>NC_057713.1:10958281-10985716 GCF_004010195.1 Chiloscyllium plagiosum
GCCCCTACCCCCTCTCCGGCCTATGACCCTCACCTTAACCTCCTTCCACCTATCGTATTCCCAGCGCCCCTCCCCCAAGTCCCTCCTCCCTACCTTTTATCTTAGCCTGCTTGGCACACCCTCCTCATTCTTGAAGAGGGGCTTATGCCTGAAACGTCGATTCTCCCTTTGAGAGGAGAAGATTTAAGAGAAAATCTGGCACAAGAGTTCAACATCTTGTCCATGTGCAGGAAGCTTGTTTTTATTCAATCCCAGTCTTTGGCTGTCAATGGCTGAGCCAGCAGATCTCGCCCATCTCAAATTGTTCTGGAGAAGGTGGACTTGAACTACATTTTTGACCCGCTGCGTTCCATGGAGTGTTGGGAGACTGGGGATGGTATTGGGAGTGGAGTTATAGGATTTCTACGTCATGAAAGTAAAGGAAAACTGATATATTTTCAAGTCCGGCTTGGAGGCGAACTTGCAGATGATGATGTTCCTTTGTATCTGCTGCTCTTGTCCTTCTTGATGATAGCGGTCAGAGATTTGCTGTTTAAGGAACATTGGTGCATTATTGCAGTGAAACGAGTAGATGGTACATACTGCTGATCAGAAGCGTCGCTGGTACAGGGAGTAAGTGTTGAAAGTGCTAGTGATGTGTTAATCGACTGGGCGGCTTTGCTGGGTGTTGTGGAGTGCACCCATCCACACAGCTGGAACTAGACAGAAACTATTTTTTGGATGGACCCATTTAAGGTTATTTTCTAAAAAAAAATAGTGGCACGAGGTGAAAATGTTTCATTCTGTGAATGGTCAAAAAATGTGGTAGCTGGTGATTCAGTTGAAGATTTCAGAAAAGGATTCAGTGATTTGTCTGAAGAGAGAAAGATTGCGGGGCGATGGTGAAAGAATGGTTAGGGGAGGTAGCTGGGTGAGCTGCTATAGCAGATGCAATGAGCTGAATGGCCTCCAGTGCATTCCATGACACTATGATTGCTGCTTGTGGGAGCTTGCTGTGCACAACCTATCTTCCAGATTTCCGACATTAAAACCATGGCTTATTCCTCAAATAGTGGCTATAAAGTTTTTTGGACCATCCCATTGCCACATCCAAGTGCTAGATATATAGAATCATTGACTTCCTGCAATGTGGAACTTGACCATTCAGCCTACATGACCCTCCAAAGATCATCCTACCCCCATCCCTATAACCCTGCATTTCCCTTGGATAACCCACCTAGCCTGCACATCCCTGGACACTATGAACAATTTAGCATGACCAATCTATCTAAGCTACACATCTTTTGACTGTGGGAGGAAACCAGAGCCCCCGGAGAAAACCCATGCAGACACGGGGAGAATGTGCAAACTCCATCCAGACAGTTGCCTGACGCGGGAATTGAACCCGTGTCCCTAGCACTGCGAGGCAATAATGTTGACCACTGAGCTACATGGGACCCATTCCTTTAGGTGCATAAATCTTTTTTTCTATTTAATATAGCTTTCATCAGCATTGTACAGCATGCTGTATTTAGTGCTGATTAATCTGTTTGCAATTTCTGTAATAGTGCAGTCCTTTGCAAATTCAATATTAACCTATAACTGTAGTGAGCCACAAACCCAAATATTGCAAGTGGTGTAATCTCCCTACCAACAATCTCACAGTCTCCATCCATTAGTATCAATTTCTGTTTTTTGTTACGCTTGTAATATATTTTTGTTCCTCCTGCTCCTGATGGTGGATTTACCAAGAAAACTGAGTCTGCAGGAGTTATTCACCCTGTGGTGTGAAGGAGCCTTATTAATCTCCATACCATTAGCCCAAGGTCCTTCAGCTGTCTTATCAACATTTTCCTTCTGTTAATTTCATTGAAACACTGTTACACACAGTCCTCAGCCAAAAAGTGTCTCAAGAGTCAATACTCAGACTGTTGTGCTCTTGTTTCTCTCTGTGAATAAGTTAGCTTCTGTATATTCAATCAAATGGCTTGGATGTTATAATCGATCATGGAACAATAAATCACTGTGCTGCCGAGTCTCTCGTCTCATTATTAGTAAGTGCAAAGGGGCAATAGAGAGAAAACAAACAGCCAGTCAGGAATTCACCTGGGCTGTTGAATTTAATTGAGCTGAGGAATGGGGCAACATTAATTGCTGATGGGGTGCGATGATGTTGTGACAGTGTCACTAGTCAACTAATTCCAATGGCTAATGCCTCAATGCAGCTGGGAGAATATAAATTCAATGATTTAAAAACATGAAATGTAAAGCCAGTTAATAATGGTCTCCATCATTGATTGTTGTAGAGATCAATCATTAATGGCCTTTAGGAATGAAATCTGCCACTTACCTATCTTGGCACTGTCTGCAAATCTATCCACCATGCTTTCACTTCCCTCCTCTAATTCTTGAAGTCAATTGTAAAATGTCGACGCTCAAGCACAGAAACCTGCAGGACTCCACTCATCACAACCTGTCAATCAGCCAATGTCCATTTATATAAACTCTCTCTTTTCTGCCAGCCTTCCAATTTTTTTTCCAACACAAAAACAGAAGTTGCTGGAAACGTTCCGTAGGTCTGGTAGCATCTGTGAAGGGAAATCAGGGTTAACATTTCAGGTCTGGTGATCCTTCCTCAGAAACGTCCTCACCAGACCTGAAACATTAACTCTAGTTTCTCTTCACAGGTGCTGCCAGACCTGCTGAGTTTTTCCAACAATTTCTGTTTTTGTTTCTGGTTTACAGCATCTGCAGTTCTTTTGGGTTGATTTTTTTTCATTTTATTTTATCTATATAAATATGTTCCCTTCTACACCATAAGCTTTAATTTTTTGCAATAACTATTGATGTGGCACTTTGTCAAATGCCTTCTGGAAACCAAAGTACAGTTTGTCAATAGGCTCCCCTTTATCCACAACGTGTGCCATTTTTAACCCTCAGTAATAAATTGATTAAAGAGGGATTACCCTTTAGATTAGATTAGATTAGATTACTTACAGTGTGGAAACAGGCCCTTGGGCCCAACAAGTCCATACCGCCCCACCGAAGTGCAACCCACCCATACCCCTACATTTATCCCTTACCTAACACTACAGGCAATTTAGCATGGCCAATTCACCTGACCTGCACATTTTTGGACTGTGGGAGAAAACCGGAGCACCCGGAGGAAACCCACGCAGACACGGGGAGAACATGCAAACTCCACACAGTCAGTCGCCTGAGGTGGGAATTGAACCCGGGTCTCTGGCGCTGTGAGGCAGCAGTGCTAACCATGCTGACTCGTGCCAATTTCCTTCAGTTTTTGTGAGTGCGCACATATTATCTCTTTAAAGAAGTGATTCCAGCACTTTCCTACATGTCAAGTTCATTGGCCTAGAATTTCGAGTTTATATCTACCCCTCTTCTTGAATAAACCAGCTATATTTGCTCTGTACCAGTCTGATAAAACATTTCCTGCATCTTTGGAAATTCCTTATTAGCAACATCTTTGAAGCCCTCATGATGAAGATCCATCAGGATTGATAGACTTGTCAGCCCACGTGTTCGCACTCAGTACCACATTTCCCTTGATAGCTGTGATGATGCTGCTCCTTTACAAGGCTATGTTGTCCTTGTTTTTTTTCAAAAGGGGTTGTAAAAGGCAGAGGTTCCGATTTGTCTGGGTAGGCTACTTTTTTCATGGCTAACAAATACTGCCGAAGGCAACAATCAGGATAAAGGGCCTTTCGATTTTTTAAAATAAGCACTTGTCCAAAAAAAAGGCAATTGTCCAGTTCTCCGAGTTCAGGCATTTTTCTAGTTTGGTTTAATTTCAGCTGGGGACCCCGAGATGCTGCTAGGAAAAAAGAGGCTCCATGTTTCACCAATAATCCCGATCTGATCCTCTCTGCAATCTGTCTCTCTCTCCTGTAAGAAGTGTGTTTGAATTGAACTTTTTTGCCAAGGAGTGTGTTTATGGGATGTTGCAGGAAATCGGAACAGCTTTTTGTAACATTGTGGGGGATATCATGTTGGTCGGGTTTTCAGATAGTTGTTATTCTAAATTCTGTTTTCTTTTGTTTGTGTTTCATTCGGTTCTCTGGAAATGAATTCTGTTTTGTTTCAAACTGAGTGGTTTGACCAGCTGCATCACTCCTGGAATATCCACTCACACCTGCTTAAAACATTAGGGTCTGGGTTACCTCCTTGAAATGTTTTGAGGGGGTCCGGCCTGGTCTATAACATAGTTGGAATATTGCGTGCAATTCTGGTCTCCTTCCTATCGGAAAGATGTTGTGAAACTTGAAAGGGTTCAGAAAAGATTTACAAGGATGTTGCCAGGGTTGGAGGGTTTGAGCTATAGGGAGAGGTTGAATAGGCTAGGGCTGTTTTCCCTGGAGCATCGGAGGCTGAGGTGTGACCTTATAGACATCTATAAAATTATGAGGGGCATGGATAGGATAAATAGACAAAGTCTCTTCCCTGGGATGGGGGAATCCAGATCGAGAGGGCATAGGCTTAGGGTTAGAGGGGAAAGATGTAAAAGAGACCTAAGGGGCAATGTTTTCACACAGCGGGTGGTACGTGAATGGAATGAGCTGCCAGAGGAAGTGGTGGAAGCTGGTACAATTGCAACATTTAAAAGGCATTTGGATAGGTATAGGAATAGGAAGGGTTTGGGGGGATATGGGCTGGGTGCTGGTAGGTGGGACTAGATTGGGTTGGGATATCTGGTCAGCATGGACGAGTTTGACCGAAGGGTCTGTTTCCGTGCTGTACATCTCTATGACTCTTTGTCTCTATAACTCAGAGCTGTCCTGGCCCCCAGTTTCACTTCATCCTCCAGCTCATTCAACATTCTAACAAGAAAACTTTTCTTTTCCTTTCAAGCATTAAGGAACACAAGGCGTAACAACTGAGAGAGTCCCCAGGCCCCTCCGGAACATTGTTCCCCTCACCTTCTCCCTGACTCTATTCTTTCTCCCAACCTCACCTCCTGTCTTGTTTTTACTATCCCCTCTGACCTTCTGCTCTCTGATTCTGAAGAAAGTTCACTGGACCCGAAATGTTGCTTCCTCTCCACAGTTTCTGCCAGACCTGCTGAGCCTTTCCAGCATTTTCTGTTTTTGTTTCTGATTTCTAGCATCCGCTCTTCTTTTATTTGTTTAAAGATTATATTTTTTAGTCATGATGGCATTGGCCACGTACGATGTCACTTCCTGTCTTTTGTAAGTCCCTCAATGAGATACCTTGCAGACTTTTCAATTAATCATTTTGATTACATGTACTAACCTAGAGGGGAGCAAAAGCAGTGATAATAAATGGAACACTCGGAAATGAATTAATGTACTGGTTGTTAAAAAAACACAGTTATGACATGTGCATGACAAATCAGAACAGTAGACATCATTCCTAAGATTTCCTGATCTTTCCTTGTGGGAATGTAATTCTCATTGCAAAGAATACACATTTTTCTTTATACTCCCTCAGGGGATGTGGGTGTCACTTTGGAAAAGCCAATAATTTTTTTGTCTCTCCTTAACTGCTCTCGAGAAGGTGATGGTGAGGTGCCTTTTTGTCGAAGAAACTTTTTATTACCTGGCACCCATGGGAGCAGGAGTGTGCCTGTTGATCAACTATTCCAGATAATCAAGACGTCCACATAATCGTTGTAACACTCAGTAATAGAAGCATAATTAGGGGGTATGCACATCACTGTCATACTTTATTTATAACATAATCACTGAAATAATGATCCAACTTTGCCTTCTCAGCACAGAGCATACACTCACACCCTCAGCTGACTATTCGGACATTGCAGGTTTTCAAGAAGAAATTGACTCAAAATTGGGTTGACTGTCATGTACATTCGATAGAACGCCAAGTGTGTTTACATTGAGGTAAATAAGTTTGAAAAAAAACTATAATAATCAAATAGAATAGTACAGTAAACTTGACAGTTTTTGAGGTACATAACTGTATTGGCGGTTTGTCAAGAATGCAGTGTTCATAAGATGTTGGCTAAAGTACTAGGTGTGCTGTATATAGCTGAGTCCTTTATGAGGTAATCTCAGACAGAACTTCACCGTTAACCACATTGCTGTGCATCTGAACTCACATGTGATCACGCTGAGAAGGTTGGCGGATTTCCTTCCCCAACTAATTTGTGAAACCATTGGGTTTTTTAAACAATCCAGTCATGGCCGCCATTACTGATGGTACCCATTTAATTCAAGATTGACTTAATCCATTGAACATTAGCTCCCCAAATTAGCTCCTGTGGGCGGGATTAGAACCCGTGCCTCAAAATCCTTAGTCCAGGCCTCTGGATTACGAAGTTTCATGACATACCACACTGACGCCACGACCATTTTCTCCCTGAAAATGAAGTGGTGCAAAAAAATGATGATGAATGAGGTAAGAGCAAAGAACCTTCAAATCAACTACTTCAGATTTCAATGAGTAAACTCTCAATAGATTTTAATGAATTTGCGTTTTATGCTGTTTAATAGAGCAACCAACTGGTTAATGACTCTATTAAAATTCCAGATGAAAGAATTTCAGGCAAACAGGAAGCTGCATGAGCATTAATATTAGAACAACCTGATTTTTTTTTAAAAGGTGCTAACATTAAAGCAAAGCCAAGAATATTAAGATGAATCAACAGATGTTGTGAATCTTTTGATCTTTAAGGGAGGCTCTGGTGAGTGAGATTCCCTTTTTAAACCATCTCCCATATCAAATGTGCACATGTTAAATAAACATGTCAGGGTAGAGCTGGAATTAATAAAGTCTCCAAAGAAATTAAGGACACAAATGTGCTGTTAGGTGTAATGGAGAGACGATTGTTGTAATGTTACAAAACAGGTGCGTAGTCATTAACAGAATGGACAGCGCATTATTTCCATATTGATGCATCTAGCTGCTAATGACTGGGTGATTTACATTTGACCTTGCCTGTAGAGATTGAGGCGAGTTTGAGAACTCTGTCGAGGTTAATAGTGGTTTCTCGACTAAAGTGCTTAAAATTTATGTTGTTGAGAGGGTCAATTGCAACATAACCCAGGATAAATTACAATGAAGGCCAAACAGCAACATCTGTTATATTCCAGTAATATGATCTATTCTGTTGGTAATGAGTTGTACTGACTCAGATACTTTAGAATGATAGAATTCTTACAGCATGGAAGCAGGCCATTCAGCCCATTGAGTCCACAGTGATCCTCCGAAGAGCATCCATTCAGACCCAGCCCCTACCGTATCCCTACATTTCCCATGGCTAACCACCTAACCTACACACCCCTGGGAATTATGGGAAATTTAGCATGGCCAATTCACCTGACCTGCAGTTCTTTGGACTGTGGGAGGAAACCGGAGCACCCGGAGAAATCCGCACAGACAGCAGACGAATGTGCAAACTCCACACAGACAGTCACCTAAAGGTGGAATCGAACCTGGCCCCTGGTGCTGTAAGGCAGCAGTGCCAACCACTGAGCCACTGAATTCACCAAAGATCCTCAGACAGCACCTTCCAAACCCACAACCACTTCCATCTAGAAGGACAAGGGCAGCAGGTACTTGGGAACACCACCGCCAGCAAGCCCCCCTCCAAGCCACCCACTATCCTTACTTGGAAATATATCGCTGTTCCGCCACTGTCGCTGGGTCAAAATCCTGGAATTCCTTCCCTAAGGGCATTGTGGGTCAACCTCCAGCACATGGACTGCAGTGGTTCAAGAAGGTAGCTCACCTCCACCATCTCAAGGGCAGCTGGGGGCAGTCAATAAATGCTGGCCCAGCCAGTGACACCCACAAAAATGTGTAAATTTTTAAAGCCCATGCCACCGTGCTGTTCTAGCCAGTGTCTGGGAGAAAGATTGTGGATTGTTCTCATATCAAATAGAGCCATTCAATGACAATCCTTCGATTAATGTTACCTCAAAAATCCCTAAATCTGAATCTGTGGAGAATCAAAATGGCAGGGTTAAATTAAAAGGAGAAGCTTGCATTTATACAGCACCTTTCTCAACCACAGGACTGAAAGAACCTTACAGCCACTGAAGTACATTTGAGGTTCTACTGCTGTTGTAGTGTAAAAATCAAACACTGCAGCTAATTTACAATCAGAAAGGTCTCGCAATGAGATAACAAACCAGATAGGTTGTTTCAGGATCAGGAGAAGAGTCACATTGGACCCGAAGCAGTTGCTCCAGGAGGAATCTTCCCAGTCTGGAATGTTGTCAACAATGTTGGGAAAATCACATGAGATAGCCAGTGAGGAGCCTCTCCATGTTGAAAACAAAAAGTCCCATTTTCCAAACAAGTGTTATTGGGTGAGAGGAGATTCTCCCTCATGAGTGGTCAGAAACGTACTCGCGTGTTTTAACATTTCATTATTAATTAAACTCACCGCATGAATATTCAGTTTCCACTCTCCCACCTGCTAGATAGAAATTAAATGATACTAAGTCTAGCTGTGAAGGTCAGAGCGGTAACCTGGTGAATCCAGTTCACCTCTTGCCCTTCCAAACCTCCACCTTGGACACAGTCACCAACCTCGTAGAGCACGCCTCATGGGTAGTGCGTGTCTGCACCCAGCAGCCGTGCCTCTTAGCATCGGACACAAACCAGCCTCACCATGTGGCATATCTCCAATCTCATCTATTCTACAACACCGTCCTGTATTTTAATGCTGCACCCTGGAGCCCCCTGGAGTTTTAAATGACCATGCTGCTGCCAGCACATTGGGCACAGAGACACGAATATGTCCCGTGGACTCATCCAGGCTGCGTCTTAGGGCTTCTGACTCTCTTGCTGCTCACGCACCCTATCAATCAGGTACAGTAAGTCAAAGGCAGCCAACATTATCAGTCCAGGGGCTTGAATATGGTCAGTCTGCCGCTTGAGGTGGTCAAGATCAAAGGGTCCATACCTTTACAATCCCGGTAGTTACCCACAGTCAGCCTTGGAAGTTCAGTCTGGGGAAGACAGTCGAGAAGCTGTACAGATATTAGTCAGGGGTTTGGTCATGTATTGTGCTCAGATGTCCATCTAAGCCGGTCAAGGGAATGGCCATAATCAGTTTTGGGCATCAGTCCACTAAGAGTCAAGTGGGGGTGGGTATGGGTTACTGGGGGGGAGCACTACTGCAGAAGGGAATGTGGGGACCATGATTCTGGGTTTTGGAGGCAGCCTGCTGGGGTATACAGGGAATCATCACAGTGAAGGAGGGGAATGTGTATACGGACTGAAGTGGTTGAAGAAGGCAGTTATAACCACCACCTTCTCAAAGGCAGTCAGGGATGGACAATAAATACGGGCTGAGTCAGCAGTGCCCATATCTTATGCATGTATAAAAAAATCCTCAATATACAAGAGAAAGTGATGACAGAGCTGTTGAAGAAAAAAGAGTAATGCAAGAGAGGGATTATCAACAGTCAGCAACACTAGGTCTGGCGAGTAGGCTCACTAAGACTTGGTTGATGGGTAAAGTAAGGCAGCAAAGGTTTGGAAAGACAGATTAGATTGGGTCAAACATTAAGTATTCTCCAATGGTTCTTACTGCTTTAAAATAAACTAACAAATGTTGTTGATAAACATTACAATTAGGATTGGAAAGACCCAGCATGATTCATCACCAGGTCCAAAATTATACTAGCTCTCTCTCTCTTCCAAATTGTTTCCCTTGTTAAATAATCATATCGCGCCCTCTTGAATGTATAAGTGCATTTCACCTCAAGTACCATTCTCTGCACTCTATTCATGCTCTCCATCACCTGCAAGGTTAATTACAGAAATCTAATTTTATAACACATGTAGCTCTAGGTGGCACAGTGAGTATTGTCCCTGTCTCTGAGACAGATGCAGCATTCCTTCTACAGCATGTGGCTGCACTGCCACTGTGAGGGTTCCCGCTGAAATAAAGGTCAATATTCCTTTTGCCTTCCTGACTGAACTTAGATGCTAGCTTTTTGTGAATCAAAGTCAAGGACTCTCAAATCCCTCTGAGCTGTAGATTTCTGCAGTCTTTCACCATTTTAATACGACATAGCTGTTCTTCCTTCCATGACCTCACATTTTCCCACATTACATTCCATCTACCAAGTTATTTCTCATTCACTTAATGTATCTCTATTCCTTGTGCCTACCTCACCACCTGCTTTCCCATCTATTTCCATGTCCTTCATAAGCGTCATACATTTACATCCCTCATCCAAGTCATTAATAAATATTGTTAATAATTGTGGTCCCAGCGCTAACCCCTGTGACACTCTACTCATTATAATGGTCATTCCAAAAATATCCTCACTCTGTCACTTCGATTAATCAACAAATTCTCTATCCATGTGAATATACTACCTCCAACATCATGGACATTTCTTATTAACGAGCATAGTTATCTTATCGATGTTCCTAAAGATATAGCACAGATCTTGGTTTCCTTGGTACTAGTGCCAGTCTTTCACAGAACAATTTATTCGTGCTAAGCCTATCTTGCTTTAATTTTATTTACCCAATGCACTGGCTCAGGTAGTTATTCAGAGATTATTACCTGTGTAAGTTTGCTTTTTAGTACCTAGTTGCTCATAATCGCTCAGCAGAAACTCTTTCTGTGTTTACCTATTATGTCGATACTCCAACTGACCACACAACTGTGGTATGGGGTGGCACAGTGCCTCAGTGGTTAACACTGTTGCCTCACAATGCCAGGGACCCAGGTTCAATTCCAACCTCGGGCAACTGTCTGTGTGGAGTTTGCACATTCTCCCCGTGTCTGTGTGGGTTTGCTCCGGTTTCCTCCCACAGTCCAAAGATGTGCAAGTTAAGGTGAATTGACCATGCTAAATTGCCGCGTAGTGTTCAGGAATGTGTAGGCTAGTTGAATTAACCACGGGAAATGCAGGGTTAAAAGCATGGGGTGGGTTGCTCACCAATAGGTCAGTGTGGAACAGCCTGCTTCCACACTGTAGGGATTCAATGGACTGGCTTCCCCTCCCACGCCAAACTTGTCTCCTGCTCTGAGCAGATGTTTGGAACTCCAGTTCCTGAGCAGAATAGAGGTTGGATTTGGGGGGTGGAGAGGTGAGGTTCACATGAGGGAAGATTTGGAAAGTTAAAGCACAAGGCAATAGCACAGGATAGTAATGCAGCTGATGGTGACCAGAGAAGGACAGGAAATGACAGCATGGAGATACATGAGAACACTCCAGCAAGCAAGGTGAGAGTAAAAAAAAATAGGTACCAAGGGAGAGAACGGAAGGCTTTGTAATCTGAATGCATGCAGCATTTATAACACTGGCAGGCTACACAGCAGGTCTCTTGCTCCAGTTTGCAGAGAACAGTGTGTATCCTGCTACAGTTGTATTGCTCACTGCGAAAGCTACATTCCTTTTCATCTCTCCTGCTTGAATGGCTTGCTGTTCCATGATGCCTCATTCAGCTTACTCATTCTCTCTGAAACCCTGAGCTGATTCCCCACAAGTTACAAGACCTGTTGGACAATTGCCAGGGCTGAAACCTCTCCACTGCTACCACCTGGATCTCAGTACCGGCCCCATTCATAGTCACACTCTCTGGTCCCTGACCATGGACCAAATCTGATGTATCGAGTCTAAGGATGTGACATTAGGTTCCTGGAACAATGGACCAAGATAACTTCCCTCTCCCTATATCACAGTCTCTTATACTTAGATGCCAACTCATCAACTGGGAGTCTAATATTCATGATAAGCTTGAATTAAATGATAAATCATGGTCATCAAATACCCCATATGGACTGCACTTTAAATAGTTCATAGGTCTTGCCCCAGTCATTAATGACAGCATGAGTCATCAAATCTCATTGGCCACCAACACTGACTCTTTCATAAAGGAATTCCAAATCTTCAATTTTTGAAGATCTTAGCCTTGGGCACCCTCAAATGCTCTCCAACTCAAACTGCTTCAATTATTCATGGGTAGCACAGTGGTTAGCACTGCTGCTTCACAGCGCCAGAGACTCAGGTTCAATTCCTGCCTCAGGCGACTGTCTGTGTGGAGTTTGCACATTCTCCCGTGTCTGTGTGGGTTTCCTCCAGGTGCTCCGGTTTCCTCCCACAGTCCCAAAAATATGTAGGTTAGGTGAATTGGCTACGCTAAATTGCCCATAGTGTTAGGTGAAAGGGTAAATGTAGGGGAATGAGTCTGGGTGGGTTGTTCTTCAGAGGGTCAGTGTGGACTTGTTGGGCCGAAGGGCCTGTTTCCATACTGTAAGTAATCTAATCTAATTTATTCCTGATGTCATGGTAGTTCAATCTCTTCTCACGAGACCACATTCACCAGGACTCCTGGATCTGCCCTCAGGCATCGAATTACATACACAATTTTAGCTTTATCAAACAGCTAGCTTCACCAGGATGGCCACTGAATTTCTCTAAACTCTAATCTTTCTCAGGGGCATCAGCCATATATCGCTTGTGTGCTATTTTCACCCCACTCTCTGCAGGACTGAACTATCAAAGTTGCTCAGGACTTCCTTTTCACCATAAACTCTTTCCACGGCATGAAGCCACCTTTCCCTATGACTTCTCCTGAACCCTAACGATCTGGACTTTGCCAACAGTGCTATGCTTCGGTCTTCTGCTTGGGCACTCGCTTAGTTTCAAATAACCACTCACTCCTCTCCCGCCAAACACACAACTAAATTGAAACCAAAGGCTACACTCATCTCTGCAATGATGCAGCATACTCTGAGCTGTCCTTAAATTGACTTTTAGTTTAAGTATCTATCAGTTATTATTTCTTCTTTGATCTGAGAAAGTTAACATGGTTTTATAGCCTTTTAGAGTTCACTGAATGCTTTAATCTAATTGAGTTCTAATTTTTGAAACAAGTAATTCCTCTGGACTGATTACGACATGTTGTGTAAATACCATATCTCCAGCTCAGCAATCCCATCCCAAACGAAAACAGAAATTGCTGAAAAAGCTCAGGAGGTCTGGCAGCATCTGTGTAGAGAAATCAGGCTTAGTGCTTTAACTGTTTCCAAATATTAACCACTTAAAACATGACCATGAATTTTTCAATGCACTATACTTCAAGTTGTTTTATTTGCTTTTTGTTTAAATTTTATTTTAAGTTGTATTTAATTGACTTATAAACTTTTCACTCCACTCATCGGAGTGCATGTGACAATAAAGCTAATTCAATCCAACGTTTTTTGGCTCCTTAATAAAGAAAAGGATATAATTGCATCCAAAGCAGAAGGTGTCAATGGACTCATTTCAGGAAAGATGGAGTCACAATTTGAGGAAGGGTTTGATGGGTTGGACTGGTAACCATCGCCAATTAATAAGAGGTGCTCTATTAAAACATATAAAACCCTTAGGAAATTTGACAAGGTGGATGCTGAGAGGGGGCTTTCCCTTCTGGTACAGACTGGAACTAAGGGACACAGTTTAAAAATAAGCATCTCCCATTCAAGTTGGAGACAAGGAGAATCGTTTTCCTTTTCTCTCAGAGAGAGAGAGAGAGAGAGGTAGAAAGACAAAGAGATTTGTGGAACATTCTTCCCCAGAGAGTGATAGAAGCAGGGTCACTGAATATTAAGTTAGAGGTAGGTTTTTGCAATCTTCATCATTCCTGCTATGTTAATTTTGCTGACAAATTCCCTAATCTTCATTACTATATTATTCTTCACTATTCAAATATTAGTCTTGGTTAATTATCCTGCCTAACCTCTCAGGATTGTCTGTCCTGAGCTTCCTGCAATGTTCCAAGGAAGCACATTGCAACCTCAAGAAACGACACCTCATTTTCCACTTCAGCACATTATAGCCTCGAGGTCTCTCTATTGAACTCCATAACTTCAAAAACTGTCTGCATTATGTTCATTATCCATTTTTCTTTCATTCTCTCTCATTATTCCCCACCCCCAACCAGCCTTGTCTTGTTTGCGTCTCTTCATTCCCACACTTTCACATCTTTCTTTACATTCATTTCAAATCCCTCTTTTTTTCTCTTTCTCCGCCATCAACACCCCTTTTGTCTTTTGCACTGCATTTCTGCCTCTGTCAAAAATATTTTTAAAACCCCATTTTCAGACACCTTGCAGTTGTCAAGATGTTAATTCTGTTCCACTCTGCACAGATGCTGCCAGACCTGCTGAGTTTCTCCAGCATACTGTGCTGTTTTCTTCATCTATTGCTCATGTCCCAACTCACACCAAGTCCCATCAACCCTGCACTCACTGATTTGCTCCTAACATAGTAATGCCTCAATTATAAAATTTTCCACTTTGTTTACAAGTATCTTTATGGCCTCACAATCATTAACTATGAACAGTCTTCCAGCCACACCACCCTCTGAGACATCTGACCCCTTGAATGTCCTTGATTTTAATTGCTCCACCAAAATAACTGCACAGAGGCTGGTATCCTGTCACCAAGTCACCCTTTATTTACACATGTGCAGTCCATGGACTCAGACCAGCCAGCTCAGAGCCAGTCCCTAGAACGAACAGACCTTCTGAATCTCCTGTTTAGATCTGTTAGCCACTGCTCCCTGATCAGCCCAGATTAACAACACCAGTTGAGGATCACTTAGTTAATGAGATCCAATTGGCTCTGGTTCCAATCACTACGTCTCTTTCTCTTCTCTTAGATGCTCCTAAACTGTGGATTTACCTCTCTAAACCTCTCTGCCTTTCTACCCCTCTCACTCCCATCCCTACGTAAAACACATTTTAAAGCTTACCCCTTCGTCAACCTGCCCTAATAACACCTGACGTGTCTTGGTGCAAAATCTCATTTGATAATGGCGACTGTTAAATGACTTGGAAGGTTTCACTTTGTAAGATGAATGACTTAATCCTGTTGGCTCATCATGGAGCAATACTAATATAAAATCTAAACGTTCTCTTTGCCAATCCATCTGCAGCAAACCTATTTGCATTCCATTAAATGTGTGCATTGTTCTGAATTGTTGCTTAGGAGATATACTCAAAGGGAACATTTTATGAAAAAAAAGCATTTTTTTTTTCAACTAATGGAAGACCCGATCTACGTTTTGCATGACAAGATTAACGCAAGTGGACTTTAAGGAGACAGTATTTCAGGAGTTTTGCTGAAGAGGGGGAGTAGGGAAGAAGGTACAAGTTTTGAACTGGTGCAGGAGCAGTAGAAGCGTGTGACCCTGGTGAGAAGGGAAGCTGGGAAACAGGCACTGGAGAAAGGAAACAGACAAAAAGAAACCCACCTGTTGAAGATCAAAATAAGCTTTGGGATTGATTTTCAACATTAGCTTGATCTTCGTTGTCATCAGGGAATCATTGGCTTGTTAAACAGGCATCACTGAGTGCATGAGGAATGCTTACAGTTTAAGCAAGCTCACTCACCAACAACTCCTTTGTTCTCACTGCGATGGTCATTATTCTAGTTTCTACCTGTGGCTGTGCTTTCTTGCCTTTGGATATTTATGATTGTCGATTATTATCGAGATTGTTAATTGGAACAGTTCCATTCCTAGTTTCATGTAAAATGATACATCTCTCGATGGTGAGGAAGGTGTCCTTATTGTTATTTCTCGCAGTGATGGTCCAGTTCATTTTTGGGTGGAGGGGGCAGGGATGTAAAAGTATCCCATGACACAGATGACATCCATTCAGCCCATGGTGTCTATTCTGGTCTTTGTTAAAGAACCTCATTCCCTACATCCCTGAAAATTTCTCCCCTTCTAGCATTGATTCAATTTCTTTTCAAGATTTGCAGCTGAGTCTATACATTCCAGATTGTAAGCTTCCCTCTATTGTAAGGTCAGAAGTGGGCATGTTCTCTCATAACAGCACAATGTTCAGCACCATTCACGACTCCTCAGATACTGAAGCAGTCTGTGTTCAAATACAACAAAATCTGGACAATATCTACGCTTGAACTGACAAGCAGCAAGTAGCATTCATGCCACTCAAATGGCAGGTAATCATTTCCAATAACAGACAATCTAACCACAGCCCCTTGACATTCAATGGTGTTTCAATCACTGAAACCTCCACTATCAACATCCTGGGGGTTATCATTAACCAGAAATTCAACTGGACTCACCACATAAATACAAAGGCTACAAAACCAGGTCAGAGGCTGGAAATACTGCAGCGAGTAACTCATCTCCTGACTCCCCAGAGCCTGTTCACCATCTACAAGACACAAATCAGAAGTGTGATGGAATACACGCCACTTGCCCTGGATAGGTGCAGCTCCAACAACGCTCAGAAAGCTTGACACCATTCAGGTCAAAGCAGCCCACTTGATTGGTACTGCATTCACTCCCTCCACCATGGACACTCAGTAGCAGCAGTGTTTACTACCTACAAGATGCACTGCACAAGTTCATCAAAAATCCTTAAACAGCACTTTCCAAACCTCTGACTACTCCCATCTGGAAGGACAAGGGCAGCATACACACAGGAACACCACCACCTGCAAGTTCCCCTCAAAGCCATTGACTTGAAAATACATCGCCATTCCTTTATTGTCACTGGATCAAAATCCTAGGGTTCCCTTTCTAAGTGCATTGTGGGTCAACCTACAGAACATGGACTGCAGCGGTTAAAGAAGGCAGCTCTCCACCACCTTCTCAAGGGGCAACTAGGCCCGGGCAATAAATGCTGATCCAGCCAACGATGCCCACATCCCACAAGTCAATTAAAAGAAAAATCTTGATGCAATAAAATCATCTCACCTTTGGGCCTTTGGCTGATTATTTTCTGAAATCCTCTGATTATCAAACCTTGTGGCAGTCAATCTAAGTTCACAGAGTCCCCAGCAAAATGTCCATTTGGGGGGACTTCCCCTCAACACCACCTCTATTCACTCAGCCCCCAGAAAAAGGCACGCCCAAATGCTAAAGCTGGAAATTTACTCAAAGGGTTTAACCACTTGTCACTGAGGCCCAGGATCTCATTCACCCACAATGGCTCAGTGCTGAATTGGAGATTCAGAAATATGGAACAGGAAAATACCAAACGAAATAGAGTAAGGATGCCTCTGCTAAAACCCAGTGTGGAACAAGCTAGCTTACGCCTATTACTTTCTCACAATCATTTGCATGAGTGAGAAATGTGTGTTTGGACTTGGAGATAGTAAGGACCGTAAACGTTGGACGTCAGAGTTGGTAAAAAGTGGAGCTGGAAAGGCACACATGTCAGGCAGCATCAGAGGAGCAGGAATGTGTTTGGACTGATGGATGCACTTAATGACAGATTTGCTACAGTGCAGAATGAGACTGTCTGCATGAACAATACACTGAATGCCACTTTGCTGCCTTCTAATAGGAAAAAAACCCCAAAGAACTGTGGATGCTGGAAATCAGAAATTGCCTGAAGAACACTGCAGGTCTGACAGCAGCTGTGCAGAGAAAGAAGAATTAACATTTCAGGTCCATCGACTCTTCCTCAGAGCTGATTGTAGCTAGGAGGAAGGTTGATGGATATGCTAAAGAAGGGGTTGGGGGTGGGAGGGAGTAGGAGTAAACACTAGGTGGACATGGAGCCCTGAGAAAGAGAAAAAAACAGTTGGGCAGACAAAGGAGCAGCCAAAGGCCAACCTGGGAGAATGAAGAGCTGTGAATGGGGACCATGAGTGGCTGACAATGGACCATTTGTGGTGGCAGCCCATGTGAGGACAAGGCCTGGCTGCGTGGGAGCTTGGGTAAAGAAAGGGCAGAAGCTAATTAGACTCTACAGTTGTTGAATTCAACATTGAGTCCAGAGGTTGTAGAGGTCCCAAGGGGAAAATGAGGTGCCAGCATTTCCAACTTGCGCTGTGCTTCACTGGAACACTGCAGCGAGCCCCAGACAGTGATGTAGGCCAGGGAGCAGGGTGGTGTGTTGAAGTAGCAGGCAACTGGAAGCTCAGGGTATTTACAACAGACAGAACATAGGTGTTCTGCAGAAGACAGGTCACCCAGTCTTCACTTTGTTCCCCTGATGTAGAGAAGGCCACATTGTGAGCAGGGAATATAGTAGAGCAGATCGAGTGAAGTGCTGGTAAAGTGCTGCTTGACGCAGAAGGCCTTTTGAATGTTTTGATTGAATCTGCCTCCATTACACTCTCACACAGCACTTTCCCTATCCTAAACAATCACTGCTGCAGGAAGATTTCCATATCCTAAATACTCGCTGCTTCAGGAAGATTTCCCTCATTTGTTGGCCAACCAAACATAAGAGTAAATGTTGATTGGCCAGCGATGCCTGTATCCTATGAGTAAATAAGTAAACAAAACCAGGAGCAGGAGAAGGCCATTCAGCCCCTCAAACCTGCTCTGCCATTCAACACAATCATGGCTGATCTCCTCTGGACCTCAACTCCACTTTCCGGCCCCCTCCTCATAATCCTTCAACCCATTACTAATTGAAAATCTATCTCCTCCTTTAATGTACTCTATGTCCTGGCGTCCACTGTACTTGGGGGCAGTGAATTCCACACATTCACAACCTTTTGAGGGAAGTAATCCCTCCTCTTCTCTGTTTTAAATCAGATATCACTTATCCTTAAACTATGACTTCTCATTCTAGATTGTCCTACAAGGGGAAATATCCTATGTAACTCTATTTTATCAATCCCTTTTCGCACCTTATATATCTCATATAATTACTTTAAGTCTGTGCTCTCAAGCTCTTGATCCTTTTATGATTGGGACCATCTCCTCTAACTAGACCTCTCATGACTTCTTTAAAAATTCATTCACAGAATGAGGGTGTCGCTAGCAAGATCAGCATTCATTACCCATCCCTAATTGCTTCAAAAAGGTTGTTCAGAGTCAACCACATTACTGTGGGTTTGGAGTCACAAGTAGACCAGACCAGGTGAGGATGGCAGTTTTCTTCCTAAAGGGCATCAGTGAACCAGATGGGTTTTTCTGACAATAGGCAACAGATTCATGGTGATCATTAGATTCTTAATTCCAGATCTTTTTTAAAAAAAATGAATTCAAATTCCACCATGTGCTATTCCAATTCAGGTCCCCAGCACATTATCTGTGGTCTCTGGATTAACAGTTCAGCGATAATTCCACTAGGCCATCACCTTCCTTGTAATGAATTGGAACATTTCAATTAAATCGCCTCTCTAAAAGGAAACTAGTCTCAACATCTCTAATCTGTCTTCACAACCAAAGATCCTCATTACTGGAACCATTCATATGTAGGTCTGCCGTACTCTGTTCAAGGCCTTTGTTCTTATCAGACAGAAGAATGCTAACTAGTGTTTTATGTCAACTCTGTGTCACAATGCCCCTTTGCTTCTAGCCAGATGGACACATGTTAAGTGCTTGCAGAGACCATCACCAGTAAGTACTATTTCAAGGAGCCATCAGCTGTTTACAGCTGACATACTGTGGATGCTGGAGAAGTGAAACAAAAATTGAAATTGCTGGAGAAACTTAGTTCTGATGAAGAGTCACCCCCGAGACTCGAAATGCTAACTCTGCTCTCTTCTCACAGATGCTGCCAGACTTGCTGAATTTTGCCAGTAGTTTCTCTTTTGGTTCATCTGGCTGTTGATATCAACTGAGCAGTGTTTGGTGTTTTCCATTGTTAATTGGAGACTGGGACGTTAAATGTCTTCAAGGCAGAGATTGATAAATTCTTAATCTCTTAAGGAATTAAGGGATACAGGGAGAGTGCGGGTAAGTGGCGTTGAAAAGTCCGTCAGCCATGATTGAATGGCGGAGTGGACTCGACGGGCCGAATGGCTTTACTTCCACTCCTATTTCTATGGTCTTCCTTTCTTATGGTCTTAATTCAAACTACCAAAGTCCTCAGTCAGTGACATGGCTTTAGGAATTTCTCTTAGAGCAGTCCCTTCAAGCAAACTAACTATTTCCAAACATTTCCATTGAAATACCACATGACCGATGTAATGTGGCCTACTCCGGTTCAAATGTTCCTTTAACAACTGCTGCTCCCAAAGTTATCACCAGAGTTAAAGCTTTTAAAATGAATACAGTAGGTTCCCCAATTTGCCTGATTTTCTGACCCAGATTCATGTAAAGCGCAGACTATGTTTCTGCACTTAACAAGAATTACTGTTCATTACAAGTAGTTAGACTCTGGAGACTAAACAGTTATAAACCAAAGCAAATAAAAACACTAATTACTTTATAAATGTCCTCCTCTTCCACAAATGCACACGCATACTCACAAGTAGACAGGAAAATAAATCAGGGATTGCTGGAAGCTGGGAAAGCAGTCGATCGTCTTTGTTTACAAGGTCTGTTGAGTCGGTTCTTGCTGACCTGTGAGCTTCTTCTTGATCTTTCGTTTCCACACACTTCACTAATGTTCACCATCTGGTTCACTAACGCCCTTTCAGAAAGGAAATCTGCCATCCTTACCCGGCCTGGCCTGCATGTGACTCCAGACCCACAGCAATGTGGTTCACTCTTAACTGCCCTCTGGGCAATTAGGGATGGGCAATAAACGCATGCCTTCATCCCCTGAATGAATAAAGAAACAATGCTTCCACTAGTTTGCAAAAGACACAGAGTGGCTGCCTCACTAATCAGATAAAACATCACATTATGCAGCAACCACTGAAGGCAAGATAAACTTTCAGGAAAGATTTATCAGAATGTTACTGAGAATGGAGGATTTGAGTTATAGGGAGAGGCTGGGACATTTTTCACTGGAGCACAGGAGGGGTGACCTTACAGAGGTTTATAAAATCATGAAGGCCTTAGATAAAATAAATGGCAGTTTTATTTTCCCTAGGTGGGGGGTTTCAAGACTACTGGCAAAATTCAGCAAGTCTGGCAGCATCTGTGAGAAGAGGGCATATGTTTAAGGTGAGAAAGATTCAAAAAAGACATGAGGGATAATTTGTTTTGACACAGAAAGTGGGTCGTGTGTGGAATGAACTTCCAGAGGAAGAGATGGATGCAGGTCCAGTTACAAAGTTTAAAAGATATTTGGATAAATACATGAATAGCAAATGTTTGGAGGGATATGGAGCAAGTGCAGATAAGGGGGACTAGTTTAGTTTGGGATTATGGTCAGTATGGATTGGGTGGACCGAAGGGTCTATTTCCATACTGTATGACTCTATGACTGTAGAGAGTGGAGAGACAGGTTCTGAACTGGTGGAGATCTAGTCACTTCATTGTATCATGTTCTCAGCCTGAAGCTGTTCAGTTGTCTGAGATCTAATCACATAGTTATTAGAAGGCAAAAGGCTTTTCTCATTGATAGCTTGTCATATGTCGGTCAAGCAATCAACTCCGTGTTGTCAGCCAAGGCTCGACCAGAAGACAGAATTCCTCAGCTCCAGTTGGTCTGCGACCACTGCTTGTTCAAACAGCTGTGTAAACACTGCTTGCCATGAGTGCCAGGCTACTTCCATTTCAAACCATGCACCAATCATTACAAAACACTGATTTTAAAATATCTCTTTCATATTTCAGTCCACATTTTGTTTAAAAACCCACAATAATAAAAAGGCAGGGTCTCAACAATGGTTCCTGATTGATAAAGGTTATTAGTGGGTGAGTGATGTGGTGAATGAAGTTAATGGTCAGTTGATGGCTTACACATTTGGAGATGTGACCTTGATCGCTTGTATCCAGTCAGTAAATACCTTGCCCCGCTGCATTTAGTCCTCAGAGCTTGACACCTGATCTTGTACTGCTTGGTTAGTTTTCAAAAATGCATTCACAGGATGAGGTGACCACTATCTAGTCCAGTGAGCAGTTAAGAGTCATCCACATTGTTGTGGTTGTGGAATCACACATAGATGCAATTCCAGAGTTCAATTCCCTTCATTTGCCATGGCAGGATTTCCACCCAAGTCCTTGGGTCTCTGGATTAACAGTCCAGTAACAATACCACTAGACCTTTGTTTCTACCTGCTTTTTAAGAGGTTTTAAAATGAATGGAGTTATCTTCATTCTTCTGACCGTGGGCAATAATGTTAAAAAAATTGCCCCTTGAAAAAGTGTGTGTGAGAGAGGATTTGATAATAAAACTATGCAGCACTGGCAATGAACTTGTCCAAGTTCAGAATGTCAGTATTGTTCTCCATTTTAATCAGCAAAAAAGGAGCTCTATCACTCTATGCTTCAATATTTATGTCCAGGAGAAGTAATCTCACTGTTTAGTTGGGTTTAATATACATTCATATCACACAAGGAAGGAGCTCCAGACAGCAATAGCCTAGGGCCATTCACCTTCCTTTCAGTAGCTTTTCCATTCCCACCTTATTAGAAATAAATAAATCACATCTCACACCTGCTCCATCCTTTATTGAAGGAATAGAAATTACAAATTTATAGAATTACGGCAATTTTATTTTCAGGGTCAGGGGTATGTTTGTTCTTCTTGTTATAAACTCGTGTGTAACTCTCCAGGTTGGAAACATTGTGATCGTGGTGAATTTTCAGAGGTTAGGTGTGTTTTCTTTTAGTGATTACTTTTGGGGTAGATGTGTGCAGAGGCAAGAACACATTCAAGATGAGAGTGCAACCTTCTGAGGAAGGGACAATCCTCAGATGATGAGTTACAATCCCAGAAGAGACTCCAGGTCTTGGGACTTGTCATCAACAATCCTAGCTTCCAATTCCTCACACTAGAATGTGTACCTCATGAAGAGGTGAGCTGCAAGACTGCAGTAATACTTCAACTTACAAGGCAGAATTTTTGTATCTCTCACTGAGATTTGATGATCATGTGCGGATGTGGGATAACAGGTTGGTTATCGACCTGCAATTCCTTCCAATATTCCTATGGCGAGGGGTAAGAGTGGGTGAATTTCACGGTCAGCAGTACAGTGTGGAACAATAACATCCCCACGTTAAAAGGGATGGATGGTACAGGCAACAGTGCTCAGAAATAATCTGCTCACCGATGCTCAGTTTGGGTTCCCCCAAAGCCACTCAGGTCCAGATTCAAACAGGGAGAAAAGAGCTTACTTTGCGAGGTGAGAGAGGTTGTGCTTGACATCAAAGCTGCATTTGAGGAGCTGTAGCAAAACTGGAGTCAATGGAATCAGAGGGAAAACTCTCCACTACTTGGAGCCACAGCTGGCACAATGGAAAATTGCAGCTGTTGGAGATCAGTCATCTCAGTTCCAGGACATCCTGATGTGAATTCCTCAGATTATTTATTTAACCTATTTTTCCCCTAACCGACTTGTTCAGAGATGTTAGCGCTCTGGAGCAGGTGGGATGTGAACTCCCGTCTCTTAGTTCAGGGGTCGGAACACAACCACTGTGCCACCATTCCTCAGATTAGCAGACTAGTCCCAACTAGTTTCAGCTGCTTCAGCAATCACCTTCCCCCCCCTAATATCAGAAGTCGGGATGTTCCACCCAATAATTGCACAATGTTCACCACCATGCTCCCTTCCTCAGATACTGAAGCGTTCCTTGCCCAAATGTAGCAAGTCCTGAACAAAATCCAGGTTTGGGCTGAAAAGTGGCAAATAATAATTATCACACATAAATGCCATCTCTAACAGAATGAGAATCAAACCACAACCTCTTGATATTCAATGGCAACATCCTGGAGGGTTACCATTGACTAGAAACTCAGCTGGGCTCATCACATAAACACAAAGGTGATCAGAGGCAAGGAATACTGCAGTGAGTAACTCATCTCTGGACTCCCAAAGCCTGTCCACCATCTGCAAGGCACAAGTTAGGAGTATAACGTAATACTCCCCATTGCCTGGATGGGTACAATTCCAACAACACTCAAAAAGCTCAACACTATTCAGGACAAAGAAGCCCTCTTGGTTGGCACTACATTTACAAACATCCATTCCCTTCCACTACTGCCAAGAGCAGCAGGATGTGTCATCTATAAAGTGCATTGCAGAAATCCACCAAGGCTCCTTCCCCATTCTAAACCCAAGGCCACTTTCGTCTCAAAAAGAAAACAAGGGCAGCACGGTGGCTCAGTGGTTAGCACTGCTGCCTTACAGCACCAGGATCCCAGGTTTGATTCCAGCCTCGGACAACTGCCTGTGTGGGGTTTGCACATTCTCCCCGTGTCTGTGTGGATTTCCTCTGGGTGCTCCGGTTTCCTCCCACAGTCCAAAGATGTGCAGGTCAGGTGAATTGGCCATGCAAAGTTGCCCATGGCAATAGATGCATTAGTCAGAGGGTAGTGGGTCTGGTGGGTTATTCTTCAGAGGGTTGTGTAGACTTGTTGGGCCAAAGGGCCTGTTTCCATACTGGAAGGAATCTAATCTAATACATGGGAGCTCCACCCCCTGCAAGTTCCCTTCTGAACCACACACCATCCTGACTTGGAAATATATCACTGTTCCATCACTGTGTTTGGGAAAAATTCCTGGAATTCCCTCCCTAATGACATTGTGATCTACTGTCAGCACAGTGACTGCAGCAGTTCAAGAAGGTAGCTTACCACCACCTTCCCAAAGGGAACTAGGGTTGGACAATGAGTGCTGGCTAGATTTTTGCCATGGACTGTACTCCATGGTGAACAATCTCCATGGCACAGACTATATAATGCAAGTAACCTTGGATAAAGGATTCTGTTAAATACCTTAATAATAACAGGTTGGAGAGAAATATCTAGTATGCTCCTATTAATGTTACTGTAATAATTAGCAACAATATAGATGTCACAGCACTATTAGATTAGATTACTTACAGTGTGGAAACAGGCCCTTTGGCCCAACAAGTCCACACCAACCCTCCAAAGCGCAACCCACCCAGACCCATTCCCCTACATTTACCCCTTCTCCTAACACATGGCCAATTCACCTAACCTGCACATTTTTGGATTTTGGGAGGAAACCGGAGCACCCGGAGGAAACCCACACAGACACGGGGAGAATGTGCAAACTCCACACAGACAGTCGCCTGAGGTGGGAATTGAACCCGGGTCTCTGGCGCTGTGAGGCAACAGTGCTAGCCACCGTGCCGCCCATATTGCAGCTGATATGAAGTTGAACACATGCATGATCAGAAATTCAGTGTAAAGTAAGCATGGCATGGTCACAATTTCTGCTTAAAACCACTAACTGTGAAAACATTAACAGTATTTATGACCAATGAGTAATGGAACATCTGCACATACTGATGCCAGTCAGCATTTTCTGATGTGAATGGAGTTAGGAGATCATGAAATTATTATATTGCTACCTCTAAATTCAAGCAGCCTTTACATTTATCAGTTCAAACTCTGTGAACAATTTAGTCACAAAGATTTGTCCAGTGCACACCGAGCTTTGAAGATAATGGCTTTGCCTTCTGAACGGTGTCACTCTGTTAGTTCTTAGCAGTTATGTGCAATTTTGTCTTGCATTTGTGGTACACGTGCAATTGTTAAAAACTATCATTGGGAAACATTTCCCATTCTACACTGCTCAACCTGCATTCTCAGTCCTAACTGTTATACTGAGCTCCCAACCTAAACACAAGTGGATGGTAAATAGTTTCTGCTCATCGGCAAGAAAGTGTAAAGTGAGCACGGAGGCCAACAGCTGCCTCATGCAATGATGTCCTGGCCTCATTTTCTCCTTGGTTCATCCAGAAAAAATACAGGCATCCTGTCTCACTACCGAAGGTGAGCTCCAGGGATGGGGGGAGAAAATACGAATCAAGAATAGAAGGAGGTCATTTGGCCCCAAAGCCTATGCTATTGTTCAATAAAATCATAGCTGATTTGTTTGTGTTTCAAATTCCAGATTCCTGTCTACCTTTCTACCTTCCTGAACAAGAAACCATTTATCCACAGTAAAGGTTGGCTCAGTGTTAAGCACTGCTACCTCCCAGTGCTAGGGATCTGGGTTTGTTTCCAGCCTCAGGTGATTGTGTGTGTGGAGTTTGCACGTTCCTGATGAAGGGACAATGCCCAAAATGTCAACTCTCTTGCTCCTCGGATGCTGCCTGACCTGCTGTGCTTTTGTAGTGCCACACTTCTCAACTCTGACTCTCCAGCATCTGCAGTTCTCACTTTCTCCTTTTTACCTAAAGTCCAAAGATGTGCAGGTTAGGGTGGATGGGCCATGCTAAATTACCCATAGTGTCCAGGGATGTGCAGGTTAGGGTGGATTAGCCATGCTAAATTACCCATAGTGTCCAGGAATGTGCAGGTTAGGGTGAATTAGCCATGTTAAATTACCCATAGTGTCCAGGAATGTGCAGGTTAGGGTGGATTAGCCATGCTAAATTTCCCATAGTGTCCAGGAATATGCAGGTTAGGGCGGATTAGCCATGCTAAATTACCCATAGTGTCCAGGAATATGCAGGTTAGGGCGGATTAGCCATGTTAAATTACCCACAGTGTCCAGGAATATGCAGGTTAGGGCGGATTGGCCATGCTAAATTAACCATAGTGTCCAGGGATGTGCAGGTTAGGGTTGATTAGCCATGCTAAATTACCCATAGTGTCCAGGAATGTGCAGGTTAGGGTGAATTAGCCATGTTAAACTACCCATAGTGTCCAGGAATATGCAGGTTAGGGTGGATTAGCCATGCTAAATTTCCCATAGTGTCCAGGGATGTGCAGGTTAGGGTTGATTAGTCATGTTAAATTACCCATAGTGTCCAGGAATATGCAGGTTAGGGTGGATTAGCCATGTTAAATTACCCATAGTGTCGAGGAATATGCAGGTTAGGTGGATTAGCCATGTTAAATTACCCATTGTGTCCAGGTATATGCAGGTTAGGGTGGATTAGCCATGTTAAATTACCCATAGTGTCCAGGAATGTGCAGGTTAGGGTTGATTAGCCATGCTACATTACCCATTGTGTCCAGGAATATGCAGGTTAGGGCGGATTAGCCATGTTAAATTACCCATAGTGTCCAGGGATGTGCAGATTAGGGTTGATTAGCCATGCTAAATTTCCCATAGTGTCCAGGGATGTGCAGGTTAGGGCGGATTAGCCATGTTAAATTACCCATAGTGTCCAGGAATGTGCAGGTTAGGGTGAATTAGCCATGTTAAATTCACCATAGTGTCCAGGAATGTGCAGGTTAGGGTGAATTAGCCATGTTAAATTACCCATAGTGTCCAGGAATATGCAGGTTAGGTGGATTAGCCATGCTAAATTTCCCATAGTGTCCAGGAATGTGCAGGTTAGGGTGGATTAGCCATGCTAAATTTCCCATAGTGTCCAGGAATATGCAGGTTAGGGCGGATTAGCCATGCTAAATTACCCATAGTGTCCAGGAGATTAGCCATGCTAAATTACCCATAGTGTCCAGGAATGTGCAGGTTAGGGTGAATTAGCCATGTGAAATGACCCATAGTGTCCAGGAATATGCAGGTTAGGTGGATTAGCCATGCTAAATTTCCCATAGTGTCCAGGAATATGCAGGTTAGGTGGATTAGCCATGCTAAATTTCCCATAGTGTCCAGGAATATGCAGGTTAGGTGGATTAGCCATGCTAAATTTCCCATAGTGTCCAGGAATATGCAGGTTAGGTGGATTAGCCATGCTAAATTTCCCATAGTGTCCAGGAATATGCAGGTTAGG
>NC_057713.1:10985803-11035792 GCF_004010195.1 Chiloscyllium plagiosum
TAAATTCACCATAGTGTCCAGGAATGTGCAGGTTAGGGTGGATTAGCCATGTTAAATTACCCATAGTGTCCAGGAATATGCAGGTTAGGTGGATTAGCCATGCTAAATTTCCCATAGTGTCCAGGAATGTGCAGGTTAGGGTGGATTAGCCATGTTAAATTACCCATAGTGTCGAGGAATATGCAGGTTAGGGCGGATTAGCCATGCTAAATTACCCATAGTGTCCAGGAATGTGCAGGTTAGGTGGATTAGCCATGCTAAATTTCCCATAGTGTCCAGGGATGTGCAGGTTAGGGTTGATTAGTCATGCTAAATTACCCATTGTGTCCAGGAATATGCAGGTTAGGGTGGATTAACCATGCTAAATTACCCATAGTGTCCAGGGATGTGCAGGTTAGGGTGGATTAGCCATGTTAAATTACCCATAGTGTCCAGGAATGTGCAGGTTAGGGTGGATTAGCCATGTTAAATTACCCATAGCGCCGAGGAATATGCAGGTTAGGTGGATTAGCCATGCTAAATTTCCCATAGTGTCCAGGGATGTGCAGGTTAGGGTTGATTAGCCATGCTAAATTACCCATTGTGTCCAGGAATATGCAGGTTAGGGTGGATTAGCCATGCTAAATTACCCACAGTGTCCAGGGATGTGCAGGTTAGGGTTGATTAGCAATGCTAAATTACCCATTGTGTCCAGGAATATGCAGGTTAGGGTGGATTAGCCATGCTAAATTACCCATAGTGTCCAGGGATGTGCAGGTTAGGGTGGATTAGCTGTGAGAATTGCCTAGTTACATGGATAGGGTGGGGGGGGATGCTTTTTGGAGAGTTGGTGTGGACTCGATGGGCCGAATGGCCTGCTCCCATACTGCATAGATTCTGTGCCTTCACTCCCTTAGACAGTCTCTCATTTTTAAACAATGATCCCTTGGTTCTGGACTCATCCATTGAGAGGGATTTTGTTTTCCACAACCATCTTGTCAAGACCATTCAGGATTTCCTCACCCTTCTAAACTCCTGTGGAAGTAAGCCCCATCGTCTAACCGTTCCTCAAAAGGCAACCCATTCGTTCCACTTCTCAGTTTAGTAGAAATCACCTCTGAACCACCCCCAAGACAGTTGCATCCTTTCTTCAATAAGGAGATCAAAATTGAACATTGTTTTCAAGACAAAAACAGAAATTGCTGGAAAAGCTCAGTTGGCCTGGCAGCATCTGTGGACAGAAAGCAGAGTTAACGGTTCTGAAGAGGGTCACTAGACCTGAAAGAATAAATCTACTTTCTCTTCACAGATACTGTCAGACCTGCTGAGATTTTCTCCGAATGTTTGCTTATGTTTCTGATTTTCAGTATCTGCATTTTTCTGCATTTTTGTTTGTATAATATTTGAAATGTGTTCTTATCAAAGCTATATCTAATTGAGGAATTGTATCCTTACCTTTATATTCATTTCACTTCATAGTAAAGGGTAGCATCCCATAGGTCTTCTTAATCACTTGCTGCACGTGCATATTAACTTCTTGTAACTCATAAATCTAAACATCTCAACCCTCGGTTCCTCAGCATTCTGTAGTCATTCTGCATTTAAGTCACAATCTATATTTTAATTCCGCCTTCCAAAGTGAACAATTTCATCTTTCCCTCCATTATACTACCAGCACTTTTCCCACTCCCTCAATCTCCGTTTAACTGTCTACATCCTCTCCATTTTTTTTTCACAATCTACTTTCCTAATGTGGCAAAGTTGCTCCTTCAACAAGATTATGCAGATCTTGGCTTTTTCTTTCATAAAAGTCGTAAATGACATGGACTCCAAAAAGTCTAGAAGTGAAGGATTTTAGGGCCAATTTGGCAATAGCTAACAGAGACTGCCTCAGGCAGAAGGCTTTCAAGTTTAAAAAATACATTTGTACAATGAAAAAGAAGTGGCCAGTTCTGCCAGCTCAGCTTTTCTCTGGTCGGGTTTGGTTTCTAGCTGAAGTGTGGAAAAGGCTGCGGGACCCAAAGAAGCAGGCTCGGGTTGGCACTCTCTCTCCGAGTTCTATCCTGTAAGACCCTGCGTTTGATTTTATCTTTTGTGCCAAGGGGTGTTTATGAGGATTGTTGCAAGTGTTTAGAACAGTATCTTTAAACTAGGGTAGTCTGTTGGGTTTTCAGATCAGATAAGTTATTGGGTATTCTGTTTTCTGTGTTTTCTGTTTGTGTTTCATTCAGTAATCTTGTAAATACATTTTGTTTTGTTTAAAATGAAATGGTTTGACCAGCTGATTCTCTCCTGGAATATCCACTTCACACCTGCTTAAAATAACAAGTAAACTTAGGGTCTGGGCTACGTTCTTGAAGTGTTTTGATGGGGTCTGGCCCAATTCATAAAACCTATCATTGCGCCTCCTGCACAATCACTTCCCACATCTAAATCATTGACATAAATTTTAAAAATTTGAAGTCCAGCAGAGACCCTGGTGAAGAGTTCATGCTGAAAATGTTGATTTTCCTGCTCCTCGGTTGCTGCCTGACCTGCTGTGCTTTTCCAGCACCACACCTTTTGACTCTAATCTCTCTCGCATTTGCAGTCCTCACTTTCTCCTCGTCTGATGAAAATATCAGCATGTCATCATCTCCCTCTTAGCTCACTTTTGCTGGAAGCAGATCCAATGGTTCAAAATTCACTTTTTGATACAAGCCACGCTGTTCGAAAACCCAGCAGTCAAACATTATATTCCACACCACTGTGCTTCAGGCTTGCTTTTTGGACACATCAATCTATTGGCTGCATTTGCAATCTGAATCAAGAGACGTTCTGATTCTCATCCATTCTCATTAAGTTAGGCAGCTTACTTCTTGGTTTCTTCTACTTTATCTCTTTAGACCTATGTCTACACAGTGGGGCTCGAACCTTGCACTTCTCCCTTTCATGAACGTACAACTTATTTTCAATGCAATTATCAGCTAAAGGCATTTCTTATTCCAATGCCTCTAAAATTAGCAAAGTGTAATGAGCACTAAAAATTGATTGTACCCTTCGGGAACATTTTGCATGACACGATAAATTTTGTCGCACTAAATCACAAATTATTGATGATGTTGCTGCTATTGCACGAAAATTTATTGTTCTATCCATTAACCAGAGTCATGCAATTAAGTCCAACATTAATAAATATTTCTAAATGGACTTTATTTAATTCTTACACCACTGAAGTACTGTCACTTCTTTTCAATGCTGCAGTCAAGTTGTATCTTATTATTGTGAAAACCCAGTTGTCCGTTTTATGTGCTGATTGTTGTGATTCAGTGCAGTGCATGTCAAGTCAGGATGCTGTGAGAATTCAGTTTATATTTAGAACATAGAAACAGGGGGAGACCATCCTACCCATAGACAATGTCCAACCATTCAAGTCATAGCTGATCATCTTCACAATGCCACTTACCCACAGGGGCTCTGTATTTTGTCAATGGGGCGGCACGGTGGCTCAGTAATTAGCCCTGCTGCCTCACAGCACCAGGGACCCAGGTTCGATTCCAGCCTCGGGTGACTGCCTGGGTAGAGTTTGCACATTCTCCCTGTGTCTGCGTGGGTTTCCTCCCATGGTCCAAAGATGTCCAGGTCAAGTGAATTGGCCGTGCTAAATTGTCCCATAGTGTTAGGTGCATTAGTCAGAAGGAAATGGGTCTTCGGAGGGTCGGTGTTGAGCCAAAGGGCCTGCTTCCACGCTGCAGGGTATCAAACATAATCAATGTTGGGCAAGTCCAGAACCAGGAGTCTCAGTCTAAGAATAGGAGGTAAGCAATTCAGGACTGAGATGAGGAAGAATTTCTTCACTCAGAGAGTTGGGAAGCTATGGAATTCTCCCCCACAGGAAGCTGTTGGGGCCAGTTTATTCAGTATATTCAAGAGGGAGCTGGACCTGGCCCTTGCAGCTAAAGAGATCAAGGGTTATGTGGAGAGGCTGGGAATGAGATACTGAGATTGCATGATCAGCCATGATCATATTGAATGGAGATGCAGACTTGAAGTCCCTCTTCCTTCTTGCTTAAAGAGCGAGATTACATTTCCAATTCTAGTCAGCAGCAACCTTTCTCGCATCTATAGAATTATAAAAGATAGCCACTAATATATCCACTAGCTACTTCATCGGACACTTTGGGATGAAACTCATCTTATCCAAGAGATTTGTCAACTCTCAATTCAGATAATGTTTCAAGTACTTTACTTTGCATCAGTTCTCTCAGTGGAAGACACCAGCAACATATCGGAACTTCAAGTGAGTCAAAGGGGCAGAGATGAGTATAGTGGCCATCAATAAAGAGAAGATGCTGGGGAAGCTGAAAGGTCTGAAGGTGGATAAAACAGGTGGAACACAACTCTGAGTTCTGAGGGATATAGCTGAGGAGTCTTGGTGGTGATCTTTCAGGATTGACTATTCTGAGATATCTCCCTTGACTCCTCTACTGTCACTATATAGTCCAACTACTTCTCTGGCATCCAGGATTAGATGAGCAAGAGTGTCTTCCAATTAGATATTGGGAAGACTGAAGCCATCATTTTTGGTTCCCACTCCCAAACTAAACCATCATGTCCATCCGTCTCCCTGGCAACTGGCTGAAATTAAACCACTTCCCTCACAACCATAGGGTCACATTTGATCTCCAGCTGAATGACCCTATCTTTGTGATATCACTAAAACCAAGATTACCTCTGTCTCCGCTCAGCTGTTGTGAAATCCTCGTACCTATCTTTTCTTCCCACCAGACTGAAAATGTGTTGCTGGAAAAGCGCAGCAGGTCAGGCAGCATCCAGGGAACAGGATAATCGACGTTTCGGGCATAAACCCTTCTTCAGGGCTTTGACTTGTCTTCCATGCTCCCTAAACTTGAAGTCACTCAAATTTTCCTGTCGATGTCTTACCTCCACCTCACAACGAACTCCATTCCATTACCAGCCTTGTGCTCATTCATCTACATCAGCTGCTGATTAAGCAATAGCTTGCCTTTAAATCTCTGATCCTAGCTCCTCCTTGTCTCTGTGACCTCCTCTAGCCCAATGGGCCTGCAGGATATCTGCACCCATTTATTTGTGCCCTCTTGTTAACGTCTGATTTAAGTCAGTCTTCAATTAGATTAGATTAGATTAGATTAGATTACAGTGTGGAAACAGGCCCTTTGGCCCAACAAGTCCACACCGACCCGCCGAAGCGAAACCCACCCATACCCCTACATTTACCCCTTACCTAACACTACAGGCAATTTAATATGATGCCAATTCACCTGACCCTGCACATCTTTGGTGGGAGGAAACCAGAGCACCCGGAGGAAACCCACGCAGACATGGGGAGAACGTGCAAACTCCACACAGTCAGTCGCCTGAGTCGGGAATTGAACCCGGGTCTCTGACACTGTGAGGCAGCAGTGCTAACCACTGTGCCACCGTGCCACCGTGCCAGCGTCTATGCCTTCCATTGTCTAGGCCGTCAATCTCTTGAATTGCCTTTCTGCATCTCCCTGCCTCTCTGCTTTGTCCCTGTAAAATGCAGAATTGTCAAATTATTATAGCACAGTCCATCTTGTCTGTGTTTGTTCTCTGAGAGAGCATCTCACGAGGTGCCATTCTCCCATCCTCTCCTAAAAAAAAAAATGCAAATTGCTTCTTCTCACGCAATAATATCACACAATGATCCAATTCCCTCGTGAATGCCTCCAGCACACTTTCAAGCGGAACATTTCGGATCGTCACCACTCGCTGCAATAAAATGTTTCTCCTTTGTCTCCATTACTCATTTTGGTTAGAGACAAAAAAGCTGCAGATGCTGGAATCCAAAGTAGACATGCAGAAGGCTGAAAGAACACGGCAAACCAGGCAGCATCACAAGGTGGAGAAGTCAACAATTCGGGTATAACCCTTCTTCAGGACTGGAGCTGGTTACACCCAAAAACATCGACTTCTCCACCTCCTGATGCCGCCTGGCTTGCTGTGTTCTTCCAGCCTCCTGCCTGTCCATTACTCATTTTGGCAACTACCTTAAGTTTGTGCCCTTTCTTTCTTGCTCCGAGTACCAAGTGGAAGATTTTCTCCCTATCCAATCTTTACAGAGCCCTCACAATGTCAAACACCTCAATCAAATTTCCTCCTAATCTTCTCTTTTCCAAAGAAAATAGTCTTAACTTCCCCAATCTATAAACATAAACTGAAGTTCCTCACCCTGAAATCATCTTCCTTCACACCTTCTCCAATACCTTCACTTCTTACCTGAACTGTACTGTTCAGAACTGAATGCCATACTCTAGTTGAGGCTGGAGCATGCTTTTACACGTTGATGATTTGTTTTATTGTGTGCATACATGCTGGGTGATTAGCTCAGCTGGCCGGACAGCTGCTTTGCAAAATAAGGCCAAAAGCCTGAGTTCAATTCCCACACTGACTGAGGTGACAATGAAGGATTCTCCGCTTCAACCTCTCCCCTCATCTGAGGCATGGTGACCCTCAGGTTAAACCACCAATTGTTGCCCTTTCTCTAATAAGAGAGCAGACATAGAGTTTGGTAGGACCATAGTGACTTTGCCTTTGTCATACTGATCAGAGATCCATGCACTGGTTATGCATTATTTTTTATCTGTGAAGTTTCTGAAATTTTGGTTATTACTGTTTCACCTTTTCTATGCACAATTGTCAAACTGTTTCACACCACATTCTATTTGACAGGCTGGCCAATACGCTGTTGCATGTTTTCCACAATCAGCAGATCAATTTCAGCCCTGAGTAGTTTCATTCTCATGAACAATACTGACCTGCCAGGAAATAATATTACATTCTCCCCCAAGACCCTTCAGTATAATACACTCATATGTTCAAATGACTGATTCAAGTACGGTAAAAGGTAGGACATGTCTTGATGCCTGCAGGTACAGAAGGGAGTTGAAGGCAAAATATCATGAAATAAAAATTAAACTTGGTTTTAGATTATAATGACACTCCGCTGAATCTGCTCAGAGACAGTCAGAGTTAGGATCCTCTCCTCAGAGGGGCTGAGGAACTGATTGTTGTGCAGCCCACCACCTGTTTTGACTCTTGCTGCCCGACTGGGGGCTGCTTTTCTGTCACATTGAGAGAGAGAGAGAGAGTGAGAGAGAGTGAGAGAGAGTGAGAGAGAGAGAGGGGCAGATGCAATGAGAGAAGGGAGTGGGTGACGGGCTGGTCCGAGTGAGGAGGCAGTGCAAAGAGCATGTAGAGTTAGTGGTGTTGGACGTTTGGCTGAGTGGTGGTGGTTCTGAGAGCAAGGAGGAAAGGTTTTTGCAGATAGCAGTGCGCTTGATGGAGCATGTGCCTTGGCGGGGTTGGGTACAGGAGCAGAGAGTGAGTGTGAGTATGAGGTATAGGAGAGAAGGTGGTGCCACTGACAACAGTGGAGTGGAGAAAGTCAGTGATCCTCAGGCAGCTCAGGTTGATGGTTGGCTTCAGACTGGCAAGAGCAGGTGCTGCAGCCTCCTCTGCTGGACCTGAGGGAAGAGGAAGGACAGCTTATGAAGCAGCCCGTCCAAAAAGACCTACAGGTTCTTGCCCACAAAGGTGGCACTGATTTTTTTTGCCCCATCTGCCATGTCTGGGCAAATGGCAGGAACTGTGCAAGGCAGTACCAGCCAGTCAATGTTTGTCCATAGCTTTAGGTGCATTAGTCAGTTTTAAATTTAGGGTACAGGAATGGGTCTGGAAGAATTACTCTTTGGAGGGTTGGTGTGGACTTGTTGGGCTGAAGGACCTGTTTCCATACTGTAGAGAGTCTAATCTAAGTTGAGACAGAGGCACAAAGCTGTCTGTACTAAGCCAACAGTTTGTGAGGCCTTGGTTTTTTTTAAAGTTGGAACAAAAGAAGCAGCCTGCTGGGTGGTGTCAAGCTCCCATTGAACCAGGATTCATTGACTAACTTTCCATGGCTATTGGGGTTTGGAAGTTACTAGGCATCTGTCCCTGCTAAAGTAAAACACTTGAGTTTTCTCTCTTTCTCTCTCTTTCTCTCTCTCTCTCTCTCTCTCTCTCTGAGTCTTCTCTTGATGTTCTTTTCTCCTGAACTGTAGAATTGCATGCTAGATGATCTATTTTACTGAATTTGTCTTTGCCAAGGGTGTGTTTATGGGATGTTACTATATTGGAACAGCTGCTGTCTAGGAATTAAATAATCAATTATTCTGTTAAATTTTCCAACGGAGTTAAGTTATTTCAATTCTTCTTTCTGTTATGACATTTGATAAACCCTCCTGCTTAATTTAAAACCAGAAACACAGAAAATATGTATCCCGTTCCATAATCTGTAAAGGTTTGAGCGGCCAAGGACTATTTAAAGTAAAAATTAACAACTTTATTTCTTAAAGTATAACAGAAAATTATTAACTAACACCTATTTACAACTGCTTCCTCTAACCTATCTTTTACCTTCCCTTCTATAAAACTAGTCTGATAAAACACCCAATTAAGATTTACAGAATAATTCAAGTTTTTAAACCCACCAGCAGTCAAATCTTCTCTTTATTTTCATTGGTAGATTGGCTGTCCAGGTCAGTGTTGAGGTTTTTGTCTGTTTAAACTTCTTCTCTAGACAGGTACCTCTCAGAGAGTTCTGACTAGCAGTCTACAGCTGTTGGTCTGGATGCAGTTCTCCTCCCAACTGTTCAATTTTCCCTGGTCTTCTCTCCCAAAGCATCAGATTGTGTCATTGACGTTTAAGATTGTCAATATACTCAATTCAAACTTGATTGGAGTTTGATATTTTGCGGGGTATAATTTGAACTGATTGGCCTAATTCCAATCTGTTTTGTTGTTTCCAGGCAACCAGCTACCCTAGCTACTTCAGTAGCTGGAGCACATATTATATTGTGTCTTATTGAGAACACCTGGTGCTGTCACTTGGTGCGAGCTTTTACTCTCTTAAAGGGATAGTACACCCACATTTTCATAACATTTCTTTTGTTTGTACTTAAATGATGTTGTAAGAATAAAATGTGGTTTGTTTCAAGCCTGGTAGTTTAAACAATTGAGTTACATCTGGAACACAGCACCTTATACTTGCCTATAAATAAGATAAAAGTTAGGGTCCTGGTTATCGCTTCAATATATTTGAAAGGAGTTTTGTCTGGTCCACAACACGGGCACGGGATGCCGGTGAATTCCAGGATATGTGTCTAGCAATGAGTTGTTGCAGTAATGGCATGTGGTAAGATGGGGTGGAAACCAGACATAAGAGTGACCATGGTGGCACGATAGGTCATTAATGAGGCTAAGTTAGTAAGACACGTGAGAGAACTCACTAGGTCTTGCAGTGAAGAAACCTCCAAAAAAAACTTAGACTAATCCAAGAAAACATATTCAGCCCATTGTCTGCCATTTGAAGTAAACATAAAGGATCTCTTTGCACTCGGCAAAAAAGAGATGAAAATTCTCCTGACATCTTAGATGAGAGTAGATGCCCATCAAACCTATGTTTATACATATTTTAAAAGTCATCATGGAATGTAGGTATGGGCAAGAACTTATTGCCTATTTCCTAATTACCCAGAAGGCAATTAAGAGTTAACCACATTGCTGTGGGTCTGGAGTCACATGCAAACCAGACCAGGTAAGGCAACAGTTTGCTTCCCAAAAGGACATGAGGAAATTATGAAGAGATGATGGCCTAATGGTATTATTGCTGGACTGTTAATCCAGAGACCCAGACAATGTTTTAGGGACCCAGGTTGAAATCCTGCACAGCAGACATTGGATTCAATGAATTCAACAAAATTATAGAATTAAGAGTCTAATGATAAGCATTGATGGGAAAAGCCCATCTGGTTTGAGAATGGTCATAAGGGAAGGAAATCTGCCATCCTTACCGAGTCTGGCCTATCTGTGATTCCAGACCCACAGTGATGTCATTGATTCTTAGCTGACCTCTAACTCTGGGCAATAAGGGATGGGCAATAAATGCTGGCCTGGCCACATCCTGTGAACAAATAGAAAACTGTAAGGCTTTCATTTCTCACGAACAATTGACAACAGCTTCATATTCATCATGGAGCTCTTAACTTTTATTTGAATTCCAATTACACCAGCTGCCATGGCAGGATTCAAGTGGAGAAACGCAAAGCCAGACCTGGGTCTTTGGATCAGTCGCTTAGTGACAACACCACCGAGCTCTCCCCGCCATGTTGGCTGTCTTGCCCGTCAGTATAACAATAGCACCAACACTTCACTCAGCACTTCAGCAGGTATATAAAGAATACCATCAAAGTGCATATTTTTCTTCCTGCACATCCTGTTAGCTTTGGCAAAAAAGAATGTTTGAGCATGAAATTAGTAAAATTGTGCAAACAAAGCTGATCACAATGTGTCCCATTAGTTCAATTAAGTTAACTCAAGCGCATTAAAATATAAGTGGCATGGTCATTATTGGACTATTGCATTCTTGCAGTTCTGAAGAACATAATTCAATAAAATGAGTATAAAATAATGTACAATGTCATTGCACAAATGCACTCAGAGCGAATCCCTTTCTCTACTGTTTTAACTGTCAAAGAGATGTTTTACTTTATATGATTTAATGTCCCATTAGGATTGCAGAACAAGAAATTTGATGCAAGTGTATTAGGTTTTCATAGAGTAATAGAAAGAATAATTTCTGTCCTTTAGTTGTTTTTTGTCTGCCATACTAAATGGCCGAAAGCTTTTGACTCAGCTCATGTGATGCTTGGAGCTTGATTCAGAGGGTAGACATATTCACTCATGGAATAAGCAGCACGGTTTTAATAAGACAGGAACCTCAGCCTTAGCAGTCTATATGATCCTGTCTCCACTTGTGAAACATTGCCCAGTCAGTCATTCGGATACCGGTGCTTGACACAATGATCTCCCCCTCACCTCTAATCCATCCCTTTTGTGTAACACTATCAGGTCCCAACCAGTGACATTGAGAATGAGAAACATCATTTATGTCTTGTTCTGAGTTGCTCGAATGTAAATGTTGGTGTGAGGTATGAAGGGAATCTGTGCATTACAGCTGCTTTAAGGTCATCTATTCACGCCAGTTTGAGAACTAAGGAGCCAGGAACAAAATCAAGTCTACAGGTAAGAAATGAACAATCTCCCTTAGAACATCCCAGATTATTGCATATAAAATTATTGTGATTGTAATGAGGTCATCCAACTGGACCTCATTGAATCTGAGTTCCCTGATTGGGGCTGTTAACCTGGTCCAATCAGGGAATCCTGACAGACAGATATAAACAGGAGTGTCAGAGGTTCTGTTCACTCTGAGAGCTGGCTCGGAGGGAGCTGGATCAGGGTCAAGGGCTCTCCATGTAGAAATAAAGGAGGACTGGGTGACGGGATACCAGCCTCTGTGGAGTTATTTCACAATGAAGTAATTTTTGAGGTGTAGACACGGCTGTAATGTGGGAAATATAGCAGTTCATTTGTGCACAGTACATTCCTACAAGCAGCAACGTGTTAATGACCAAATAATCAGCAAGTTTTGCCATGTTAATTGAGAAGTAAATATCGATCAGGACAATGGAGTTATCGCCCCTGTTCCACAAAAGAGTAACATTAGCTCTTTGACAGATGAATCCAAGCCAAGTGATAATGGATAAAGTTAGACATAGATCTTTATCTTGACAGTGGGTTTATTCTCATAATGCAAATTGCATACTCCTGCCTCTTATCCACCAGTGCTGCAGGATCACAGTTTTCTCTTTCCAGATGTGCTCGGGGACTTAATCAATCAAGACCACAGACTTGTTTACCTTTAACATTAACTATGCAATTAATATAGCATTAACAGAATCCACATGAAAAAGCAGAGATGGACTCAAGTTAATGCCTCACCTGAAAGCTGGTTGCTGGGACAATGCAGCAATTCCTATAGGTTAAGCAGGTAATGTACATGATGGTATGGTATTTGAACTATCTGACTTCAGTGTTAAAGGTTGGCCATTGGGTCACAGTTAAGAGATAATTTATCAGAAGGCACCATCCTTGGATTTCAAAGCACCAAGTCTGTATTTCAAAAAAAATCATTTCGGAAGGGGCATGATAAAATCAAAAGGAGACCGACTTTGGCAACTTCAGGCTGGAGATGATGTGGAACCTGAAGACTTTGCATGACTTTGTAGTCATGAAAAATGATGACCTCCAAGCAGACGACGAGCAAGGGTAAGGGTAGGAATATGTAATGGTTAAGACGTATCAAAGTCATTTCGAAACTCCAGAGGCTTAGGAACATCACACAATAGGTCCACCTTGCACAGTGCAAAGTGGCCATGTACAGCATCAGTGAGAGATGACACAGGCTTATGGCAGGATAACCATGATGTGTTGGACTGGGTTGGACAAAGTTAAGAATCACACAACACCAGGTTACTGTCCAACAGGTTTAATTGGAAGCACTAGCTTTCGGAGCACTGCTCCGTCATCACCTGACCAATAAACCTGCTGGACTGTAACCTGGTGTTGTGTGATTTATAACTTTGGCACAATAAGTGATAGCTGATTAGATTGTGAGTGGCTGCCTAATTCAAAAAACAAGGCAGAATCAACAAAAACCAACTGCTTTTCCTGCAGCCTCTAAATTGTTTATTTTGCCTTTCAAAACCCATTAAATTACCTTCTTACTTATTCTTGTTCTCATGGGCTGTGGATCACAGACCCAATGTTAGTTACCCTTCCCGAACAGCCCTCGAGTTGAATGAGTTGCTGGGCCATTACAGAAACTGAAACACATAGCAGAGAAGAGCAAGGGAAGACCACTTCTGTGAGTCTGCAATCATACGTAGCTCAGACTGGGTAATGTTGGCAGACTTCCTTCCCAAAATGACATTTAGTGAACCAGAAATATTTTTTGTTTAAACACAATTGATGATACTTTCATGCTCACTAAGGACAGCTTTCAGTTCAAGATTTATTAATTAAAGTTAAGTTCCATTAGTTGCCATCTGTCTGCCCAACGTTAGTCTGCTCTTTTGGATTACGACTCAAGTCACACTATTCCACATCTTCCCCTAAGCGTGTGTGAAGACTATTTAAATATTTTTGCATAGAGAGACACACTTGCAGAAGTCGATGTTATTGGGAACTCTGTGTTGCTGTATGGCCACACAGGTAAGAGGGACAATATTATATGGTGCCCTTGACATGAGGAAACATCCCAAGGTGCTTCACAGAGGGTATTGTGGATAGAGAGGTCCTGCCAGTCTGGTTCCTTGACTGAGTCCAAAGGCCTATTTGGCAGAGGAACAACCAATAGTGAGTCTTAACACTTTTGTTTTAACAGGGTGTAGTTTATAAGGTGAAAGTGAGGATTGCAGATGCTGGAGATCAAAGTCTAGATTAGAGTGGTGCTGGGAAAGCACAGCAGCTGCCATCAATTTCTGATGAAGGGCTTTTGCCCAAAACGTCGATTTTCCTGCTCCTTGGATGCTGCCTGACCTGCTGTGCTTTTCCAGCACCACTCTAATCTAGGGTGTAGTTTATGGTAAATGCATACAAGTTAGACAATATTCCTAAGACTATGAGGAGACCTGCAGATATAATTCCATACTCCACAAAATCTAAGATGTTCTGGCTCATAACCAGTCAAGACTTCATGAAATCATTAGATTGGATGGAGATTAATGCTGTCTCCAACATTGACCCTTTACAACTCATTACTTCATACAGGTAATTCTTCTATGTTACTTTCTTGTGCAACCCCGTGTTACACAAAAATTGCACTTTAGAAACAGCGCTTAAAGTATTGGCGATGTAATTGCATTACAGCCAACACATGTTTTAAAAGTTCACACTTTAGAAACAGTGTCCCCAATTCATCAATCACATGACAGTGAACTTGTATGAACAAAATGTGTGTTATAGCAGAACAACCTGTACAACGCACAGGATGGTTATTAAAAGAAAATGATACTGAGGCAGATATTAGAGCAGATGTCCAAAAGCTTAGTGAAAGAAGTAGATTTTTAGGATCATCTTGAGAGAGAGAGAAGGAATTTCTAGAACTTGGACACCACAGTTGCGAATGGTGGTGAAGATGGTGGTTAGACAACATTAAAAATTACATCAGGGTGAAGCAACATTCACATTTTATACCAAATACACCACTTTGATGGACAGTTATAGAGTGAAATTGGTAAAACGCCTGAAAGACTTCAGGATTCTTTCGTGCAATGTTACTTAATTTATATTTGATTCACTTGATGTATACTGCTGAAAAATGTGTTGCTGAAAAAGCTCAGCAGGTCAGGCAGCATCCAAGGAACAGGAGAATCGATGTTTCGGGCATAAGCCCTTCTTCAGGAAGGGCTCTGATCTCCAGTTTCTCCAGCTGCAGTTTCAGCTCTGATCTCCAGCATCTGCAGTCCTCACTTTCTCCTCACTTGATGTATACCGATGTTGAAAGTAAAATGGATGGCCCCTTAGCACTGGCTTCATACTTATGGAAGTGGTTTCCCTCATTTACTTTAAGATGTAAGTAAACAGGTGCGTCAATTAAACTTCATTCACAACAGCATAATAAGGGTTCCAGCGCTTTGTAGAAATCCAGTGTGTAATGTATACTGAGGAACAAGGCTAATTCACATCATTCAGAACCTAAATTATGAAACAAAGCTTGAAAATTGATGGCAAAGCTATTCATCCATATATTATTTCAAAATATCAAGTATATGTTTCACACGTATGATGATGCACTCCAGCTACGCACCATGAATTTTTTAATCAGCAACATCGAACCCAGTCAAGATGAGAAAGATAAGGCTGGTATGGTATCTGTTATATCTCAGAACAATGTAAAGATAACTTTATAAGGAACATAAGTTATCCATAGCACTTTAAAAAAAAATCACCATTTCATGCTCCCAATAACATCTACACTTCATTTACTTTTCCCTGAGTCCACTCCAAGGCCTATCCAACAAGCACAGAAAGCTTCAATCTTCAACAGACATGCGCAATCTAACACTGCACAATCAAACATTATGGTAGCTGGCATAGGGTGAGAGGGTGAGAGGGGAAAGATATACAAGTGACCTAAGGGGTGGTGCATGTATGAAATGAGCTGTCAGAGGAAGTATTGGAGGCTGGTACAATTACAGTATTTAAAAGGCATCTGGATGGATATATGAATAGGAAGAGTTTTGAAATTTTCCAAGTGCTGGCAAATGGAACTAGATTTATTTGGGATATCTGGTTGGCATGGATGAGTTGGACCGAAGAGTCTGTTTCGGTGTTGTGCATCTCTGTGACTCTATGACTGAAGATATAAATCAGTCATTGAAAAAATTGTGGTCTCAGGTTAAAATCTAACACCTCAGAGTCTCTGGGGACTTTTAAACTGTGACCTTTATTATTCTCTATTCCGGACACTTTCACTCGATTAAACGTAATACCTGTGTTGTGTATTTGATGTCGAAGTTTATTATTTTTCTTGGAGTTAGGAAATAATAAAATTCTTTTTTTCGTTTATTTAAGAAAATTTTATAATTGGCTTCATAATTTTGACTAGTACAATATTTTAATTGAAGTTTAATAGCTGTATGATAGTAAGAAATAAAAATATTTTTGCAATTGACTGAAAGTGACTTGAAGTCAGAAAACCGGCCTCCCCTTCCTCTCCCGTTTATAAAATTCCCAGATGCAGGAAGATCAAACCTGTTCTAGCACTCAGACAGTTAATATTTTGTTCCATTCTGTGACTCACACTTCCCTGAAAAAGTCCTGCCTCTGCTATTGAAAGCAAGTTGATATAGCTTTGTACATGATCAAAACACTTTACACTCAGTGCAGTGATATTGAATTGGTGTTGCTGTAAGAAAGACAGCAGCTAATTTGCTCAAAGACCGACTGCAACATGGGAATAATCAGAAAAGACAGTTATAGTGAGGTTAGTTGAAGAATAAACTTTAACCATGATTCTGATAAGACCTGCAAATGTACACTTCCGACATAATGCCATGTTGGCAAAACACTCACCTTGAAGGCACAGAGATGGCTTTGGGTTAATGCCTCAAATGGAAGCCAGCCTTGCTGACAGTGTGGGGCTTCTCCAGTACTGCACTGAGAGCATTGACCAAGAACATAACTCATGCCTCTGGAGTGGGAATTCAACCTACGAACTCTCCAAAACAAAGCAACACATTGTAACCACCGATAAGTAAAATTCCCGCAATTCTAAATCTCCACTACTATGTTCCTATTTTCCATTTTTAGCTACATTAATTTCTTTGCATTTCAACTCTTCATCCTTTTATCCTCTGTGATTACTGACAATTCTCTTAAGATTTTCTAACTTTGAAACTATTGATCCCAGGCATATAGTGGGCACAGTGGTGCCAATATTGAAAGACTCCTGCAATATTTAATTATTATGTTTTCCATAATTGTGTAAGCTTTGCAATAGTGATTGAGTCTCTTCAGTCAGAGGCACAGGCAGATGTTTCTGTGACTGCAAGCGAAACTCCTGGTTAGTGTGTTGCCTCCCTGGTACAAGAGCCAAGGATGTCTCAGAGCGGGCACAGGATGTTCTGAAGGAGCAAGGTGAACAGCCGGAGGATGTGGTCTATATTGGTACCAACGACAAAGGCAGAAAGAGATGAAGTTCTGCATCTGGAGATCAGAAACTAGGAAGGACTTTGAAAAGCAGGACCTTTAGGATTGGAATCTCAGAAGAATGTCACAATAGAACACAAAGCCAATGGAGAGCTGCAGACCAGCGTCTACTGGAACGCCACACACACTGAACAGATACTCAACTACAGAAGCAATCATCTCAACACCCTCAAACGGAACTGCATCAGGACATTATTTAAATGAGCCACAACATACTGCAGCACCCAGGAACTATGAAAAGCCAAGGAAAAACACGTATACAATGCTTTCAGGAACAACGGGTACCTGATAAGCACAGTCCACCGATTCCTGCACAAAAGACCTAAATAGGAAGACACAACACCCCCAGAAACTCTAGCCACCCTATCATACATCAAAGGCATCTCAGAAATGATGACCAGACTACTCCAGCCCCTAGGCATCATGGTAGCCCACAAACATTCCTGATGAATTTAAAGGACCCCATACCAAGAACCATCAGAATGCATAAAATACCCTGCAAGGACTGCAACAAACGTTACATCAAACAATTGGGCAGGAAGCTAGCAGAAAGTGCGGACTGCAGATGCTAGAGATCAGAGTCAAAAGGTGTGGTGCTGGAAAAGCACGGCTAGTCAGGCAGCATCCAAGGAGTAAGAGAGCCAACGCTTTGAGCATATCAGAATCAGGAAACTAGACACCAGGATACATGAGCACCAATTAACTACCAAAAGACAAGACCAACTATCACTGGTATCCATACACACAGACAAAGATGGACACCAGTATGACTGGGACAATACACCCATCCGGGGACAAGCTAAACAAAGACACACATGGGAATTCCTAAAAGCCTGGCATTCAAACAATTGACAAACTGGACTCCATTAACAAACACATAGGTTTGGGCCCCACTTACCCCAAACTCTCAGAAACAGAACTGGAAATGATATCACTCACCACAATAAACCGAGACAGAAAAACAGCAAGCAGAATAGAACACCAACATTTCACCAGAGGCTCACTAATGATGTTACATAGCAGGTGACGAAATGTCTGAGAACAAATCTACCAGCTCAGTGAGTAAACTTACAACCTGATTACTTCCTGTGCCGTGTGTCAGTGACGATTTGAATAAGACAATTGTACAATTAAATATCTGGCTAAAGAGCTGGTGCAGGAGAAAGGGCTTCAAGTATGTGGATCTTCAGGATGTTTTCCGGGGCAGGTGGGACCTGGTCAAGAAAGATAGGATGCACCAAAACTGGTGGGGCACCGGTATCCTGCCAGGGAGGTTTGCTCTTGCCATTTTGGAGAGTTTAAACTCGTGTGGTGGGTTGTAGGAACCAGAGCAGCAGATCAGCAAATAAATTGAATGATGAGCAGCCTGAGACTGAGGCCAGTAAGGCTGAGACAGGGAGAGGTTATTGAGCACAATGGGACTGGTGGTCTGAGGTGTACTTGTTTTAATGCAAGGTGTATGACAGGGTAAGGCAGATGAACTGAGAGCTTGGATTAATACATATAACTATGATGTTGTAGCTATTGCAGAGAGTTGGTTGAGAGAGGGGCAACACTGGCAGCATATCATTCTGGGATTTAGATGTTTCAGGCAAAATAGACAGGGGTATAAAGAGGTAGGGGAGTTGCGTTACTAATAAGGAACAATATGATAGCTGTACTGAGGGAGGACACCTTGGAGGGTTCATGCATCAAGGCTGCATGGGTAGTGCTCAGGAATAGGAAGGGTGCAATCACTTTGATGGGATTGTGTCACAGGTCTCCCAACAGTCAGAGGGTGATAGAGGAACAGATATGTGGAGAGATTATGGAACAATGTTAAGACAAGAGGGTTCTTATGGTGGGCGATTTTAACTTCCCCATTATTATTAAAATTCTTGAGGATAGAATTTCCTCACATTTGGAAAAATATGGACTTATTAGCTGTAGGCAAAATGGTTTTGTGCAGAGAAGATCATGTCTCACAAATTTGATTAAGTTTTTTGAGGAAGTGACAAAGATGATTGAGGAGGGCAGAGCAGTAGATGTTGTCTGCATGGACTTTAGCAAGGCCTTTGACAAGGTACCTCAGCGCAGGCTGACACTGAAGGTGAAGTCACATGGGATCCACAGTGAGCTGGTAAGATGGATACAGGATTGGCTTGTTCATAGAAGACAGCGGGTAGCGGTTCAAGGGTGCTTTACTGACTGGAGATCTGTGACCAGTGGCCTTCTGCAGGGATCAGTGCTGTGACCCCTATTGTTTGTAATAAAAGTATAAATTATCTTGAGGGGAATACAAGTGGTCTCATTTGTAAATTTGCATAGACTAGGGAAGTGGTGGATTGCCAGAGGATACATCAGGTTATAGATAGGCTGGAGACTTGGATGGAGAAATGATAGGCAGAGTTTAATCCTAATCCCACCTCTCACCCACACTACCAGAAGAAACGTGGAGGCTTGGGAGAAGGTACAGAAATAGTTTACCAGGATACTGCCTGATTTGGATGGTATTAGCCATAAGGAGAGATTGAACAAACATGGTCTGTTTTCACTTGAACGTCAGAGGCTGAGGGGTGCCCTGATAGAGGTTTACAAGATTATGAGAGGCATGGATGGAATAGCTAGTCACTTTCTCAAAGTAGAAATTACATGGCACAGATTTGGGAATACGATTACAAGGGGACATAGGTTTAAGGTAAAAGGGGGAAAGTTCAAAAAAATTGATGGAGGCAGAGTCTGGTAAGTGCCTGGAATACACGGCTAGAGGGGTTGGTGGAGATGGATACAATAGCAATGTTTCAGAGAAATCTTGACAGATAGATCAGCAGGCAGGGAATAGAGGGATAACAGACCATGGCGAAAGTGAGGACTACAGATGCTGGAAACCAGAGTTTAGATTAGAGTGGTGCTGGAAAAGCACAGGTCAGGCAGCATTGATTTTCCTGCTCCTTGGATGCTACCTGACCTGCTGTGCTTTTCCAGCACCACTCTAATCTAAACTCTGGATAACAGACCATGTCAAGGCAAAAGGTTTTTAATTTAGAAAGGTGTATCAGTGCAGGCTTGATGGGCTGAAGGGCCTGCTCCAGTACTGTACTGTTCTTTGTTCTTTCATTCTTTGTATAATGATGTTAAATTCAAATCACTAGCCAATTATTTGCAATTATTGTCAAATTTTAAAAAATTATTAATAAAAAATGAGTACTTTGAGACAGAACACAAATCATTATTATCACTAAATTTATAAGAGCACAATATCATTAATTTACTGGATTTATTTTTGTTGTTCACCTATGGGATATGGGCGTTGCTGGCTGGATCCCTGGTTTCCCTTGAGAAGGTGGTGGTGAGCTGCCTTCTTGAACTGCTGGAGTCCATGTGCTGTGTGTCCACCTAAAATGTCCAAAGACATGTAGGCCAGGGGGATTGGCCGTGCTAAATACAGTGTTACGGGGTTAGGATGGGGTACTTTCCGGAGTGTCAGTGCAAACATGGTGGGCTTCTATCTGCACTATAGGGATTCTATGAGAGAGAAAGAGTTAATGTTTGGTGTCCAGTATAATTCTTCATCAAAATTCTCTGGAAGTCTAAATTATCCTAAGTCCTATAATGGCAACTAGTGAAATTCCAACTGAGTTGGAAAACATTCAAATTGAACCATAGCCCTAATAATAGGCAAAGCAAAAATGATAATTAATTATTGTTAAAAACTCATCTGATTCACTAATAGCCCTTAAGGAAAGAAAGCTGCTGTCCTCATTTGGTCTGGCCTACATATGGCTCCATACCCACAGCAATGTGGTTGACTCTTGACTGCTCCTTGAAATGGCTCATCAAGCCACTCAGTTTGAGGGCAGTTAGGGATGCTCATCAAATGTTGCCATTAGCGTTGCCCACATCCTGTGAAAGAATCAAATGTTAAAATCCTCTTCCACCATCTGCCCTTGGCTGTCCACTCCAGTGAGGTGGCTCTCATCTTGTTCCATTCTTTGCCACACAGTTGTGGCCAGGGACTCTTCTCAATGGCCTCGCTCCCTGCTCCTGCACTTTGACCTTGAGGATTTAACCTCTGGCCATCCCATTACTCTCCACCCTGAGAGTCAACTTGGGCTTTCCAGTGGTCCCATAAATCTGGCAATAATCACCTTCCCCTCCGATGCTCAGTTGGTCAGCTGAAGTCAGCCACCCTAGGCATGTTCCTCTCGCTGCTGCACACACTTTAAATTCTGTTCAAATTAGTTAAATTCACTCAATTAATTTGCCCTTGGTCCATCAAACCATGAGCAGAAGTCAATTGAAGTCACAAAGGTAGGTCCTGCTGTGCTGCAGTAATTAGTTTATTGAATATAGCAATGACCAGCAATCAATTAAGACCAATTAAAAATCAGGACCGAGAGCATTAAATCAGTTGATCAATCTGCCTTGGTTTCCCACAAATCGACTGATTTAGAAAGTTGAAGAATGGCTCATTTTCTGGTGAATAAATTTGTTTTCGCACTACCAGAAGGCCTCCTTCATTCCAGCCATAAATCGTCTCTCATCAATTGTGCTGATTCACAGGAGGTTTTACCCTTGGGTTTACACCAGTGAGAGTATGCAGCAACTGCTGAAAATGTGTTGCTGGAAAAGCGCAGCAGGTCAGGCAGCATCCAAGGAACAGGAGAATTGACGTTTCAGGCATAAGTCCTTCTTCAGGCTTATGCCCGAAACGTCGATTCTCCTGTTCCTTGGATGCTGCCTGACCTACTGTGCTTTTCCAGCAACACATTTTTCAGCTCTGATCTCCAGCATCTGCAGTCCTCACTTTCTCCTTGAAGAGTATGCAGCAACCTCACCTCAGTGGGACCACTGCTTTTTTGCAATACATTACCCACTGCAGCTGAGCTGGACTCTGGCAGTGACTACATTCTATCAACCATTCCGTCCCTGTTTTTGGAAACTGGTCTATTTGGAGTGGAAGACTACGCTTTTGGAAATATAATGGCCAGTAACTAAAATGTGGGTAGAACAGAAAGAGACAGAGAGAGACAGAGAGAGTTTACAAATGGATGTGAACAAACAGAGAAGCAATTAGCTCACATTGAAGACCTTGAAGAAGAATTAGAATTAGAATTAGGTTTATTGTCACATTTACTGGAGCACAAGGATCCAGGAGTACAGCAAAAAGTGTACAAAGTCACCATTTCTTACGCCACCTTAGTTACAAAATGTCAGGTATAAGTGATAAAAATTAAAACATAAAATTAAAAGATCAGCATTACAGTCCTTGTAAAGCCAGGTACAAAGATACCTAGGTACAAAATTTTAGGCCTAAGTTAGAAAAATAATAAGAAAAGTTGGATAGTGCCCCTGGATTAGTGAGGGTTTAGGGTAAACTGTTCAGTTCACTCTCCACAGATGCTTCTGGACCTGCTGAGTTTCTCCAGCAAATGCTCTTTATGTTTCAGGTTTTCAGCACCTGCAGTTCTTTGCTTTATTTTAGGGTATGAGTGTCAAAGCGAACAGGGCCTTTTGTGAACAGAAGAGTGTCACGAAGAATCACAGAGGTAGGCCATCTTGTAACATTTGGAGGATGTAGTGATGGGAACCAGGTGACTACAAAGTTCTTGAATGGGGGTTGTTAACCTGGGCCAATCAGGAAAGCGTTGGCTGACCAATATAACCAGGAGAGCCCGGGTGTCTCTGGAGAAGGAGCTTGCACCAACACCCTGGGGTTGTTCAGGGAGAGGTGGGCGCCGCAGGGAGTGGAGTGCATTATTTCTCCCTCCAACTCTATTTTGATTTAGTCCCTACCCTCCCCTTCACTGTTTTGATCACACAGCACTGCCCTTTGATGTGAAGGGCAGTGTTTGTCACTGGCCACCCGGGTGTTTTCCTATCTTCCTGGTGTTGGAAATTGAATAAAGATTGGTGCACTTTGTGCCTTCCACTGTGTCTCACACCTGCACACACACACCATGGGTGCTGGGGATAAAATAAACACTACCGCACTTAGGTGGTAGTGTGGGGGGTTAAATTATAGAAGAAAAAAAAAGAAAAAAAAGAGAAAAAAGAAAAAAAAAAGAAAAAAAAAAAAAGAAAAAAAAGAGAAAAAAGAAAAAAAAAAGAAAAAAAGAAAAAAGAAAAAAAAGAAAAACAAAGAAAAAAAAATATAACCAGGAGAGCCCGGGTGTCTCTGGAGAAGGAGCTTGCACACCCTGGAGTTGTTCAGGGAGAGGTGGGCGCCGCAGGGAGTGGAGTGCATTATTTCCCCCTCCAACTCTATTTTGATTTAGTCCCTACCCTCCCCTTCACTGTTTTGATCACACAGCACTGCCCTTTGATGTGAAGGGCAGGGTTTGTCACTGGCCACCCGGGTGTTTTCCTATCTTCCTGGTGGTGGAAATTGAATAAAGATTCATGCACTTTGTGTCTTTCACTGTGTCTCACACCTGGCACACACACCATGGGTGCTGGGGATAAAATAAGCACTACCGCAGAAAAATAAATAAACAGGAGATTACGTTAGGGCCCGGGTGTCTATTTTGATTTAGTCCCTACCCTCCCCTTCACTGTTTTGATCACACAGCATTGCCCTTTGATGTGAAGGGCAGTGTTTGTCACTGGCCACCCGGGTGTTTTCCTATCTTCCTGGTGGTGGAAATGGAATAAAGATTTGTGCACCTTGTGGCTCTCACTGTGTCTCACACCTACACACACACACACCATGGGTGCTGGGGATAAAATAAGCATTACCGCAGTTAGGTGGTAGTGTGGGGGTTAAATTAAAAAAAAATAAACAGGAGTGTTGCATTGTCCTTATAACTAGAAGAGCCCGGGTGTCTCTGGAGAAGGAGCTCGCAGTGTCCACCAATGCCCTGGAGTTGTTCAGGGAGAGGTGGGTGCCACAGGGAGTGGAGTGCATTATTTCCCCCTCCAACTCTGTTTTGATTTAATCCCTTCCTTCCCCTTCACTGTTTGATCACACAGCATCGCCCTTTGATGTGAAGGGCACTGCTTGTCACTGGCCACTTGGGTGTTTCCTTTCTTCCTGGTGGTGGGAATTTAATAAAGATTTATGCACCTTATGTCTTTCGCTGTGTCACACACACACACACGCACACACACACAACATGGGTGCTGAGGAAGATAAAAGAAAATAAACAGGAGTGTCAGAGGTTCTGCTCACTCTGAGAGCTGTCTCTGAGGGAGCTGGATCAGTGTGAGTGAAGGACCCTGCTCTTTTTTCCCTGTATTATAGGGGAGAGGAGACTGCTTCTGTTGGTGTCTTCCCATTCAGGAGGAGTTTATTTTGAAGTTTTTGTTTATTCTTTATCTTTTATTGAGAAGAAGAGAAAAAACTATAACCAGGAGAACCCGAGTGTCTCTGGAGAAGGAGCACACAGTGTCCACCAACACCCTTGAGCTGTTCAGGGAGAGGTGGGTGCCGCAGGGAGTGGAGTGCATTATTTCCCCCTCCAACTCTATTTTGATTTAGTCCCTACCCTCCCCTTCACTGTTTTGATCACACAGCACTGCCCTTTGATGTGAAGGGCAGGGTTTGTCACTGGCCACTCGGGTGTTTCCTATCTTCCTGGTGGTGGAAATTGAATAAAGATTCATGCACTTTGTGTCTTTCACTGCGTCTCACACCTACACACACACACCATGGGTGCTGGAGGGTGGTGGTGGTGGGGGTGGGGGGGGAGGCGTGGGAATGAAGACAAAATGAAAAAGGAAAAAGAAAAAAAAGATTAAAAAAAAATATATAGCCAAGAGACCTGGCCAAACTGGCCATAAACAGGTCCCGGCAGCGGGCCGTGGAGGGGGTCGTTAGGGCCAACTGCCTGCCCCTCTTCCGTGGTCACGTTAGAGCCTGGGTGTCCCTGGAGTTGTTCAGGGAGAGGTGGGCGCCGCAGGGAGTGGAGTGCATTATTTCCCCCTCCAACTCTATTTTGATTTAATCCCTGCCCTCCCCAAAGGGCAATGCTGTTTGATCACACAGCATTGCCCTTTGATGTGAAGGGCACTGCTTGTCACTGGCTACTCGGGTGTTTCCTATCTTCCTGGTGGTGGAATATAAGTAACAATTTTCACACTTTTTGTTCTTCACTGTGTCTTACACCTGTACAAATGTGACATGGGTGCTGGGGAAAAATAAGCACCATTGCTGTTAAGTGGTAGTGTGGCAATTTATAAAAAGTAACGAGGTGATTGAAATCTCCTGAGTTGAAGGCTGATTCTGAGCTGCCTGAAAAAAAATATATAAACAGGGGATCTAGAAAAAGAATGTAAACAGGAAATGAGAATCTCCTCAGTTCAGGCGACTGATTCTGAGCTGGCTGGCCACGCAGCCAGTGCGCTACTGTGAGGAGATAGGAGCTCTGCCTTTTGGACTGAAAATAAAAGAAAAAATATAACCAGGAGATTAGAATCTGGATGTAAGTTAGCTCGCTGAGCTGGAAGGTTTGTTTTCAGACGTTTCGTCGCCATACTAGGTAACATCATCAGTGAGTCTCCAATGAAGCGCTGGTGTTATGTCCCGCTTTCTATTTATGTGTTTGTGTTATTGATGCCATTTCCTGTGTTGATGATGTAATTTCCAATTCTTTTTCTCAGAGGGTGGTAGATGGAGTCCAAGTCAATGAGTTTGTTGATAGAGTTCAAGTTGGAATGCCATGCTTCTAGGAATTCTCGTGCATGTCTCTGTTTGGCTTGTCCTGGGATGGATGTTTTGTCCCAGTCGAAGTTGTGTCCTTTATCATCTGTCTGTAATGATACTAGTGAGATAGCGTCATGTCTTTTTGTGGCTAGTTGATTTTCATGTATCCTGTTGGCTAGCTTTCTGCCTGTTTGTCCAATGTAGTGTTTATTACAGTTCTTGCAAGGTATTTTGTAAATGATATTATGTTTGCTTGTTGTCTGTATAGGGTCTTTTAAGTTCATCAGCTGCTGTTTTAGTGTGTTGGTGGGTTTGTGGGCTATCATGATGCCAAGGGGTCTGAGTAGTCTGGCAGGTCATTTCTGAGATATCTTTGATGTAGGGGAGAGTGGTTAGGGTTTCTGGATGCACTTTATCTGCTTGTTTGGGTTTGTTGCTGAGAAATCAGTGGACTGTATTCATTGGGTGTCCATTGGTCTTGAAAATGCTGTATCAGTGATTTTCCTCTGCTCTTTGTAGTTCCTCTGTGCTGCTGTGTATGGTGACTCATTGAAATAATGTCCTAATACAGCTTTGTTTGTGGGTGTTGGAATGATTGCTTCTGTAGTTGAGTTCTTGGTCTGTGTTTGTTGTTTCCCTGTAGATGCTGGTTTGAAGTTCCCCATTGGCTGCTTGCTCTACTGCGGCATCTAGGAATGGCAGCTTGTTGTTGTTTTCCTCCTCATTTGTGAATTTTATGCCAGTTAAGGATAGTATTGATGGTCTTGAAGGTTTCTTCTAATTTGTTTTGTTTAGTGATGACAAAGGTGTCATCCACATAGCGGACCCAAAGTTTGGATTGGATTAGAATCTCCTCAGTTGAGGACTGACTCTGAGCTGGCTGGCCACAGCCAGTGTACTGAACAGTAGTCTATAAAGAGTGGCTTCGTGACGGAAAACAGCCTCTGTGCAGTTACTTAGACTCCTGAAAATGGAGAAATCTAACGCATTCAATTGCCTCATATACCTTGTAGATTTAACAAAAGGTTCAATCTCAATAACATTAAAAACCTTGTTATTTCACAACTGATAGATTAATAAAGTAAAACTTTCAAATATCTGCATTAGATTGTCCTCAATCTTCGAGGGACATGAGGTGATCTTCATACTTCAAATTGTTATGACACCCCCCCCCTCCCCCGCTAATTATTTTTTGAGCCTGAGCACAATATTAACTGGAAAGCTATCAATGAACATTCAAGCACACTGAGAACAGGAGTGCTCATGGTCAGACGTAACACAGTTTAGAAACGTAGAAAATAGGAGCAAGAGTAGGCCATTCAGCCCTTCGAAGCAGATGTTTATTCAATATGATCATGGTGCTTGCCTTTGTCCCACATCCTGTGATCCCTGATTTTGTTGGGTTAAAGCTTCAGTATTCTCCACTTTAAAATTCCAGTTAAAGACTTTTAGTGTTGAAAGAGAAATTCAAATAGATTTACCATGATATTTTGTTTTGGTTTAAAACAATGATACTATGCAGAAAGACAAGCACAAACGTAATAATATTCTTTATAGGGATGTATGTTGCGCACTCAGATTTACTGCTACTTCTGAAGGACCCCTCATACAAAGCACAAAAGTTTTGCAGGGACCACTATCAGTTTGGTACAGTCTGTTATAGAATTACCCTGTTTCAGCTCTCATAGAGTCATAGAGTTATACAGTACGGAAACAGACCCTTCAGTCCAACTTGTCCACACCAACCAGATAGTCTAATTCCCTAGTCCATTTCCCTTTAAATCCTTCCTATTCATATACCCATCCAAATGTTGCAAATGTACCCACCTCCACTACTTCCTCTGGCAGCTCATTCCAAACGCACACTACCCTCTGCATGAAAAAAGGTACCCTTTAGATCCATTTTAAATCTTGCCCCCCTCACCTTAAACCCATGGCCTCCACTTTTATTAGACGCCCCTACCTCAGGGAAAAGACATGTCCATGCCCCTCATGACTTTATAAACCTCTATAAGGTCACCCCTCAGCCTCCGACACTCCAGGGAAAACAGCCCCAGCCAATTCAGCCTCTCCCCATAGCTGAAACCCTCTAACCCCAGTAACATATTTGTAAATCCTTTCTGAACCTTTTCAAGATTAACAATATCCTTCCTATATCACGGAGAGCAGAATTGGACACAGTATTCCAAATTGGCCTGACCAATGTCTTGACATCCTCAGAGGTAAATCTTTACCTTGTATTGACTCTGGAACCTCAACCCCTTGTGCTGGTTACTTTTCTGAAACTTCCGAGCTAATTTAGCTGATTGTAATTTCCTTTGCAATTGGTTTGCACTGGAGTGGATTGTCCACTCGATTCCAGATAAACGATCATCCAGCTGCTCTTCCTTTGCAAGATTCAAATCAATAAACCCGGGCCAGTTGCTGTTTTACAGTTCAAACTCTTCCAATCTGACTGTATTCAAAAAAAAGTGAACACTTTATTTCGGTGTTCTGGTAATTACTAAAGCGAGGCATTTTAATTATCTTACCTTCGTAACAATCATCCCTCAGGACATAACGTTATTTCTAAAATAGTAACATGCTTCAGGAAGTAAACATTTGCATCACCACAAAATTAACTCATAGTCCCTTGGCATGCTGTGGCAGGACAGGGGGATTGAAATATGGGAACTTGCCATCTCTTCAGGAAGAAAGGCCATAAGAAATGGGGGCAGGAGAAGGCTATTCGGCCCCTCGAGCCTGCTGAACCATTCAACAGGATTTTGGTCGATCTTCACATCCACTTTCCTGCCTTTTTCCACACAAACCTTGGCTCTTGGTTTGGGTGGATAATGGTCCAGTGGCATTATCACTAGACTATCAATCCAGAGAGCCAGGTCATGTTCTGAGAATCCCACCACAGCAGTTCGAATTCAATAATAATCTGTTTAATAATAAGTTTAATGTTGACTATTGCCGATTGTCAGAAAAAAACCCATCTGGTTCATTAATGTCCTTTAGGGAAGGAAATCTGTCATCCTGACCTGGTCAGGCCTACATGTGACTCCAGACCCAGAGCAATACAGTTGATGCTTAACTACCCACTGGATAATTGGAGGTGGGCAGTAAATGCGAGACAACCGGTGATGCTAACATCCCATGAGCTTGAAAAAAGAATCCCCTGTTGATCAAGATGCAATCAAGAGTAATGTTTCTCACATTCACTTGTTTGGGGTTGGGTTGGTGAGGGAGGGGTACTGATACAAAGCAAGAGAGCAATGAGTTTATAGCATGGATATCCAGCTCAAACTGCCCTGTTCCAGTCTTGTGCTCCACATGAAACCCTTTTCACTTTATTTCATTTTATAGCGGTTCACATAACATATCCCTCATGTTCTCCATCTAGCTTCCACTGAAATGCTCACAGCTTCGATATCAGCTTTGGATAGCTATATTTTTCAACATTTCCAGTGCCTTTTTTAAAAAATTCATTCATGCAATGCCAATGTTGCTGGCTAGGCCAGCATTTATTTGCCCATCTCTAATGTCCCTCATAACATATGGAGACTGAAACAATGCACTGTTAGCCCAGTGTGCTTTAGCCAAGCTATTAAGGAAATACTGAAGACTTCAAGGGAAAGTTTAATAGACAGAGAAAGAATGAATTAGAAAAATTTGCACTTTCTTGGACAAAGCCATAATAGTAAATAATAAAGTCAGCATTGTCCCACAGGACTAGAGTGCTGTTCTCTCATTATAGGGAGAGATGACTGGGGGTGGTTTAACCTGAAGGTTACCACACCTTAAGCAAGGGGTGAGACTGAGGAGGAGGGACTGTCATGGAAAGCTCAACAAGATAATGAATGATGAATGTATGCATTTTTTTATTCTTAACGATCCTGAAAGCTCCTTTGCTTAGCTTTAACTAACAAGAGTCGTGAGTTTGGTGCTGGAAAAGGGAGCATTCAAGGAGCAGGACAGCTGACATTTCAGGCAAAAGCCCTTTATCAGAAAGGCTGAACTAACAAGAGTCAAGTGTAGCTTTTATTTGTCATTTGTACATGTACAACTGATACAGTAAAAACGAGACAGCTTTCCTCCGAGACCAAGATGCTACATGGACAACACAAACTATACAATCATACACAGGGCGGCAAGAAGTGCAAAACACACGAGACAGCACAGTGATTTCTGATGCATCATGACAATAGGCACAGTTGTGTACAAATTACAGTGCAATAAAAGAATGATAATTAATAAAACATGAAGCGGGTTAATAAATACACATCAAACACATTATCTATTAACCTTAACCAGTTCATTATAAACTCAGCATCACTCGACCATCCAAGGTTTTTCAGGAGTTCATCCCAAACAATGCTTGAGGTTCTGGGTATCACAATGGGTGGGGAGTGAGAAATGCCAGCTTTGGTTGTGGCTTCTTGCAAACCAGAACCAGTACATACTGACCTGAGTAAGATTAACTACAACGCTTTTGGCATCAACTTCCAGAGAGTGCAGGAACAATCATCTTATTGATGAATCAAACTGTACCCAATGGGGCATTTTGATTGCATCCGAAATCTCCCAACGTTGCTGACCAGTTGACCACCTTCCTCATTTCACATGATTCAGGCAACAAATAATTATTCGTTACTTATTAAATTGTTCCTGCAACAACTGCGTCAGATGTTATGGGGAAGCCTGTACAGTAGTTGGAGAGGAATTCTAATGTGGGTGGCCCTTGTGATTGTAATTTTGCTAAAGCAAGAGATTTTATGAAGAAAAGAAACACTGACCAGGCAGTTCCTGAGAAGATGAAATAGAGATTTTTATTGATATCTTTACTGACATGAAAGGTTTAGACAGTGTTAATACAAGAGAACGGTTCTAAAAGTCTCAATGATCCACATTGAGAGACCAAAGACTAAAGGTGATTGGCAAAGGAGCCAGACACAACAATGAGAAGGAACTTCATATTCAACAATTGGATACAACTTGAAATGAAGAGCCTGGTCTGGAAGCAGACTTGACAGTAGTCTTCAATCAGGAATGGGATATATACTCACAGGAGAAAACTGTTGGGATAGAGGGATAGAACAGGATGACTCCAACTGGATTTGTCTGCAAAAGAGCAGGTGAAGATTTGATGGGCTGAATGGCCTCCCTCTGTGCAGTACTATTCTACAGACAGAATTTTCCTTTTCGAGGCTTAGTTTGGAGGTGGTCTTAAAAATGGTTGACATCTCACAGGTCCCAGTGAGGAGCAGAACTTCCCTGCCTATCCACCCATGAAATTTGATGTTTTACCTTTCCATGAATATGTAATAAGCTGAGAGGAAGGTAATTGTGTGAGAAATCTCCACACACACCCAAGGGCAGAAGTCCCTCTTGCCTTTACAGCCCCTTCCACACACAACTTCATCAAAAAGAAAAGTCAGCCCTTTGGGTGAGGACCTTGCTAATAGGTGGGTTATGTAACTGTACATAACATTGAGTGTAGCAGCATCTAGTATAGTTAGCTTTGACTTGTTGCACTCGAGGGTTGAGTTATGTACAAATATTAATAAACTCACAACATTAACATTTCTCCTGTCATAGTCATAGAGTCATAGAGTCATACAGTATGGAAACTGATCTTCCAGCCCAACCAGTCCATGCTGACCATAATCCCAAACTAATCTAGTCCCACCTGCCTGCTCCTGGCCCATATCCCTCCAAACCTTTCCTATTCATGTATCCATCCAAATGTCTTTTAAACGTTGCAATTGTACCTGCATCCACCACTTCCTCAGGAAGTTCATTCCACATGTGAACCACCCTCTGTGTAAAATCTTTGCCTCCTATGTCTGTTTTAAATCTCTCTCTCCTCACACCTTAAAAATAAGCCCCTAGTCTTGAAATTCCCCATCTTAGGGAAACGACAACTCTATCTATACCTCTCATTATTTTATAAACTTTTCCAGGTCACCTCTCAACCTCCTACACTCCAGTGAAGAAAATCCCAGCCCATCCAGCCTTTCTTTATAACTCAAACCTTCCTGAATGGCCTCTTCATCCACTCAGCTTATATTCCATTCACACATACACAAGCCGCATGGTTCGTATGGAAAAAAAATGTATACGTCCCCAATCCTGCATCTCAGCAGTGTCTTTTCATGATGAGCACGTTTGCCCAGAATCATGGGGCTCCATTGGATAAAAGCTACCATACAGCTGCATGACGCATTGCCATATCTTGGAGTGATGCTGAGTAAAGTCAATCTCTTAACATTGTGCTTAAACAGTTGAGGCTTGAAGCTACCTGGTTATGGGCAATGTTGATTCAGACAGTTTGAGCAGATACATCTAATGACTGTTCAGAAGCAGCAGGGTCATAACAATCATTAAAAGGCAAGAGATTTTAGTTCCTTCATCACCCTCTTGACCACAGTCCTTTGTACATTTGTGTCTGACTTACCAGAGCAGCGCTTGGCTTCTTTACTATTGTCATCCTTTATTCCCCATGACAGATTATGCAGGTGGAACCACAGGAGAGGCATACACTGTGTTTCGAGGTGATAAATTAGTGGCTGATTACCACAGCACATTCAAGCTTCTCACAGTCTTCATGAAACTAAAGGCAGTTGTCTCACATGCTGTGAATACAATGTTTAATTTTGTGTGGTTAATAGAAAAGGAAAAAATGAAAGCACAGAAATAAATAATCGTGATTGGGATATGATTCTAGTGCTGGTGCAGCAACGGAGCCGAAGAGTCAAGTGAACCATGTATTCTCACAAAACAGAACTGCCTCATCTTTTCCACACAACATTAAGCTCAGTTCAAAAGCAATTATTTTGAGTACAGGCACCTACCTCAGTCAATGCATTAGAGCTACACCCCCTTCAGATCTTTTTTTTGTCAGGTTTTTCAGTAATACGTTCAGACACTAGTGCCAAACTAGCTATGACTGCTTAAACAGACACACTCCAGGATTTGTGTTGTTCCCTGTCAAGAAGTGTTGATGAAGGGATTCAGAGTGGAATTCGACATCTTAGAAACTACTGCTTACTTTTGTCTTCATGACTTGATCTATATTTGCTTCTTTGAACGGTCTCTGCCTCTTTCACTCTCTCTCTCTCCTTCTCTCTCTCTCCCTCTCTCTCTCTCTCTCTTCTTTCCTCTATTTCTCTGTTTACATCTATTGATCCATGTCCTCTTGAATGTTCAGCTCTGTTAAAGGCGCGGTGTGGGGTTGGAGGGGGAAGGGGAGAAAGGAACTGGAATCGGCCAATTAAGAGATGTGTCTGGATGTCAGTAACAGGAGATGTACACTGACAAACACCCAGCCTGAATTATTAATGACTGTCAGATTGAAATGTTAGAACCCCGCACTTGAATAAATATAACCAGAATGATTTAAAAGGGGGACATTTTCTCTCACAGCCTTATTCTCCTCTCATCACCATCGTTTGCATAAGAAAACATGTATCTGCTGCAGCATCTGTAATTAATTCAGACAGGAATGAAGTCCAAAAATTCATTTAATTAACCATAAAGGGCCAAATTTGAAAGCCTTGAGGTTTGAGAATATGTTTTCAAAGTCCAATATGATCAAAAAATAATTACGTTTACCTTGAACTCAGAATAAACAATTTATGCTTTGGAAACAACTGTGCTATATAATGATATTAAAAAGAAATTCCATTTAATTTTGCTCTACATCAATTTTGTGGACAAATCCGCAATTACTAAAATTGGATCTAATTATGATCAATTCAAGCGAAAATACAATGGATCTTTGCTTTGCTGATTAGTCTAATTCAATATTTTTGATGGACTTCCAACCCTTTATAGTGAACATTAAAGGAATATTACTTAGCATGAAAGGTGGAAAATAACAATGGGTAGGATGGTAAGGATTAAACAATGAGCCCATAAATGTATTTCATTGTGAAGCATCACTTCATTACAGTATGGGAACACAACAAGCAGGAGCTGGAGAGATCAGTTGCACCCATCTCCAATTCAATCAGGTCATAGGGATACATTCATGTCCTTTCTAATTACACACCCGATGCTTCTTGCCACAAAGTCATCAGCTGCACATTCACAGCCCTTTGGGATAGACAATTCCAAACATTCACAACTGCATGAGTGAAAAAGGTTTCTCCTCATTTCAAGATGGCGGCGGAGTAGGATTCCTGATCCAGAGCTCCTCTGTGCTCCATTTATTCCTTTTCTTATTTTTTTTCTCTGTTCATGCAGTTTTTCCCCTTTTCTTTCTTTCCACTTACACCCTGTCCTCGGACAGCACAGGTGGCAGCAAGGTGAAGCCCAAAGGCAGATGTGAAGTGAGGTCCTGTGTCATCTGGGGGGACTCCTGGCCTTGAGATGAGGGACAGTGTGTACTCCTGGTCTCGAGGTGAAGGACAATTTGTACTCCTGGTCTCGAGGTGAAGGACAGTGAGGACTCCTAGTCTTGAGGTGGAGGACAGTGTGTACTCCTGATCTCGAGGTGAAGGATAATTTGTACTCCTGGTCTCGAGGTGAAGGACAGTGAGGACTCCTAGTCTTGAGGTGAAGGTCAGTGTGTACTCCTGGTCCTGAGGTGAAGGACAGTGCGGACTCCTGGTCTTGAGGTGAAGGACAGTGTGTACTCCTGGTCTTAAGGTGAGACACAGTGTGTACTCCTGGTTTCGAGGTGAAGGACAGTGTGTACACCTGGTCTTGTGGTGAAGGACAGTGTGTACACCTGGTCCTGAGGTGAAGGACAGTGCGGACTGCCGGTCCTGAGGTGAAGGACAATGTGTACTCCTGGTCTTGAGGTGAAGGACAGTGTGTAACCCTGGTCCTGAGGTGAAAGACAGTGCAGACTCCTGGTCTTGAGGTGAGGGACAGTGTGTACTCCTGGTCTCGAGGTGAAGGACAGTCCTGATTCCTGGTCTCGAGGTGAAAGACAGTGCAGACCCCTGGTCTTGAGTTGAAAGACAGTGTGGACTCCTGGTCTCGAGGTGAAAGACAGTGCAGACTCCTGGTCTCGAGGGGAAGGACAGTGTGGACTCCTGGTCTCGAGGTGAAGGACAGTGAGTACTCATCTACTCAGTCAGCTTTTATTTCTTTTCTGTAATGCTGAACTTTTAACTTTATTTCTTTATTTTTCCAACTTATTCCTCAGACTTTGTCCTGAGGCACCTTTGTAAATAAAAGATGGTGCCGAAAATGGCGACTTTGTACCCTTTTCACTGTGCTCCTGTAATCCATGAGTCCATGTGACAATAAGACCTCATGCTAATTCTAATGAGCTGATATGGTGATCAATGCCCCCCTCCACCATTTCAACACTGGTGTGACAGCATCTACCCTGCTTGTCCTTGAAAAATGTCATGCTATCCAACGTGATCACCTCTTATGTATCTGAAATGCAGAGAGTATAGATCCATTCTGCTTGATCTCCTGTCATAGGGTAGCCCTTCTCTTACAGGAATCGATCTCGAGATCCTTTGATTTACAGAATCCAGAATGTGAAGTGCAGTTGCTTTTATACATTATGCAAAATGTAAATGTTTACTTTACCAGTGCCACAAGTTCTCAAGGCGTGGGTCTTGAGCAGGTAATGGCTGATTCTTCAAAAGATGACAGAGTCATTAATGTTGACACACAGGAAAATACTAGCCTCAGCATAACTGGGCAGCTTATTGTTTGATCTAGCTCCCAACTGTGAGAGACCTGTGGATCAGAAGCTAACAGCATTGTCACAACATCAAGGTGTTTCCTCACTTGTCAAGTTCTGGCCTACCTGCTGGGAATTTCCAGCATTCTCTTTGCATTTTTTTTCAATTAGATCAGCGTTTTGTCTTCCTTCCTAATAATTTCTTAAAGGATTTCACCACCACAGAAAGGAGCCCCTCCCCTACCTCCAACAGATCGGGTTATATCTCCCACCTAAGTAGTAGTTGGATCCAATAGTAGATTTTATTTGGAAGAGGTGTTGGGAAATGCTGCAGTAAAGAGCATTTACTGCACCCTAAACCATAATTTGATGAGTCATAAAGTCATACAGCAAGGAAACAAACCGTTCAGTCCATTTTGTCTAGACTGACTAGAAATCCTAAACTAAACGAGTCACATTTGCCTGCCTTTGGCCCATATCCCTCGACACCGTTCCTATTCATTTACCTGTACAAATTTCCTTTAAACGTTGTAATTGTACCCACCTCTATCACTTCCTCTGGCAGCTATTTCCATACACGCACCACCCTCTGCGTGAAAAAGTTGCCCCTCAGGTCCCTTTTAAATCTTTCCCCCCTCACCCTAAACATAAGCCCTTAGTTCTGGACTCTCCCACCGTGGGGAAAAGACCTTGAGTATTTACCCTATCCATGCCCCTCATGATTTTATAAATCTCTGTAAGGTCATCCCTCAGCCTCAAACATTCCAGTGAGAAAAGTCCCAGCCCACCCAGTCTCTTCTTATAACGCAAACCCTCCAGTCCAGGCAACACCCTTGTATATTTTTCTGTACCCTTTCTGGTTTAGCAACATCCTTCCTAGGGCAGGGTGACCAGAATTGTACACAGAATTCTAAAAGTGGCCTCAGCAATCTCTTGTACAGGAAAGTGGCCACATTAAATCATCTTTAACACAGAACAACAACTTACACGAGCCAAAACGTATTGCCCAGCTCATGCTACTCAAACAGGTTAGTTAGCTGTTCATCTCATGTCTGCTTCAGTGACTTTCTCGAAGTTAACTTGGCTTTTCCAGCACCACACTTTTCAACTCTGGTCTCCAGCATCTGCAGTCCTCACTTTCTCCTACAACATTTGACTACAAGGACACAACAGCAGTAATTGGATGGTTTGAAAACCAAAATCCACCAGCTACCAAGCAGTAAGCTTCAAAGATGCCCGGATAGCTGAGAGAAATCTTTGGCCATGTTGTTCCTGAATTTTAGTTGTGCCTCTCCATCTTGTCATCTCTCTGCTCTCCTTCAAAACCCACCTACTAAATTATTACTTTCAGTGGTCTCTCCTCACCCTCCTTCCTCTTTTCTTCATTATTTGTTTTGTGCTTTGTATAGACTTTGAAGCTATCATTTATCACAGAAGGGTGGCATGGTGGCTCAGTACTGCTGCCTCGCAACGTCAGGAATCTGGGCTCGATTCTATCCTTGGGTGACTGTCTCTGTGGAGTTGCCCGTTTTCCGTGTGGGTTTCAGCTGGTTTCCTTCCCCAGTCCAAAGATGTGCGGGTTAGGTGGATTGACCATACTAAGTTGCCTGTAGTGTGCAGGCTAGGTGGATTAGCAATAGAAAATGTGGGGATAGCTACAGTCGTGGGTCAGTTACAATGCTTTTCAGAGGGTCAGTGTGAACTTGATGGGCTGATTGGCCAGTTTCCATACTGTAGAGATTCATTGAAGTGTTAGAGTGGAGAAAGAAGCAATTCAGTCCATATGCCTCCACCAGCTCATTAAATGAGCATCATGATGTCGCACCAACCTCCTGCTTTTTCCCCATAACCTTGTACATTATTTTTATCCAAGTAATGCCCTCTTGAGTGCTTCAATTGAGCCTGCCTTCACCACACTTCCAGGCAGTTTATTCTGTACTTTAACTACCCTCTGAGCGAAAAAGCTTTTCCTTACGTCACCTTTCATTTGTTTGTACATCATTTTGAATCTGTGCTGTTTTGTTCATTTTTACTTTTCAAAGCAGTTCAGGTTCTCCCTATCCGCTCCATCCAGATTTGCAAAACCTCTATCAGAACTCCTCTCGGCTTCCTTCTCTCCAAGGAGAACAATCCCAACTTATTCCATCGCTTCCCATCACTGAAATTCCGCATTCCCAGGAATGGGCGTTACTCATGCATCAGGGACAGACAATGGAATCGCAATCTTGTCACTGGACTTAAAAAGTTCCTGAGCTGCTGGATAATGTTGTGGGGATGTGGTTCAAGTCCCACCATAGCAGATGGTTAAGTCTGAGTCAATGCAAATCTGCAATTAGTCCATGTCACCGTTATTTTTTTTTAAATTGGTTCACTAACATGCTTTAGGGAAGGAAATCGACCATCCTTACCTGGTCTGACCTACACATGAACCACAGCAGAGTGGCTGACTCTGACTTGCCCCTAGCAAGACACTCACTTCAAACTGCAATTAGGAATGAGCAATAAATGATGGCTCAGCTACAGATGCCTCCTTCCCATATATAAAACAAAGGGAATAGATAGGTTAGATAGAGAGAAACGATTTCTAGTGATTGGACAGTCTAGGATGGGGGGAGATTATCATTGAATTAAGGAACATTTTGTACAAAGGGAGAAGTGGAGTTTTGAAACTCTCTTCTGCAAACGACAACAGATGCAAGTGTTAATTTGAAAATTGAGACTGGTAAATTTTCAAAGGGGTTACGGATTATGAGTCAGAGGAATTAGTTCAAAGATGAGCCATGCTTAAATGGTGGAGACAAGTAGATGGGCTAAATATCATTCTCTTGTTGCTGTTTTCCTGTAATATTCATTCCCCAGTGTGGAAATCTCTTCGTTCAATGAGCACAAAAATTCACCAAGAAATTGAAATGAAAAATGACATGCAGAGCTAGTGTGCTTCTGGAACTGCAAAGATTTATTTCCCAATCAAGAAAGTAAATAGAAGATGCATTTTCTAAATGAGTTACAGAGATGCAACACAGTGTGCTCTCCACCTTCACAACTTTGGAATGCTTTTAACAATTTAAAATGTCCTTATAAATATAAGGAATGAAATTTGAGAGATTGGCATACCTAGTAGAAAGCAGACTGTTATTGGATTTGCAATCTGAGCACTGTTTATTTCTCAAGTGTGATCTTATTAACTGTTTAATATTGAATACTGTTCTTACCCCATGAAAACCGATAGATTCTTTATGGCATAATATTGTTACATGTGGTAATTTCCTGTGCGGCCCAGTGCCTATAGCAGTGGCTGATGCTACTTTGCGAATGATGCCTCAGGCATGATAGATAATGAACATTAACAGTATCATTATGCTCCCCAGATTCTGGCTTTTCCAGTTTCAGTAGCTGTGTATAACAGGATCAGGGCAGTACATAGAGATTAAACGAAATTGAGTTTTGCTACCAATTTAAGAAGGAACAGACTGATTTCACTCAAAAGCAAATGTGAATAATAGATGTCATCCACATTCGAGTTTGTTTGCATGTATATGTCACCTTAATGTCAGAATCGGCAGAAGAAAGAGAGAGTTCAATTTTAGCTGCAATGGTAGGTGGGATTTCTAACAGCAGAGAGTACAAAAGAAATGCTCAGAGACCTCCAGAGGTTAAGTATATGGGCAACAAGGTGGAAGATGGAGTATAACATGGGGAAGTGTGGAATAAATTGTACCTTTACTCCAAGGAAAGCTACTGAGCACGTGCAAAAGGACCTTGGTCATAATGACATCAGATCACATGGAATTAGAGAAATCAGAATTAACGTGGCTCTGAGGAAGGGTCACTCAACCTGAAACATTAACTTGGATTTATCTCCACAGATGCTGCCAGATCCGCTGAGCTTTTCCAGCAATTTTTGTTCTTGTTTCTGATTTACAGCATCTGTAGTTCTTTATTCAAGTGGAATTCGAGGTTGCCTCTGTAGTAAGTTAGGTGGATTAGACATGGGAAAATGCAGGGTTACAGGGATAGGGTAGGGGGATGGGTCTAGGTGGGATACTTTTCATAGCATCTGGATTCGATGGGTCAACTGGCCTGCTTCCATTAGGATTCTGGTAAGGTCAGGGAAAGTAGTAAATTTTGAAATATTCTGTATTTATCAAAAAGTTAAAAGAAGCAATGTTGTTTCTTTCTCATTAAACAAGGGTGACACTGTGGCTCAGTGGTTAGCACTGCTGCCTCATAGCTACCAGGGTCCCAGGTTTGATTCCAGCCTTGGGTGACTGTCTGTGTGGAGTTTGCACATTCTCCCCGTGTCTGTACGGATTTCCTCCCACAGTCCAAAGATGTGCGGGTCAGATGAATTGGCCATGCTAAATTGCCTATAGTGTTAGGTGCATTAGTTAAAGGGAAATGGGTCTGGGTGGGTTACTCTTTGGAGGGTCGTTGTGGACTGGTTGGGCCGAAGGACCTATTTCCACACTGTCGGGAATCTAATGTAATCACTCCAAGTAGGATGTTTGCTCTTACCATCCTCTGTATACAGTTAAGTTCAATAAAGCTTGGTGCTATTCACTTAAAGATTTTATATTACTACGTGGTGATAGTGGTGACCAGGAACAGAGAACTTGAGGTGGACAGTAACAGCCTGAAGATCAGATCGATGTAAACTATCATGATGGGACTGCTACCATGATTCTGACATCAGTAAAAGAGAAAATACCAATCTAATGAGCAGTGTGTTCTCAGATATACACTAGAGAGCTGTATTTATTAACTTACTATGTAATGAAATGAAGATTAAAGTGCATAAAGAATTGAAAAGCCTGACTTAGTGATAAGGATCAAGCCGCCTCAGGGAAAGTACATACACAGGCACCTCCAGCTGAGATACTCCAGGTGGTATCTCAAAGTGCCGATATAAAGCACAAGAGAAAACATCAGCAACAGTAAAGCTCAAGTCCAGACAAACGATCCAAACCTAGGGATGGTGAGTATACCTGAAGTGAAGAACAGTTTGAGTAGGGGACTGGCTATCGGTGGACTCTTAGCATACATAGCCACCAAACCGTGGACTGGACAAGATCAGGTAGAAGTTGAGGAAGGAGGGAGGAGAATGTCAACAGCAGGGTAAGTGGATAACAGCTGGAAGAAATCCATCAGCCACACTACATAGAGTGTGATGGAAATCGATGTACTTACAGAGACAGGGTGGAACAAAGAATTCAAAAAAATCCATTGCCAATAAAGGAACAGACTTCAGTCAGTATGATGGCTCAGTGGTTAGCACTGCTGCCTCACAGCGCAGGGACCTGGGTTCAATTCCAGACTCGGGCGACTGCCTGTGTGGAGTTTGCACATCTCCCCATGTCTGCGTGGGTTTCCTCTGGTTTCCTCTCCCAATCCAAAGATGTGCAGGTCAGGTGAATTGGCCAAAAGCTAAAGAATTGCCCACCATGTGTAGGCTAGGTGGATGAGCCATGGGAAATGCAGGGTAACAAGGATAGGGCAGGGGAATGGGTCTGGGTGGGATGCTGTTCAGAGGGTTGGTGTGGACTCGATGGGCTGAATGGCTTGCTCCCACACTGTGAGGATTCTATGATAATTACTATGAAGATAATCTGATTCACTCATGTCCTTTCGGGTAGGAAATCTGCTGTCATTATCTGGTCTGTATGTGATTCCAGACCCACAGCAATGTGGTTGATGCTTAACTGACCTCTGTGCAATTAGTAATGAGCAATGAATGCTGGTCTAGCCAGCAGCATGTGTCCAATTAATTAAAAATGCTGATCATTTACTTGAATCTGAAAAATTAGACCCTCTTATACTTTTGGTTTCAAGGAATACTATTCTTCAGAACTCAGTTGTTTCTTTTGACAAGAATCAATACTTTCATGAAGAAAATGTCTACAACTTATACAGAACCTCTTAGGAGATGTAGCAACAGTGACCAAACCCACAGTTAGAAGGATTTCCTCCCAGTATAGACAGGACAAGCACTGCTGCGAAACGAGGAAGGGAATCACGCTGGCTAAATGAATAATGGAAATAAACAAAGTTTTAAAACTCTCCACAGCCAGTAAGGTGACCCCACGATCACAGAAATCCAGAATTATGAATTTGGAAAGATAGGTTGAATGTTGCAAAGAGGTCTCAGAGTCTCAATGCAGACTTAACGAGCAAAGAACAAGATGAACCACTGACACTTAGAATTTTTTCAGGTCAGTACAAATCAGTAACCACTGACACTTATTATTCTTAAATTATTCAAAATGGCGCCAGATTATGGTGACTGTTGAAGTTTCTCGTTGTATTTTACTGTATTATTCACCATAAAGTATAAGCGCCAATAAATTATTCAATTCAATAAATCATTTAATTCAATATTTGAGTGTTCAGTAATCATAAACTTCTATCAATGTCAGTTGAGATCTGGAAATGAGTTTCATTAGCAGTTCATGGAGGGCCTCAAGGGGTCTTTCATTATAGAAACAGAAACACAAACTACAGAAATCGTGCAACCTTGAAGCCTGAAGAAAATTGGTGTCTAAGAACAAGGAAGACCTGCTATAGTTGTATCGGACAGCACACCAGGAAAACAGATCTGGTCTCTGAGGGCCGAAATGCTTGCGATGAAGGAGGTAAAACAAATTTTTCCTCAATTTTGAAACAGGATGTGGACATCACGGGCTGGGTCAGCAGTTATTACTCAGCTATTACTGTGGGTCGTGTGGAGGCCAGACCAGATAAGGATGGCTGTTTTCCTTCTCAAAAGGTCATTAGTGAACTGGATGGGTTTTTAATGAAAATCAACAATGGTCCAGATTTTATTGAAATCAAATTTTACCAAATACCCATGTGGAATTTGAACCTATGCTCCCAGAATTATTGTCAGGATTTCAGGATTATTAGGCCACTGACATTGCAATTATGCCACCATCTCCCCATAATCAATTTTTGGAAAACATGTGTTGTAGATTAGATTTCTTACAGTGTGGAAACAGGCCCTTCAGCCCAACAAGTCCACACCAACCTACCCAGACCCATTCCCCTACACCTAACACTACGGGCAATTTAGCACAGCCAATTCACCTGACCTGCACATCTTTGTGACTGTGAGAGGAAACCGGAGCACCCGGAGGAAACCCGCACAGACACGGGGAGAATGTGCAACCTGTGGCAGGAATTGAACCCAGGTGTCTGGTGCTGTGAGGCAGCAGTGCTAACCACTGTGCCACCGTGCCACCTGCTGTACTGAACGATTAAATTAAGGCTATTATTGTTCAGAAGAACTTCATTGAGATATATTAGATTCTGAAGGAGCCTGATGGGGTAGACACGAAAAGATTGTTTCCCTGAATCTCGAACATAGGGACAGAGTCTCAAGATAAAAGAGCAACATATTAGGACAGGGGTAGGGAGAAAGCAGAGGATGAATCTGTGAGGTAAGAACAAAAATTGGATCGCTATTTAAGAATAGTTAAGCCAGTGATTGACGCAAAAGAAAATTTAAGGATATTGAAACAGGAAGTGCGCATGGGATTAGGATTGTCCAGTGTGCAGATTGAGGACAACAACAACTCCACAGCATTAGGGTCCAAACCAGCTGATTCAATGCTGCTATTGTGCTGAGGGTGACACAATAACATTTCTTTATTGAAGCACCGTCTTCTTAGCAGAGTCCAATACCCAAACTGGGAATTATGCCCCAAGTGTTTTTGGTTAAAAATAATAGTGAGGCACACAGATGTGAGGGCATTTGGGTAAAGCAAGGCAGCTAACTCACCTCCAGTTTCTCCAAAAACACTGACAATGCTCAAGGAGCTTGACACCGTCCAGGACAAAACAGCCCACCTGATCAGAAACCCAACTTAAACACTTATTATGTTGACCATCATTGCACAGAGACAGCAGTGTGTGCCATCTTCAAGATGCAGCAACTTCCCAAGGCTCATCTGGCAGCCCATAACCTATACCAGCTAAAGATGGTCACCAAGTTACAGATCATCCTGCCTTGGAAACATACAGTGATTATTTCATTAATGTTGGTCAAAATCCTGGAACTTCCTTCCATCTGACTGTGGATACACCTACAACCCAGGAACTACTTTAAGAAGATCTCAAAGGTTAAACTAACCAGCCAGGTCTAAATCCGATGAACAAATTTAAAAATAAAGAAATAGAATAATGATTAAGTCAGAAGGTATTCTTATTAGCAGGAGAGTTTAAATTTAATCATTCGAGCAACACAGCACTAAAGATGTAACAGAAGTGAATGATTAATGCAGTGATTGGGATTGCAGCCAAATCATAGATGACAATAAACATAAATAAGGTGTGGGCAGGATTTCTATGATAAACTATTGATGTATTGGAATGGGTAATTGATGAAACAGTGTTAAAATCAATCAACATTCATGAGCCAAATATACCAATCTCACTGTAAAGCATGTGAGACAAACATTGCTTTAACCTCTTTGGTCAAAAATTCTCGCTGACCATCATTCAGTTGCTTTTTAACAAACATTAACACAGAAAATAAATCTCAGGCCACAGGCTCAAAATGCTGAAACCGCATTATTTTTCTCATAACTCTCTTGTGAAAATCAAGCTTTGAATACTGGTTTGTAAATGTGGCATTTGCTTAAGTTCCTGCTAAAATTTACAAAGGTGACAATTTATGGATCTCTGGGCATCATCAGGTACCATCATAACTCAGGGATGCAAGGCAGTCTGCTTTCATAGGAGAAAGTGAGGGCTGCAGATGCTGGAGATCAGAGCTTAAAAATGTGCTGCTGGAAAAGCGCAGCAGGTCAGGCAGCAGGTTGGGACTGAAATAAGGTGGGGGGAGGGGAAATGAGAAAGCTGGAGAAATCTGCATTCATCCCTTGTGGTTGGAGGGTTCCTAGGCGGAAGATGAGGTGCTCTTCCTCCAGGCGTCGTGTTGCCATGGCGATGGAGGAGGCCAAGGACCTGCATGTCCTTGGCGGAGTGGGAGGGGGAGTTAAAGTGTTCGGCAATGGGGCGGTTGGGTTGGTTGGTGCGGGTGTCCCAGAGGTGTTCTCTGAAACATTCCTCAAGTAGGTAGCCTGTCTCCCCAATGTAGAGGAGTCTGCTTTCATAGAGTCATACAGCATGGAAATAGACCCTTCAGTCCAATCAGTCCGTGCCGAACATAGTCCCAAACTAAACGAGTCCCACCTGCCTGCTCCTGGCCCATATTCCTCCAAACCTTTCCCAACCATTCAAATGTCTTAAACATTGTAACTGTATCCACGTCTACCACTTCCTCAGAGAGTTCTTTCCACACTCAAGCTACCCTTTGTGTAAAAAAATTGCCCCTTATATCTTATTTAAATCTCTCTCCTCTCACCTTAAAAAGTGTGTCCCTGGTCTTGAAACTCCCCATCCGAGGGAAAAGATAACGGCACTGTGTCTCTGTGAAAGTAATCTTTAATAACTCTCAAAGGTAGTCTAAAGTCACAATATTTTCAATAATCTTCACTTGTGCTATCGAAGGAGAATAAAACATAACAGAGAACTACAGGATCATCAAAGAGCATCCAGATAACATTAGCCTGTGCTGTGTTAAAACTTCATATTACCCTCCCCCTTGATTTTCACCTTCTACTGACTTCTCTGTCATTTACCCTTACCTAGCCTCTTCTTAGGTGTAGCCACACTAATTGGCTCCACACTCACTCGTACTGAGTTCCCCATTTTAGTCAAACTCTGGATAAAGACATTTTTCCAGAATTCCTTGTTGGATTCAGTGGTGACTGTCTTATTTTTATTGTGGGCCCTAGCTTTGGGCTATCTTTAACTGAAAATGTCAACCCTTTCAAAATCTTTCACAATTTACAAGATCTTGAAAGAATTATAAAGAATTTTAAAAGCCCTCAGGCATTTCTTTGCTTAAGGAAAACAGCACCCCAGCCATATCGGCTTATTTTATTGATCACTCTGCTCTCATAACATCCTTGTAAAGCTTTATCAGACATTTTCCAGTGTATTGTCATTTTTTTTGGAATCTGGAGTCATACTGTGTAGAAATGTAATGATTTTCAGGTAGTTAAACTGGAACATACATTGCATTACTTACTAATCGTTTAAATGTGGGTGCAATTGGCTCAGCCTGCAATTGTTGTCAATCCCTAATTGCCCTTGAGAAGGTGAGGGTGAGCTGTCATGGCTCATTTGGGTTCAGTACGTCTGGAATGGAATTCCAGAATATTGACAAAGTAACACTGAAGGAACTGCAATGTATTTCCAAGTGAAGACATTGTGTGGCTTTGAGAGGAATTTGCGGGTGGGTGTTGCTCTGAAATACCTGTTGCCCTTGTTCTGCTGGGGCCGTGGGTTTGGGTGTTTTTCTCAAAGAAACCTTGGTGAGTTGCTGCAGAACATCTCTTAAATAGCACTCACTGCTGCAACATTGGTGAAGGGAGTGGATGGGGTACTGATCAAGCACATTGCTTTGCCTTGAATAATATTAAGCTTCTTGAATCTGCAATCATCAAGAGAACACTCCATCATGTGCCTGACACATGTCTCAGAGACGGTGGACAGGCTTTAGGGACTCGGGGGTGAGTTACTCACTACAAACTTCCCACCACTGACCTGTTCTTATAGACCCAGTATTTATATTTCATAGGATCTCTACAGTGTGGAAGCAGGCCATTCAGCCCATCGAATCCATACCAAACTTCCAAGGATCATCCCACCCCGATGCACCACCTATTCCTGGCATTCCCCATGGTCACTTCACCTGCACACCATGGTAAATTTAGCACGGCCCAATCCACCTGACCGGCACATCTTTGGACTATAGGAGGAAACCGGAACACCCAGAGGAAACCCACGCAGACACAGGGAGAATGTGCAAACTCCACACAGACAGTTGCCCGAGGCTGGAATCGAACCAGAGTTCCTGGCACTGTGAGGCAGCAGTGCCAACCACTGAGACACCGTGCCGCCCTGAACCACTAGTTAATGGTCAAATAAAAAAGAACGGAAGACGCTGGAAATAAGAAACAAAAATAGAAATTGCTGAAAAACAAACTTCTCAGGTCTGGCAGCATCTGTGGAGGGAAAGCAGAGTTATTTCTGCCCACAGCTGCTGCCTGACCTGCTGAGTTTTTCCAACAATTTTATTTCTGGTTTAATGGTAACTTGCAGGAAGTTGACGGGGCTTGATGAAATGGTAATGCTGTTAAGCATTAAGGGTGGCAGTTATATATCTTCTTGTTGGAGATGATCATTGCCTGGCATTTGTTGGGGATGGATGTTGTTTGCCACTTTTCAATCCAAGTCTGGATGTTGCTCAGGTCTTGCTGCACTTGGACACGGATAGCGTCAGTATCTGAAAAGTGGCGCATGATGCTGAACATTGCTCAATCATCAGCAAACATCCCCATTTCTCACCTTAGGGTGGAGGGAAGGTCACAGTTGAAGCCACTAAAGATTTCACTAATCGATGATAAAGCTGTTTTTCATTAACCTGTTTATACGGAGAACCCAGTATTTACTCACCTAATGGATTAAGAGAAAACTAAGTAATTAAATACGGTGGTTTTGAGACAAGCCAGTCATTTGCAGTTTATACTGGACTGGGTAGACTGGGGTATAGCCTTATTATGCTGGTATTCAGCATCACCAGCATGCTTAACCTTTAACCTTGTGAGCCTGAATGTGCCAATTTCTGAACAGGTTAACTCTAACCTTAGGTATGTAACCACTTACTTTGGACAAAAGTGACCACTCTTGCCTCTGCAAGATTTTTACATGGTGCTGTCTAAATTACATCGCCACAACATTAACCGTAGGTGGTGGAATAGGCCAAAGATGTAACATATAGGAAACGGTTAGCTAAAAGAGCAATGGATTATCACGGTTGTTTTCACCATGCTATGGAACACACTGACTACAGGCCCAACATTTAAAAGCTGCCTGATTTGTAAGGAAACTGGCAGGAGGCTGAAAAAACACAGCAGGCCAGGCAGCATCAGGAGGTGGAGAAGTCGATGTTTCGGGTGTAACCTGGTTTCTGAGGAGGCCAAGCTCACACTGCAGGCTAGAACTGGTTAATAAGACAGCGATTAAAATAAAATAAGAGAAGAAATGCTTTTTCTTAAAAGAAAGCATGTATTCAAGATGTGGGCTAGAAAAAGAAACCACTTCTGTCCATTTACCTTTCTTAATAAATCCTTAACCGGCCTAACTCAACTAGATCACCTCAATCTTCTGTATTGAAGTTTTGTCTTTGCATCTTGTCCTCAAAATTTTGCATTGTTAGAATTTAAACAAACATTTCATTTGGATCAGCCATTTGATCTTGCAATGCATGTACCAAGTTGGGCTTAATAACTGGCTGAAGTCTAATTTTCATAGAATACCTACAGGGGTGAAACAGGCCCTTCGGCCCAACAAGTCCACACTGGCCCTCCAAAGAGTAACCCACCCAGACCCATTCCCCTGACTAATGCACCTAAGCTACACATCCCTGAATGCTATAGGCAATTTAGCACAGCCAATTCACCCAACCTGCACATCTTTGGATTGTCGGAGGGAGCACCCAGAGGAAACCTATGCAGACACAGGGAGAATGTACAAACTCCACGCAGACAGTCACCCTGGAATCGAACTCAGATCCCAAGCGCTGCAAGGCAGCAATGCTAACCAGTGAGCCACCCTGCCACCCCTGTTCTCTACTCCTTTCCAACTAACTAGAAGTTATTCTTTTGGTTAAGGGAAGGTAAGTACTAGCAGAGAGCATTCGTGTAGTGATATTATGGAAAATGCACCTGCTAATGATGACTGACAGTTCTCTGCCAGGCTCTGTTTAAAATTTAAGCGAAGCAGGTTGAATCTGATTGGTCAGAGTTAAGTCCTGAAAAATGAATCACTGAATGGTTGTGAGCTATTTGTTGAGCTGAAATGTGTGCAGTGTGCGGACATGTTCTTTCTGTCTGCAAAGATTGGGGCCCTGTGTAATAATTCAAGAGCACCATACTGTTAGCTTGACAGATGATCTGAAATTGGTTGTCAGCAGAACTTTACACACATTCACGATTATCCAGCAAATGTTGTCTAACATCTAATATTCAATGCTGTGTTGCAAGTTTTGCGAGTGCAGCTTGGTTTGTTCTGGTTAGTACTTTGCTTGTTGCAAAGGGACATGCAGTTTGAAATGATTCACCATTATTTGGAATATATACCTGGCATCACACTAGCACTGAAATTCATATGACACATTGCTCTTTTTTGGCGACAGGCTTAGTTGGCTTGACAACAGCATCATGTTAGTGATACATACTATTTATGTTGCTACTGCATAGAGGTAGCATGAACCAAATAGCTTCACCTCTTGTCCAAGTACATGGGGTATCTGCGATGAACTGGGCACTTTTCAAAACCAAGGATCACCACTTTAGGGCATTCCATGGCTTTGTACAATCTTGCCCAATGTTATCTAAAACAGACCGTGGTTCACCTAAATGTAACTATTTCTTTGACCAAAGTATCACACAGAACCTTATTCCCTGACAACATTGATATACAGCAATAAAATATTTTATTATAGTAGCCACAGGCATTGTGGTTTTGATTTAGTTCCGTTGGCTAGATGGCTGGATTGTGATGTAGAGTGATACCTACAACACAGGTTCAATTTCCACACCAGCTGAAATTACCATGAATGACTCTCCCCTCATCTGAGGTGCAGTCACCCTCAGGCTGAACCATTATCAGTTTTATTTTTTCTCTCTCTCTGAAATGAGAGAGTCAGACACTGACAACTTTACCTTTACTGTTTTCTCCCACAGTTACGTACACAGGAACATGGTTCAACTCCAGACTGCAAAGCTTCATGTGTACTGACCAAATCAACTGTTAAAAGTTGTTTTGTTTTCATGGACAAGCAATTAAATCCACAGAAAGTGTTTGCTGTTTTAAATAATCATCAAATAAATGAGCCAGAGAGAAGGTTCAAAGAGTGTCACAGTAACCTACCATAGCCTTAAGGCTTGGCCAGGTTTAATGTTTACTATAGGTTACTCCAACCGTTTTTAGAATCCCTAAAGTGTGTGCAAACAGGCCCTTTGGCCCTGCAAGTCCACAACAACCCTCCAAAGAGTATCCCTCCCAAACACAGACACGGGGAGAACATGCAAACTCCACACAGACAGTTACCTGAGGCTGGAATCAAACCCGAGTCCATGGCACTGTAAGGCCGCAGTGCTAACCACTGAGCTACTGTGCTGCACCATTATAGCTGTTTTAAAATGACGTGAACGTTTAACACAATATTCCCAGGGGTGCCAAATTTCCAATCTAAAGACTCAATTCAGGGAAGTGAGATCACCTTGAATTTTCTGCAGCAACCTATTGTACCAGCCACAGACATTCTGGGATTACAAGAGCAAAGATACACTGCTGAGGCTGTCTAATGCTTTGGTCAGATCACATTTGGCGTATTCTGAACAGTTTTGGGCACTGTATCTAAGGAAAGATGAGCTAGCCTTAGAGGAGGTCCAAAGGAGATTTATAGGCAAGATCCTGGGGATGAAGGGCTTGTTATATGAGGAGCAGTCGAGGACTTTTTACTCAGTGGAGTTTAGAAGATTAAGGGGGATCGCATTGAACCTTACAGATTACTGATAGCCCTGGATAGAGTGGACATGGAGAAGATGTTTTGGCTACTGGGAGGGACTAGGACTTGAGGTAACAGCTTCAGAGTGAAGGGATGACCCTTTAGAACTGGGATAGAACATAGAACATAGAATATAGAACATAGAACAGTACAGCACAGAACAGGCCCTTCAGCCCACGATGTTGTGCTGACCACTGATCCTCATGTACGCACCCTTAAATTTCTGTGACCATATGCATGTCCAGTAGTCTCTTAAATGTCCCCAGTGACCTTGCTTCCACAACTGCTGCTGGCAATGCATTCCATGCTCTCACAACTCTCTGTGTAAAGAACCCGCCTCTGACATCCTCTCTATACTTTCCTCCAACCAGCTTAAAACTATAACCCCTCGTGTTAGTCATTTCTGCCCTGGGAAATAGTCTCTGGTTATCTATGCCTCTCATTATCTTGTATACCTCAATTAGGTCCCCTCTC
>NC_057713.1:11036496-11053192 GCF_004010195.1 Chiloscyllium plagiosum
ACTGGTCTGTAATTGCCTGGGATTTCCCTATTTCCTTTCTTGAAGAGCGGAATTACATTTGCCTCTCTCCAGTCCTCAGGTACAACTCCAGTGGAGACCAAGTTTGCAAAGATCTTCGCAAGTGGTGGAGCAATTGCATTTCTCGTTTCCCAAAGCAGCCGAGGACAAATCTGGTCCGGGCCTGGCGACTTATCAATCTTAATGTTTGACAAAATTTTCAGCACATCAGCTTCCTCTATCTCTATCCATTCCAGCATGCACACCTGTTCTTCAAAGGTTTCATTACTACAAAGTTCATTTCTTTCGTAAAGACAGAAGCAAAAAACTCATTTAGGGCTTCCCCTACCTCCTCAGACTCCACACACAAACTCCCTATGCTATCCCTGATCGACCCTACTCCTTCTTTGACCATTCTCTTATTCCTTGAGGAGGAATTTCTTCAACCAGGAGGGTGTTTAATCTGTGGAACTCATTTCCACAGAGGATTGTGGAGGCCAAATCATTGAGTGTATTTAAGACAGACATAGATAGGTTCTTGATTGTTAAGGAGATCAAGGGTTAGCGGGGAAAGCAAAAGGCAAGTAGTGGGGGAGGGGAGACGGGTGTAGTAGGATGGGGTTGGAGTTGGCTACCCTGTCCCCTGGGTCTGTAAAGAGGGGACTGACAGTCTGTCATGGATTGGGAGGCAGAGGCGAGAAAATGCACGGGCCTAAAGCATCACTGAGGCCCCTTCTTTCTAACATTGAACCTGCCTCCACCTAGTGGTGATGCTGGCCACAAGTGTAGCCTTTTCCATCTCCCTTTTGGGAACATACTTTCTCTCAGATGGTATCTGTCGGAATCCTTCCTCCAATCCTCTTTGAAATGGTAGCTAACAGCCAAGTCAAATTTTAAGATGGCTTAAATCCCAGCTAACTGTTGCATCATGCTTTAAGTAACAGATCCATCTTCCAGTGTTTCAATGAATATAATTAACGTTTGTCTATCTCCACCATTAGTTTGGATCATTCTGATTGTAAGACTACAGTGAGCTGGGAAGAACCAGTCACACCTCCAGGGGAACTAATCTCACAAAGTTTCTGCTGTCAGTTCCGAGGAAGGGTCACTGAATCCAAAACATGCACTCTGTTTTCTCTCTACTGCTGCTACCAGGCCGGTTGAATTTCTCCAGCAATTTCTGGTTTTGCTTCTTTCAAGAAACTTACATTTCTCTTTGGAAATGTCAATTAAATTTCTAAACGATATTTTGTATGTTGTTTCTGAGATAAGTACAGTCTGGTCCCACTGTGAGTTCAGTCCACAAGAGCAGTCATCTGACCAATGGCAACCCATTTTGTAGAATTGTATTCAATTAAAGACAGATAATCTTTGTTATGAATTACATAATGTTGACACAGTCATGAGAAAGTGTTATCACAAATAACAAATCAAGATATTCAAATCATTGAATATTCTTTGTTTACAGTTTACATATTCAGAAAGTGAAATTATGATTACTATTGGATAAAGACACAAGTTAAACTAAAGGTAAACGAGTATCATAAAGAATATCTTACTAAAAAGGTGCCTTTTTTATTGCAAGAAGAAATTTGACATTCCGCAAAATTACAAATTAAATATTATTTTATTCACTCGTGGCAAATGGGTGTCACTGACTGGGTCAGCATTTATTGCCCATCCTCAGTTGCCTATCGAGAAGATGGCGGTGGTGGTGAGTTGCCTTCCTGAACTACTGCAGTCCACATGGTTTTGGTAGACCCTCATTGCTGTTAAGGCAGGAATTCCAGGATTCTGACCCAGTGACACTGAAGGAATTGCAACATATTTCCCAATCAGCATGGTGAGTGGCGTGGAGGGAAACCTGCATGGTGTGGAGTTCCCAATTTTGTGCTACCCCTGTCCTTCTAGATGGGAGTAGTCATGGGTTTGAAAGATGCTATCTAAGCATCTTTGGTGAATTTCTGCAGTGCATCTAGTACATAGTATAACCTGCTTCTACTGAGCGTTGGTGGTGGAAGGAATGGATGTGGTGCCAATCAACTGGGCTGCTCTGTCCTGGATGGTGTCAAGCTTCTTGAGTGTTATTGGAGCAGCACTGATCCAGACAAGTGGGGAATATTCCATCACACTCCTGACTTGTGCCTTGTAGATAGTGGACAGGCCTTTGGGAGTCTGGGGATGAGTTACTCATCGCAGTATTCCAAGTGTCAGACCAGGATTACGAAAGATTTTAACAGTATCGATTAACTTGATGTGAGTACTAAAAGCCCAGTTACAATTTACTTGACAATGTTTAACCTTTTTGAAGATTTTTTGCTTCAAAACTAATTGTGTGAAAATGGACAGTTTTGTCAATTCAATTGATTTTCTATTCAGTGCAATCTTAGAGAACCTCAACAGCGCATCCTGTAGAGAATCATTGTTTACAAATTGTGGATTCCAGCTTTATTCTCTATGTTCACCAGACTTGAAGGAGTTCACTGAACAGCGAACGCAGACAGTTCAATCATCAGATCCATCACAAAATCTGGGCTGATCTGTCGAAATAAGGGTTTACAAATAGGAGTTAGCTGAACAGTTTCCCAAAGTTTTTCTGTCATTCACTGAAACACTGAATTCTTACAGAGCAAATAAGGCCATTTGGCCCATTGTTTCTGCATCAGCTCAGAGTCATAGATTCATAGAGCTGTACAGTAAAGAAATAGACTCTTCGGTCCAACTTATCCATTCCGATCGCATATCCTAAATTAATCTAGTCTCATTTGTCAGCACTTGGGCCTATATTCCTCTGAACCCTCTCTATTCAACGACCCATCCAGATGCCTTTTGAATCTTGTAATTTAACCAGCCTCCATCACTTCCTTTGAGGGTCATTCCATACATATACGACTCTCTGCGTGCAAAGAAGTTGCTTCTCAGGTCCCTTTTAAGCCTTTCCCCTCTCACCTAGCTTTGGACTCCTCCACCCTGGGGAGAAGATCTTGGCTATTCACCTTATCCATGTCCCTCATGATTTTATAAACCTCTACGCTCTCTGATGCTCCAGGTAAAACAGCCCCAGCCTATTCCGCCTCTCTCTATAGATCAAACCCTCCAACCCTGGCACAATCCTTGTAAATCTTTTCTGAAACTTTTTTTGCTTATTGCAGGGAGATCAGAATTGAATGCAGTATTTCAAAAGTGTCTTATCTAAAGTCCTCTACAGCTGCAACATGACCTCCCAACTCCTGTACTCAATACTCTGACCAATATCCTATCTACCTGCAACTCTACTTTCAAGAAATTGTGAACAGGCACTCCAAGGTCTCTTTGTTCAGCAACACTTCCCAGAACCTTACCATTAAGTGTACAAGGCCTGCTCTGGTTTCCCTGAACAAAATGTAGCAGCTCACATTTAGAGGTACAATTAGTAAGTTTGCAGATGACACCAAAATTGGAGGTGTAGTGGACAGCAAAGATTACCTCAGATTACAACAGGTTCTGGACAAGATGGGCCAATGGGCTTAGAAATGGCAGATGGAGTTTAATTCAGATAACTGCGAGGTGCTGCATTTTGGGAAAGCAAATCTTAGCAGGACTTATACACTTAATGGTAAGGTCCAGGGGAGTGTTGCTGAACAAAGAAACCTTGGAGTGCAGGTTCATAGCTCCTTGAAAGTCAGGGTTGGAGGATTTGAGCTATAGGGAGAGGCTGAACAGGCTGGGGCTGTTTTCCCTGGAGCGCCGGAGGCTGAGGGGTGACCTTATAGAGATTTACAAAATTATGAGGGGCATGGATAGGATAAATAGAGAAAGTCTTTTTCCTGGGGTTGGGGAGTCTAGAACCAGAGGGCATAGGTTTAGGGTGAGAGGGGAAAGATATAAAAGAGACCTAAGGGGCAACTTTTTCACTCAGAGGGTGGTACGTGTATGGAATGAGCTGCCAGAGGATGTGGTGGAGGCTGGGACAATTGCAACATTTAAGAGGCATTTGGATGGGTATTTGAATAGGAAGGGTTTGGAGGGATATGGGCCGGGTGCTGGCAGGTGGGACTAGATTGGGTTGGGAATCTGGTCAGTATGGACGGGTTGGACCGAAGGGTCTGTTTCCATGCTGTACATCTCGATGACTCTATGACTCTGTGAATTAAACTCCATCTGCCACTCCTTGGCCCATCAGTCCATTTATTCTGAAATAACCTTCTTCACTGTCCAGTACACCACCAATTTTGGTGTCATGTGAAAATTTACTAACCATAACTCATATATTCATATCGAAATCAATTATATTCTCTGAACAGTTTAAATATGTGCCAATCTCCTGTGTTTCACTGTAATCTGGCGCATATTCTTATCCAAATAATTATCCTCTTGAAGGCTGCAAAATGAACCTGTTTCCACCACACATCCTCCTCATAAAGCTCGAATGTGGAGGTGCTGGCATTAGACTGGGATGGACAAAGTCAGACCTCACACGACACCAGGTTATAGTCCAACAGGTTTATTTGAAATCACAAACTTTAGGAGCGCTGCTTCTTCGTTAGGTGAAGTGATGAAGGAGCAGAGCTCCAAAAGCTTGTGATTTCAAATAAACCTGCTGGACTGTAACCTGGTGTTGGGTGATCTCTGACTCATACAGCTCTAAACCTGCCTCATGACAGGCAGGTACGATCAAATGCTTAGTTACACTAATATAATTTTGCTGTCCCATGCTTTACTCCCCATTTGTATTTGGTTCGGGTCTTGTGCTACAATACAGCATCATCTTCCTCAGTTTGACTGAGAATGTGCAAATCACGCAGGTCAGAAGGGGGCCATTCAGCCCATCATGACTGAGTTGCTGGAAGAGCCTGTTCTGTCAATTTCTCCTCTTCAAGTGTATCTCCAATTGGCACTTGTTTCCATTTGATCTGATGCTTCCACCATTTCAGAAAAAGTGTACCAGTTCCTAGCAACACTCTGCATAAAATAACCTTACTTCCTTTCTACCAATTCTTTTAACAGCTATATTCAAAATACAGTCCAAGCTTTAAGTTTGGGATTCCAGTGTCAGTCTCCAATGGGAGGCTTAATCCTCCTCAGCCCCATTTATGAAACAGCCACCCCAATTGGACAATTAATGGCTGAAAGGCAGGATCTTGCAGCTTAATGTCCAATAGGAGCCCCTCTCGCAATGAAGAAACTGAAGTCAGCAGTTCAGATGGGAGAGAGAGAGAGAGGAGGATCCAAATTTCAAACAGTGAGATTAAAACGTGGATTCCAGAGCCAGGTCCCCATTAAAACTCACCAGACAGTCACCTGCAGCTAAATCTGAGTGGAGACAGAGACAACTACCAGGTGGTGATGGGTCCCAATGCCTCAGGTTGGATGTTGAGGGTGTGAGGAGAAAGTGAGGACTGAAGATGCTATAGATCAGAGTCAAGAGTGTGGCGCTGGAAAAGCACAGCAGGTCAGGCAGCATCCGAGGAGCAGGAGAATTGGCATTGCCTGAAACGTTGACTCTCCTGTTCCTCGGATGCTGCCTGACTGGCTACGCTTTTCCAGCACCACACTCTTCAACCATTGAGGGTATGAGGGTGAAAACCAATTTAAAAATTTGGAATAGCTGATTAAAAGTAAACTACTGCTCCCATGAGTATTACTGAAAAATGACACATTTTATCAAGCCTTTCATCTTGCACTCACCAGGATGTTTCACAAGAACATATTGGCACTGCGCTTGTGGACAGACAGAACATAAACACGCAGCGTGCCTACTTCAACCCAGCAAAATAGGTGCCAATTATTTGCTGCGTAACATCTCAGGGCATTGCCCTCCAATCAGGGTCAATCTGTCTGGATTAAAAATGTAAGTACAACCTGGCAGTTAACTGTCAATCAGCATAAACAATTCCAGTCTCCAGGCCAATGCCTCCACCAAATGGAGTCCACAAGCCAACCCACCAAGCACACTCTGCTCATGGCTTTCCTATGATTTGATTCAAGCCCTGATTCCTGCAACAAGTGCCTTTTTTCATTGTTACCCAGGTTCGGCATGACCAAATGAGTCCTGTCTGCTGTCTTTCTGCTTTTTATGAGTGGGGCACCTCACAAAACCTATCCTGCCCCCAGGAATCTTAGCCGCAGCCAGTCAGGTGGTGGCAGGAAACTGGCAAGTCAGCCAACGAGAGGAAACACTCACCCTGGCTTTCTTTCAGACTCAGTCCCAGCTAGGCGTGAAACTCCAGCCCATGATCTGTGGCTATCAGCTCTCTTGCAAACAAATGAGATACTGTTTGAAGTGTAGCATATGAGCGGCACGGTGGCTCAGTGGCTAGCATTGCTGCCTCACAGCACCAAGGTCCCAGGTTCGATTCCACCCTCGGGCAACTGTCTGTGTGGGGTTTGCACATTCTCCCTGTGTCTGCATGGGTTTCCTCCAGTCTCCTCCCCCAGTCACAAAGTTGTGCAGGTTAGGTGAATTGGCCATGGGAAATTGCCCGTAGTGTTAGGTGCATTAGTCAGAGGGGAATGGGTCTAGGTGGGTTACTCTTCAGAGGGTCGGTGTGGACTTGTTGGGCCAAAGGGTCTGTTTCCACACTTTAGGAAATCTAATCATGTAGTTGCTGTTGTAATATAGGATGCACAGAAGCCCATTTGAACACAGAAAGTTCCCATACAAACAATGACCTGATTATTTCTGTTTAGGGATATATATTGACTAGGCCCTAGGGAAATCTCTGAACAATATCAATCAGTTTTCACTTCAGCTTGCCATAGGGGTTGAGCCCCTGTTATTTAACCAGTTCAGAACATTATTATATTTGTTGTTCCTGCGAGTTTTCTTACCCAACCAGTTAGCTCCTGTCTACAAGGAGAAAGTGAGGATTGTTGATGCTGGAGATCAGAGTCGAGAGTGTGATGCTGGAAAAGGACAACAGGTCAGGCAGCATCCGCGGAGCAGGAAAATCGGTGTTTCCTGATGAAGGGCTTATGCCCGAAACGTTGATTTCCCTGCTCCTCGGATGCTGCCTGACCTGCTGTGCTTTCTGGCTACTCTCTACAGCCCGGGTATAAAAAAATACTTTATTTGACATTACAATCTCAACAAAACAAAGTGCTCCCAGTTGCAGACAATATTGTCTCCGTACCTGTTGCGTGTTATTATTTTAATGGAATTATTTCATTTCCATTCAATGTGCATTTATCACTGTCAACATTTCCCCCACAGCATAATCCATAATCCAATTTAGTGATGTAGGAAAAAAAATGAAGAATATGCAAAATAGTGGGACGGCACATTAATTTATGAAGAAAAAAAAACATATATCTTGCAGCTGAGGAACAAACAAAAACACGTTTGAAGTAAATTCAGAATTCCAAAGCTTAGCTATTTGCAAATAACAAAAGAGCACAGTTAAAGCTAGTTTAAAATGTAGTCAAGCAGACAGTTCCATCTATTTAAATGATTGCTGGAGATGTTAATATTTCTGTCAACCGATCGCATCATTGAAATGTCAACTCTTTGTGCTCTTCATCTTATTGGATTCAGACCTGTCAGCTTAATGATGTGAGCTGTTTACTTCTGTTAGGTAAATATTTTGCCTTCATCGTTTCTTCAAGTAAATTCAATCTGTTACCGTAAATGTCCCAGGCAGTGCTTGTAAAGGCAGCTGCAGCATGTCACCCACTCCCACCACAATCCACCAGTTTGCAACAAATCAAAAATAAAAGTGCGGGTGTCATAAGAGCAGAGTTACTCATCAGGCTTGGCAGCATCAGTGCAGAGAGAGGGAGAGAGAGAGAAACAAAAACAGCACAGCTCAGGTGGGGAGTTGCTGGTAATGTTGCTGGGTTAATAATCCAGCAGATTAGACACCCTATAATGTGGAAACAGGCCATTTGGCCCAACAAGTCCACACCAACCCTCTGAAGAGTAACCCACCAACACACATTCCCAATGTTTACCCCTGACTAATGCACCTAATGCTGCAGGCAATTCAGCATGGCCAATCCAACATCTTTGGACTGTGGGAGGAAACCAGAGCACCTGGAGGAAACCCAGGCAGCCAGTGCAAACTTCACACAGACAGTCGCCCAAGACTGGAATCGAACCTGGGTTGCCGGCTCTGTGAGGCAACATTGCTAACCACTGAGACACCATGCTGCCCCATCCAGGCGACATCTAGGCTAAAAATCCAGCAGACCCAGACTACAAATCCAGCAGACCCAGACTACAAATCCAGCAGACCCAGGCTAAAAGTCCAGCAGACCCAGGCTAAAAGTCCAGCAGACCCAGGCTAAAGATCAAGCAGACCCAGGCTAAACCTCAGGGTACATAGGTTCAAATCCTCCACCAGCTGTTGGCATCTGAACTCAAAAAATAAAATCTAGCCATTGATAATGGTGACCAGGAAACTATCACCAGATTACTGGTTAACAACCCATTTGGCTCACTCAGCAATCTTCAGTCAGAAGTGCTGAGTGGATGATCCATCTTGGGCTCCTCCAGTGGTCCCCAGCATCACAGATACCAATCTTCAGCCAATTTTATTGTCCAGGTGACATCAAGTAACAGTTGGAGGCACTGGATACTACAAAAACTGAGGGCCCTGACAACATTCCGGCAATGACACTGAAGGCTTGTGTTCCAGAATTTGTTGCTCCCCTAGTCAAGCTCTTCCACTACAGTTACCACACTGACATCTACCCAACAATGTGGAAACTTGGCCAGGTATGTCCTGTATACAAAAAGCAGAACAAATCTAACCCAGCCAACTATCATCCTACTCTTGATTATCTGCTATCAAGCAGCACCTGCTCAGCAATAACCTGCTGAGTGACACCCAGTTTGGATTCTGCCAGGGCCACTCAGCTCCTGATCTCATCATAGCCTTGGGCGAAACATGGACAAAATGCTGAATTCCAGAGGGGAGGTGAGAGGGACTACCCTTGACATTAAGGTCACATTCAACCTCATGTGGCATCAAGGATCCCTAGCAAAACTAGAGCCAATGGACATCAGGGGGCAAATTCTCCAATGGTTGGAGTCATACCTGACACATAAGAAGATGGCTGTGGTTATACAAGGTCAGTCATCTCAGCTGCAGAACATCTCTGTTGGAGTTCCTCAGGATAGTGTCCTCGCTGCTCCATCATTGACCCTCTCTCTACCATAAGGTCAGAAGTGGGGATGTTTGCCAATGACTGCACAATGTTCAGCACCATTTGCGACTCCTCAGGTACTGAAGCAGTCCATATTCAAATGCAATAAGATCTGGACAATATCCAGGCTTGGGCTGACAAGCGGCAAGTCACATTTGCACCACAGAAATCCCAAGCAATGACCATCTCCAATAAGAGATGATCTAACTACCGACCATCACTAGTGTTAACATCACTGAAATCCCTCACTGTCAACATCCCGGGCATTACCAATGACCAGAAACTCAACTCGCCAGATTAGCATAGTGTTACAACAGCAGGTCAGATGTTAGGAATGAGTAACTCACCTCCTGACTCCCCAGACCCTGTCTACCATCACCAATGAACAAGTCATGACTGTGACGGAATACTCCCCACTTGTCTGGTTGGGTACAGCCCCAACAACACTCAAGAAGCTTGATACCATCCAGGACAAAGCAGCCCACTCGATAGGCACCACATCCATAAGCATCTACTCCCTTCACCACTAACGTTCAGTTGCAGCAGTGTGTACTATCTACAAGGTAAAGCTCCTTGGATGCTGCCTGAACTGCTGTGCTCTTCCAGCACCACTAATCCAGAATGTACTATCTACAAGGCTTACTGCAGAAATTCACCAAAGATCCTCATACAGCACCTTCCAAACTCACAACCACACCCATCTAGAAGGACAAGGGCAGCAGATACATGGGAACACCATCCCCTGTAAGTTCTCCTCCAAGTCACTCACTTTGGAAATATCACTGTTCCTTCACTGTCACTGGGTCAAAATCCTGGAATTCCCTTCCTAAGGATATTGTGAGTAAACCTACAGCACATGGACTGCAGCGGTTCAAGAAGGTAGCTCATCCTTACCTTCTCAAGGGGCAACTAGGGACAGTCAATAACTGCTGGGCCCAGCCAGTGATGCCCATGTCCCATGAGTAAATAAATTAAAAAAACAAGGGCTGGATGGGACAAAGGAGGAAATAAAGAGTCTCCTGTCAATCTGTCTTAACTCCATCCTGTCAAAGGCTTTTCTTATTGCAACATTCCTTGCTCAATTGCATCTATTCCTGGTTCTGAAGTGGTGACTGTCTGAAATGTTAAGCCTTTTTCTCTTCACTGCAGGTGATGCCACAACCCAGTGAGTTGCTTGAGTCTTTTCTGTTTTGATTTCTGATGTCCAGCGTCTGCAGTAATCCACATTTCAAAGAGGAAAGGTGTCATCTCCCTTTTGTGTCCAAAATACAAGTTTGATCTTGTTCAACGTCAGATTTACATGAACGTCCCATTGCTGCCCTCAACCGGGTCTGCTGATGCCTCCCTACATTTGGTCATGTGAAATTTTACACAACAGAAACTGGCCATTTCACTTGGTACATTCCTGCCAGTGTTTCTGACCCACACAAGTGGTTCCCCCACCTACTTCATTTTTCACTTTCAGCAGTCCCTCCCCTACTTATCTACCTTCCCCTGAAATGTTTTACATCATTGAATGGTTATAAGCGCAAATGGAGACTGTTCAGTCCATCACACTCATACTAGTTCTCTGAGAGAGTGGCTCACCCAGTCCCACTGCCTCACGGTCTCCCTGCAATGTCCACTCCCTTCAGGTGACCATCCAATTCGATTTTGAAAGCCATGACTGACTCTATCTTTAACATTCTCAAGCAATGCATTCACAATTTTACCCTCTCTCCATGTTCCATGTGTTGCCATAGCTTCTCCTGTTTATTATTTTTAATCTATTCTCTTCAGGATCATTCCTTCCACCAGAGGAAACAATTTCTCCCTATCCACTCTGTCCTGACATCTCATGATTTTGAACATGTCTGTTTAATCTCCTGTTAACTTGCCTTTCTCTCATTGATCCATGTAACTGGGGTTCCTCAATGCTTGTGGAGCTTCTTGAATGAGCTGATAACCTTCCAGAAGGGTCGTGTCAGAACTGGATGAAATACTCAAATTGACACATCGTTTTTATTCGCTGTCTCCCTTTTTATATCGTGGGAACCGGCGTGAGTCTTCTGAACCACTTTCTCACGCAGCCTATCAATAATACAAAACAAAATCAGAAAATGCCACTAAATCTGAGCAGACCTAGCACCACTTTTCAAGGCATGCCCTTTCTCAGGAGTGCCATCTTTAATCATTAATTCACATCTATTCCCACATTCCTGCATTTCCAACCATATATGCGCATCTATTCCCAGATTCCCCTATTCTGACAATCACTTTAGAATTATACTCTTTATTCCTTATTCATTCTCTACATCAACTAAAGCAGGAGAAAGTGAGGACTGCAGATGCTGGAGATCAGAGCTTAAAAATGTGTTGCTGGAAAAGCGCAGCAAGTCAGGCAGCATCAAAGGAACAGGAGAATCGACATTTCGGGCATAAGCCCTTCTTCAGGAATGAGGAAAGTGTGTCCAGCAGGCTAAGATAAAAGGTAGGGAGGAGGGACTTGGGGGAGGGGCGGAGTCTGAGGGTTGGGACTAAGAAAAGGTGGGGGGAGGGGAAATGAGGAAGCTGGAGAAATCTGCATTCATCCCTTGTGATTGGAGGGTTCCTAGGCGGAAGATGAGGCGCTCTTCCTCCAGGCATCATGTTGCCATGGTCTGGCGATGGAGGAGGCCAAGGACCTGCATGTCCTTGGCGGAGTGGGAGGGAGAGTTAAAGTGTTCAACCACGGGGCGGTTGGGTTGGTTGGTCCGGGTGTCCCACAGGTGTTCTCTGAAATGTTCCGCAAGTAGGCGGCCTGTCTCCCCAATGTACAGGAGGCCACATCGGGTGCAGCAAGGGGAAGTGATGAGCTAGTGGTATTCTTGCTTAACTATTAAACCAAAGAGGCAGAAGTGGTTACTGCAGATGCTGGAGATCAGAGCCAAGATTAGAGTGGTGCTGGAAAAGCACAGCAGGTCAGGCAGCATCCGAGAAGCAGGAAAATCGACAATTAGGGCAAAAGTCCGTCATCAGGAATCCAGGAATCCATTGATCTAAAAACACTAGTAATGTGCTGGGGGCGTGGGTTCAAATCCCTGGAAGAACATGAAATCAATTATTTTTGAAATCTGGAATTAAGAGTCTAACGATGACCATGAAGTCATTGTTGGTGGAAAGAATAGTCACTTCATTCAGTAATGCACCTTCAGAAAGGAACTCCACCATTGTTACCTGGTCTGACCTAATATGACTCCAGATTTAAGCAACATGATTATCTGTTAACTGCTCTCTGGGATGGGAAATAACTGGACTATTTCTGATCAGTAAATTTAAAAATATCACCAGATGCTTTTCTTCATTAAGTTTCACCTGCCAAGTGGAAAGGTGGGGTAGGGCAGAGGGGACAAAAAGAAGGGTAATTTGGTGGTTCAGTGGTTAACACTGCTGCCTCACATTGCCAGGGATCCAGATTTGATTCCACCTTTGTCTGGGTGGAGCTTGAAAGTTCTGCCTGTGTCAGCGTGGGTTTCCTCTGGGTGCTGAGACCTTGGAGTGCAAGTTCATAGCTCCTTGAAAGTGGAGTCGCAGGTAGATAGGATAGTGAAGAAGGCGTTGGTATGCTTTCTTTTATTGGTCAGAGTATTGAGTACAGGAGTTGGGAGGTCATGTTGTGGCTGTACAGGTCATTGGTTAGGCCACTGTTGGAATACTGTGTGCCATTCTGGTCTCCTTCCTATCGGAAAGATGTTGTGAAACTTGAAAGGGTTCAGAAAAGATTTACAAAGATGTTGCCAGGGTTGGAGGATCTGAAGTACAGGGAGAGGCTGAACAGGCTGGGGCCGTTTTCCCTGGAGCGTCGGAGGCTGAGGGGTGACCTTATAGAGGTTTACAAAATTATGAGGGGCATGGAAAGGATAAATAGACAAAGTCTTTTTCCTGGGGTCAGGGAGTCCAGAACTAGAGCGCATAAGTTCAGGGTGAGAGGGGAAAGATATAAAAGAGACCTAAGGGGCAACCTTTTCACAGAGAGGGTGGTATGTGTATGGAATGAGCTGCCGGAGGAAGTGGTAGAGGCTGGTACAATTGCAACATTTAAAAGGCATTTGGATGGGTATATGAATAGGAAGGGTTTGGAGGGATATGAGCCGGGTGCTGGCAGGTGGGACTAGATTGGGTTGGGATATCTGGTCAGCATGGACGGGTTGGACTGAAGGGTCTTTTTCCATACTGTACATCTCTATGGCTCTATGTGCAGGTCAGGTGGATTGGCCATGTTAATTTGCCTTATAGTAACCAGGGATATACAGGCTAGATGGATTAGCCATGGGAAATAGGAGAGTGTGAGGTGAGTCTGGATGGGATGTCCTTCGGAGGATGAGTGCAGCCTTGATAGGCTAAATGGTCTCTATCTAACTGGAGAGAGACTATGATCTTGCCAGTGCAACAACCTGCCAGTGGGATTTGTGTGGTTTGGTGTTTGTCAGTTGGCATAGGCATGATGTGCAGAAGGGCATGTTTCTAGAACTCTATATCCCTTCAGAATTCAAAATGCTTCCAAACTTCATGTCATTTTGTGCTGAAATACGTTATGATTCACCATTAATCTCAGTCATCTTATTTTCACTCAGTTCCTGAAGATTTTTAAGTTGTCGCTCTGGTTTGATAGAGTGTGACTCTGCTTTTTTGTTTAAACATAATATTCCCATAACAATTATTTATTTCTATCTTCAGATTTTCATCTGACAAGTTGTAGCTATTGCTTTAAAACCATTTCCAAAACACGTTTCACACTAACAGCTTATTTGGCAATTAAATATGTATCAAATGTTCAACAAAAAATTGTTCTGAATATTTCTCAAGAAACCCTTGATGATTGAAGAGCTACAGAAAGCCATTTACTGAACAGCACGTCATGCCATCTGCAAAGTGACAGGAACTTGGCTACATGTGCTGGTCAGAGGCTGAGAATAATGCAGTGTGCAACTCACCTCCTGACTCCCCAAAGCCTGTCCACCATCTACAAGAAACAAGTCAGGAGTGTGACGGAATATTCCCCCAATGCCTGGATGGGTGCAGTTCCAACAACACTCAAGAAGCTTGACACCATCCAGAACAAAGCAGCTGCTGAATTGTCACCACATCCTCAAGCATCCACTCCTTCCACCACTGACACTCAGTAGCAGCAGAGTGCACAAGATGCATGGCAGAAATTCATCAAGGTTCATTAGGGATCACCTTCCAAATCCACAACCAGTTCCATCTAGAAAGACAAGGGAAGTGCATTCACTACCCCTTTAAAAGCTACTCACCATCCTGGTTTGGGAATATTTTGCTGTTTCTTCACTGTCTCTGGGTCAGAGTCCTGGGACTCTTTCTGTAATGGCATTGTGGGTATTCTTACCCCAAAGAGTGCTGTGGTTCAAGAAGGCAGGAACACGACAGGAACTTGGCCTAGACCTCCTTATACTGTACTTGGAAGGCTATGAACAGATCTGATCACCAATTTATATAAAGGACATAAAAGCACTGGAGATTCTGCAAAGAAACGTTTTTCAATGATACTGCCAGAACTCCAACGTGATAATGATCTGAGAGGATTAAACAGTGAGGTTCTGTTCAATAGAAAAGAGGCAGATTTTAAATTAATTCACTGGATGTGGGCATTGCTGGCTGGGCCATCATTTATTGGCCATCCCTAGTTGGCCTAGGAAGGCAGTGGTGAGCTACCATCTTAGAGTCCTTGGAGTAGGAACAACAACAATGCCATTTACGGAAGGAGTTCCAGGATTTAGACCCAACGACAGCGAAAGAACGGTGATATATTTCCAAGTCAGGATGGTGAGTGACTTGATGGGGAACTGGCAGGTGGCGATGCTCCCATAAATCTGCTGCCATTGTCTTTGGTGAAACCTTGGTGAATTCCTGCAGTGCATTTTGTAGATGGTACACAGCCGTTACAGAGCATCAATGGTGAGGACAGTAAATACTTGTGGATATGATGCCAGTCAAGGGGTGTAGCATTGGTGAGTCTGTAGGGGAGTTACTTGCTACAGTACCCCAAGCGTTTGATCTGCCCTTATATCCCTCGTACTTACACAGCTAGTTCAGATCAGTTTCTGGTCAATGTCAGCCTCAAGATGTTGATATTGGGGTGATTCAGCCATAGCAATGCCATTGAAAGTCAAGGGTTATTGATCTTAAATTCATTGAATATCATTGCATTGAATTCATGTTAAATATATGATAATAAGTAACCTTATTTATTAGTAAACCTATCTATTATTAAACTAAAATAAACTTGCTGCCCAACTCTAAGGGCAGGAAAACACAGCCAGCTTAGTTACAAACATACGTTTCTTTGTTGGCTCCCTCTAAGTATGACTCCGAGTTAGAACATAGAACATAGAACATTACAGCGCAGTACAGGCCCTTTGGCCCTCAATGTTGTGCCGACCTGTGAAACCATCCAACCTACACTATTCCATTGTCATCCATATGTTTACCCAATGACCACTTAAAGCCATTAAAGTTGGCGAGTCGACTACTGTTGCAGGCAGTACATTCCACACCCCTATTACTCTCTGAGTAAAGAAACTACCTCTGACATCTGTACTATATCTATCCCCCATCAATTTAAAGCTACGTCCCTTTTGACACATGTCAGATGCCGTTGTAAGAGATAGCTCCATTGCACCCTCATCCTGTTTTGCTGCAATAAGTTTTGACTGAGTATGTCTGAACTTCCTGCCTGAAGCTCTGCCCAGCAGACTGCCAGCCCACCAGCACCATAACACCATAAGACATAGGAGCAGAAATTAGGCCATTCAGCCCATTGAATCAGCTCCATCATTCAAGCATGGCAGAGCAGACTCGATATGGGGAAACCTTCCTGAAGACCAACTCTGTATCTTGTGATTCAGTGTCTGAAGGTCTCACACTGTGAATGGGAAACCAGTATATAAACCACCAACTCTCCTTCTAGCTGCAAGGAGTGTTCCCTAAGGTGTGAGAAACATTTGTGATTTTCACCAGAACGGGAGGTAGGTTTAAATAGTGATCAACTGCATTTAAATTAGACACATGCGAGCAGCTGAACAAATCTCAATGAACCTAAATAAAACAAAGCACTGCAGATGCTGCAAATCTGAAACCAAAACAGAAATTGCTGGAGAAACTCAGCAGGTCTGGTAGCATCTGTGGAGATAGAAATAGAGTTAACTTTTCAAGTCCAGTATAACATTCCTTTGGAACGTTTTGCTCCTGCTGTGCTACCTCACTGCTAATTACTTCATTACTTACAGCTTTCCCACTGCTGGGCATCTGATGTGCAATACTCCATAGCTTGCCCATGATCTTTCCAACTCCGTGGACACACACACACACACAGAGACACACACACACACAGAGACACAGACACACACACACAAACACACACAGAGACACAGGCACAGGCACACACACACACACATATACACACACACACACACAGACACAGGCACACACGCAAAGGCACGACATACAGACACACACAGGCACACACACACATACACATAAAGGCATACACACATACGTACACACATACACTGGCACAGACACACTCATACACAAA
>NC_057713.1:11054024-11082536 GCF_004010195.1 Chiloscyllium plagiosum
CATACTGTCTCCTTCACACACACACACACACACACACTCTCTCTCACACATAGACACACACTCTCTCTCTCTCTCATACACACACACAGACATACACACAGTGTCTATCTCTCTCTCAAATATACACAAGGACATTGGTGGTGGGAAAGGTTACAGTAAGTGAAAGGTAGATTAGAATTAAATGTGAAGAGAATGAGGGATCTGTAGCTTTCTGTGTAACGTTTTCCAATCACGATTCCTGGCTTCTGTTAAATAATCTCAAATAAATGCTTTGACTAATAAATATGCATAAAATATGCACATTTGTTTTATTGTATTTATTATATTATATAGAAAGCATAAAAGTGAGTATTGACAAAATAATTCTGCTTAATTTTGTTATTGCTTTGATTAGATTCCCTACAGTATGGAAATAGCCCTTCGGTCCAACAAGTCCACACCAACACTCCAAAGAGTAACCCACCCAGGCCCATTCCCCTACCCAAGATTTACGTCTGACTAATGCACCTAAAACGATGGGCAATTCACCTGACCTGCACATCCTTTGGATTGCAAGAGGAAACTGGAGCACCCGGAGGAAACCCACACAGAATGTGCAAACTCCACACAGATAGTCGCCCGATGTTGGAATTGAACCTGGGTCCCTGATGCTTGAAGTAGTGCTACCCACTAAGCCACCATGCTGAATGGGAGGAGGACATGGAGAGATTTGATGGTAGCGGAGGCAAGTATCCTCAAGACATTTAATAAGTACTTAGATGAAGACTCAAAATGTTCTAGTAGGCAAAGTGCTGGAAAAAAGGGTAAGAATAGATTGATGCCTGATGACCAAAGGGCCAAAGGGTCTCTGTTTGTGCTGTAAAAGCTCTGTGACAATTTTAAAAGGAGGGTGTGTTAGTCCAGGAGCCAGTGTTGGTCAGTGAGCACAGGATGGGGGATGGGTGACTGGAGTTTGACAAAGCTAGGAATATTCTGGATTAGTGGTGTTGGAAGAGCACAGCAGTTCAGGCAGCATCCAAGGGGCTTCGAAATCGAAGTTTCGGGCAAAAGCCCTTCATCAGGAATATGGACAGCATATGTTTGACTGAACCTACGGTGCACATTGAGAGTATGCCTCCTGGCCATGGTTCACCAAGAATGGGTTGACATGTTTGCAGGTAATGGCTACATATTGAACAGCTGCCCCCCCGCACCCCGACTCTTGCTTGGTCAGCCATTTACCTAACTGGCTAATGACAGCTGACAGCTCACATGCAGTTCTAGCTGTGCTGCATTGTCGTTGACAATGTGAAAGGCAGACTGTAGTGGGTGTTATGAGGTCAGCCTGTTGGACCTCATAGAGTTCCCTGATTGGGGCTGTTAATCCGGTCCAATCAGGGAGCCCTGGCAGACAGATCAAAACAGGAGTGCCAGAGCTTCTGTTCACCCTGAGAGCTGGCTCTTGAGGGAGCTGGATGTGTGTGTGCGTGTGCGTGCGCGTGCAAGGACTCTCCTCCTTGACTGCGTCAGAGGGGAAGGGGACTGTTTCTGAACCTGCTGCCCCACATCCAGAACAAAAAGAGAAAAAAAAGAACGGGACTGTCAGACATCCTGTTCACTCTGGGAGCTGGCTGTAGGGATCAATGTTGAAGCCTCTCCACATATAAATAGAGGGTGACTTGGTGATGGGATGCATACCTCTGAGGAGTTATTTCATTCTACGACTACACAAATAGCAGCTGTGTGAACAGTACTTACAAAGCCAAAAATAAAAAGAAATAAAAAGAAACAGGAGTGTCAGAGGTTCTGTTCACTCTGAGGGCTGGCTCTGAAGGAGATGGATTAATATCAAGGACTCTCCACATGGAAATAAAGGGGGACTGGGTGATGGGATATCAGCCTCTGTGGAGTAATTTCAATGACAAAAGTCATTACCAGAATATGGGACAGAATATGCAAAGCTGGCTGGAAATCAATACCAGGGAACGCCTTCAGAACTGTTAATCCTCATCATAACCACCTCCCTTCCAACTCACAGAGGGTCACAAACAAAAAATACCAAGTTGAGAATCCCGTTGCTAATTTTGATGTTTTGTTCACCCTGTACGTCTCTGAGAGGCTGGATGTCAGCAACTTTAGGCACTTACGTTGTTGTCTTCCTGGGCATCTCCTCTGCTGTTCCTGATTATTTGTTCTCACTGTCTGAGTGCCTGTTAGATACACCGCAGAAAAGCCAGCGATGAAACAGATGTCTTCATTATAGATGTTTCTATTAGTAATGAAGCTGTTTGGCACAACTTGACACAGAAGAAGCTGATCTTAATTTACATAAAAGTGCACTGAAGTGGCATGATTAATTTACGCAAATTTCTTCTGGTAGCGATCTTTGAAAATTAATATTTTCTTTCAGGATAATTCCAACTAAATAAAGTTCAAAATGCTTCAATGGAATTATGCCCCAGAAGCCGTCCTGCGTTGTCTTTCTGAGCAACAACAAGCAGAGAGTGGGTTATTGACCTGTATAGTGTTCAAAGAGAGAACGCAAGCATACATAACAGCTTTCATTACCACAGAGATCCCCATTGTGCTTCACAGCCAGTGAAGTACTTTTTAAAGTGCAGTCACTGCAGTAATGCAGGAAATGTATCAGCAAATACGTGCACAGAAAACTCCCAGAAACAACATTGGGCAGTATGGTGGCTCATTGGTTAGGACTGCTGTCTCACAGCACCAGAGACATGGGTTTGATTCCAGTCTAAGGTGGAGTTTGCACCTTGTCCCTGCATCTGTGTGGGTTTCCTCTAGGTGCTCTGGTTTCCTCGCATAGTCCCGAGAATGTGCAATGTGGATTGGCCATGGGGAAATGCAGGGTTACAGGGTGGGTCTCAGTGGGGTGCTCTACGGAGGGTCAGGGTGGGCTCAATGGGCTGAATGTTTTGCTTCTTCCACTTTGTAGGGATTCCATGAACAATACGATTGTCTACAGCAAGGGATGAAGAAACTCAGCAAGTCTGGCAGCATCAATGGAGAGAGAGGCAGAGCTCGGTATAACTTTCCCATGGATCTAAGTCAGATTGGACTCTAAACATTTGCACTCTTTCTGTCTCCACTGACATTCTGAGCTTCTCCAGCACATTCTGTTTTTATGCCAAATCTCAAACATCTGGATTACTTTGCTTTTGTTAAAAAATATAATTCAATAATCTAGCTGTTTTGGTCATGATAATCCAGGAAATAAGCATTGGCCAGGGTTAACTCCTCTGATCTTCATTGGGATACTGCCACAGGATGTTTCACAGACATCCAAGACAGCAGTCAAGGTGTCAGGAGAATATCTCTTCCAAAAATATGCTATTGTAAGAAATTTAGCCCTCCCTCAGTGTCCGCCTAAGAAATTTTAAGAGTCAACTGCATTGCTGTGGGTCACATGTAGACCAGACCAGGTAAGGATGGCAGTTTCCTTCACTAAAGAACATTAGTGAACCTGATGGGCTTTTCCTGACAATTCACGGTCGTCATTAGACTCTCAATTCAGATTGTTATTGAACTCAGATTGTACCATCTGCAGTGGCAGGATTTGAACTCAGGTCGCCAGAACATTACCAGGGCCTCTGGCTTTTGCCCGAAACGTCGATTCTCCTGCTCCTCGGATGCTGCCTGACCTGCTGTGCTTTTCCAGCACCACTCTCATGACTCTCTAGATTAACAGTCCAGCGATGATACCACTAGACCACCACCTCCCCATTCTGACCCTAATGCTCCAGTCAGATAATAATTGATGAATTAATGATGCCTTTTTCTTCGACTCTTCCTTGAATTCCAGAGACTTCCTTTCAAAAATGTAACTTTAGATGACAGTACTGACAAGAAATATTGGATCAGTTAGGATTCTGTTCACTGAAGTTTAGAAGAATGAGGGAGATCTCATAGAAATGTATAAAAATCTATCAGGACTAGACAGGGTGAATGTAGGAAGGATGTTCCCAATGGTCAAAGAGTCCAGAACCAGAGGTCCCAGTCTAAGAACACAGGGTCGGCTATTAAGGACTGAGCTGAGGAGAAATTTGTTCAGCCAGAAAGCGGCGAGTCTCGGAATTTTCTGCCACCAGAAGCGATTGAGGCCAAAACATTGAAGTGTTTTTGAAAGAGTGTTGGATATAACATTTAGAGCTAAAGGGATCAAAGGCTACAGGGAGAAGATAGGAACGGGAGATGCAGTTGGATGATCAACAATGATCATATTGAACGGCAGAACAGACTCAAAGGGCTGAATGGTCTACTTTCTCCATTTCTGTTTACAGGCTTGTGCAAAAAGAGGACAAAAATAACTTGCAGAATTATAAGAAGTTTGCAAGAATTTTTGTTTGTCTTCGAATGCTTTGATAATGAGCACCAAACTCAAGAAAAAGATGGGAATCTCTGTGAGCAAAAAAAAAAATTGCTGGTGTTCGGTTTATGTAAAATAACGTTGTGCCTAATTTAGCTCGTCTTAATGCGAACGAGAGTGACTGTGCAGCCTGCAATGTCCAATGCTTTGCTCGTTTAGTGTAGCATCGCTGTGCAGACCGAGAAAGGTCATGATTACCAAATCCATGAAACAGAGTGGGGACCAGATAGTTCAATGTGTTACAATGTCCTTTCACCCTTGAGAACATAATGTCACTGCAGTTTAAGATAGATGGGTTCAAGGTTGTATTTATTCTCTGATACTGATTAAATGTCAGAGGTAAAATCAATGGGGGCGATTTTTTTTCAGAGTCTTGGTAGATTTCTGGAACGAAGAAGCTGCACCATCTCTTTGACTACTATTAAAAAGCAAAGGAGCTGAAATGATGTTATTTCAGTCTGTATGAATATATCTCCCAGCCATATGGCTATATGAAGAGCTAAAACAGCCAAGACAAATGCAGGTCCCTTGCAACTAGAATAGTTATAATGGGGAGCAAACAGATGACAGCAGACAGATTTAAATACACATTTTGGTTCTGTCATTACAAAGGAAGTCACAAATAACATCTAAAAAATATTGGGGAAACGGTGTGGTGAGAAGGAGCTGAGTATTAATCAGGAAATGATGTTGGGGAAACTCATGGGATTCGGGGTAGACTCAAAGGGTTGAATGGCCTCCTCCTGCTCCTAGTTTCTGTGCAAAGCTTCAACAGCTGTACCTGGAGCTGTACCCCTAGTGGTTCAGCCAATAGATTTTAACTTCTAAGCATTCGCAAAATCAAGTCACCTTAATGAATCATTCTGCTTTCAAAACATCTCTCGAATTACTTTTATAGCTCAGTTGCAAACGATCAAATCCTGTCTGATCCTCTCTGAATATCCCCTCTCCAACGTTTTCATCACCCTTTGTAAATAATGCATGAACAGTCATGATTGTATTGAATGGTGGAACATCAAACAGTAGAGCCCAGGAGCAGGCCCTTCAGCCCATCATGTCTGTACCGACTATGATGCCATTCCAAACTAATCCCACCTGCCTGCACAAGGTCCATATCCTTCCAATCCCTGCCTGGTCATGTGCCAGTCTAAATGCTTCCTAAATATTGCTATTGTATCTGCTTTTACGATTGCCCTTGATATGTAGCACCCTCTACTTAAAAGGTTCCTTTCAACTTTCCCCTCTCACCTTGTCTTGTGCCCCCTAGCGTTGGATACTTCTCCCCTGGGAAATTGACTCTGACTTTCCATCCTACCCAGGCCTCTCACTATGTTGTATATTTCTCTCAGATCCCCCCTCAGTCTCTGACACACTAGTGAAAATGTGAGAGCTCAGACAACTGCAGACCTTGTCTTGCTCCTGTTTCCTATGTTTGTATGAATCAATCCTTTCTCCACCTTTTCTCTCTCTAATTTAAAAGCTATCATTGTGTAACGTTAGAGGTGAATTAGGATCAGGGTAGCCTGCTCTGCTAATTAATTAGACCAGGCCTGATTTGATGCTGGCCTCAACTCCACATTCCTGCCTGTCCTTGTTAAGATCAGAAAAGCTAAAACCATTGACTGATTTATCATAGAATCCCTGCAGTGTGGAAGTAGGTCATTGAGCCTTCACCAACCCTCTGAACAGCATCCCACCAAGACCCATCCCATCCCTGTAACCCTGCATTTCCCCTGGCTAATCCACCTAAACAGCACATCTTTGGTCTGTGGAAGTAAATCCACACAGACATGGGAAGTATGCATAAACTCTACACAGAGAGTCAGCTGGAGGCTAGAATCTGCTCCCTGGCGCTGTGAGGCAGCAGTGCTAACCACTGAGGCACTATGCCACCTTTTATTGAGTTAACCTGACAGCTTTCCATCCCTGCTTTAAAAGCATTCAACACACTGCCTCCACCGCTCTGGAAAAAAAGGCCTCCTATCCCGACAACGCGCTGCCTTCCCCCATTGTGTTTTTGTGTATCTTTGACACACTAATTCCATTTTCCACCACTGGAGGCACTGCATCAGCGCTGACAGAAGACATTTGTATTTCTATCTGGATTTTCACAACCTCAAGGTGTCTCAAGGCACTTTGCAAATTATAAAGTAGTTTTGAGTGCTGTTATTGTTGTAATATAAGAAACGCAGGACGCAACTTATGCACACCCGGGATCCATTCACAGCAACATGGCACTGACTGGATAAACTGTGTGTTTATAAGCGATGTTGATTGAGACCCACAACACCACCAGAGAGAACTTCCTTAACGTTCTTCAAATAGTCTAATGTGGCAAGGTGGGTGAGGGCCCCACAATGCAGCATTCCCCCTGTGCTGTACTTGTGTCAGCCTTGATGTTTCTGCTCAAGACTCTTGGTGAGGTTGGAGCTCACAGCTTCCTATCTCAAAAGTGAATGTGCAAGGGAATGAATCACACCTGAAGGCGCAGTGCAATATTTGCAGGAAAGGGAAACAGGTTGGGGGGGGTCTTTTCCATCCTTTCACAGGTATCAATAGTGTAGCCAGCACTTGATCCCATCCCTAATGTCCCTTGAGCATAACTTACAACAAACCATACTGTCATCGCATGTAAGCCAGATCAGGCGTGAATGAAGCAGACCATTATAGAAATGTTAAAGTGCAGAAGGAGGCCATTCAGCCCATCGTGCCTGCATCACTTCTTCTGAAAAACATTGCTACAAAGTGTCAATCCTCTGCCTTAGCCCCATAACCTTGTACTTCATTTCTAGCTGAATAATCATCTGAAAACCACTTCAGTATCTCAGTTGAACGTGCCCCCACCACATTCATGGACTAACTACTTGCTGTGTGAAAAAGATTTTTCTCACCTTGTGTTTGCTACTTTTGTCAATCACTTTAATCTTTTCCATTTGTTTCTTGATCCTTTTCTAAGCAGAAGCAGCATCTCTCTATCTATACTATTCTGCCCCATCATCATTTTGAAAACCTCTATCAATCTCCTTTCAGCTTTATTTTTCTTTCCAGGGAGAACAGTCCCAATTCTTCCAAGTTAGCCTCATAGCTGAAGTTTCCTCATTCCTAAAACCATTCTTAAAGTAGAGCTCTGCATCACCCATCCAATGTACACCAACCCTCCAAATAGCATCCCATCCACATCCACCCTCCACCCTACCCTATCCTATCCTTGAATTTCCCATGGTTAATCCACTTAGTCTGCACAGGCTTGGACACTGAAAGGAAACCGGAATACATGAAGGGGACCTACACAGGGAGAATGTGCAAACTCCACGCAGCCAGTCACCCAAGGCTGGGATCGAACCTAGGTTCCTGGCACTGTGAGGCAACAGTGCTAACCACTGAGCCACCGTGCTGCCTAGTAATTCGCTTCTGCCCTGTCTCTATTGTGTTCACAGCCTTCTTACAAAGGAATGGCAAGATAATATCCTATCGGGGTGAATGAAGCAGACCATTACAGAAATGTTAAGGTGCAGAAGGAGGCCATTCAGCCCATCGTGCCTGCATCACTTCTTCTGAAAAACATTGCTACAAAGTGTCAATCCTCTGCCTTGGCCCCATAACCTTGTGCTTCATATCTATCTGAATAATCATCTGAAAACCACTTCAGTATCTCAGTTGAGGATATTATTGAACCAGATGGGTTTTTAACAATAATCTGTAATGTGTTTCATGCTTATCATTAAGAAAGGTAGTTTCCGAACCCACCAATGATATGAGATGGAATACTCCTCATGTGCCTGGATGCGTGCAGCTCCAACAACACTCAAGAAACTTGACACAATCCAGGACAAATCAATCTGTATCATAGCCACCATATCCACAAACCTTCACTCCCATGCACTGACAGTCTGTAACAGCAATGTGTACTGTCTACAAGACGCATGACAGAACTTCAGCAAAGATCCTTATCCCTTTCCAAGCCCATAACCTTTCCCATCTAGAAAGACAAGGGTAGCAGATACATGGGAACACCACCGCCTGTAACTTCCCCTCCAAGCCTTTAGCTTTCCTGACTTGGAAATTTATCATCAATCCTTCACTGTCACTGGGTCAAAATCCTGAATCTCTTCCTCTAACTGTACAGTGGGTCCACCTGCAGTACATGGACTGCAGCAGTTCAGAAAGGCAGCTCACCATCACCTTCCCAAAGGCAACTAGGGATGGATGCTAGTGCTGCCAGTGATGCCCCGATCCAATGAATGAATGAATCTTAGATCCAATCACCTGGACAGTCTTTGTGCCGAAAGGGATTACAGGTTTATGTGACTGTTCTTATACTTTAACCCACTGGTACATTTCTGATGAATCTGCTTTCCATCTTAAATGCAGATCCCGTTCCTGAGTTCCTGTGTCCAAACTCAACACAAGGCAGTAGACTCACCCTGACTAAAGCTCTCTGTATTTGAACTGGCAGTTCCTCTCCATTACCTTCCAACCTTCCTGAATTATAAAAAGGCTTTCACTTATATAGATGGTACTGCAGATGCTGGAGATTAGAGTCAAGATTACAGTGGTGCTGGAAAAGCACAGCAGGTCAGGCAGCATCCGAGGAGCAGGAAAATTATGGCCTAATTTCCGGTTAAAGAGCTTTTTCCCGAAAAGTTGATTTTCCTGCTTCTCGGACACTGCCTGACCTGCTGTGCTTTTCCAGCACCACTCTAAGCTTGACTCTAATCTCCAGCATCTGCAGTCCTCACTTTTGCCTATTTGATTTTAACCTTACTGCAAATCCTCTACTAAGCATGTCTACCTTGAAGAAGTTCTCCTCCTCTCTCTAGAAGGATCTCAATGAATCTCTCTCTCACTGCATCCGCCAGGTCATTTCTGCCCTAAAGCTCTTCAACCGGCCTCATTCCTGATGAAGGGCTTTTGCCCAAAACACCGATTTTCCTGCTCCTCGGATGCTGCCTGACCGGCTGTGCTTTTCCAGTGCCAATCTAATTTTGACTTTCATTTATATGGGACTTTTCACTACAACTGAATTTCTCAAGGTCCAGATAATGTGTCGCACCGGCACTGAAAGTCGACCCACTGTTGTGATGTCGGAACCATGACAGTCAATTTGCACTCAGCAAATTCCCATAAACAGCTACGAGATCATTATTTAATTGTGTTTCATTGAGGGATAAATATTGACAGGTCACTCAGGATAACTCCCCTTTTCCTCTTCCAAATGACGACAGCAGGATCTTTTACATCTAGCCAAGCAGACAGATGAAGCCTCAGTTTTACAAGAGTCAATATTCTATTAACCTTTTCAATTGATTTTTGAACCTGTGCACTGGCTATTAATGATTCGTGTACTTGAATGCCCAAATCTATTTGCTCCTCTACAGTTCCCTGTTTCACGCTGTTTAGTAAGTATTCAGTTTCATTCTGCTTGAGTCCAAAGTATGTGATCACATATATTCAATTCCATTTCAACCCTGCAAATTGCTTAAAAATTTGTCTCATCTTGCTAATGACTAATCAAATACTGAAACTATATACGGAGGAACCTCAATTATCCGAATATTGATTATTTGAATTTCGGATTATCCGAAGAAGATTTCAAGGTGCCGCAAAAACGTTACATCAAAGAGGTAAGTGTAATTGATTTACCCGTACTAAAGAACATGTTGAAAATGCTGGCAAAAACAAAGAAACATAAGTAGCTCAAGCATCCGCGGCTGGATATTTATTAGGAAAGGGTTGTTACACAGCCCTTTGCAAAAGTGTTTTACAGCATTCCTGTCATTTTACGGGGCCGTTCATGAAAAAGAAAATGGCCGAGGACATAAATGCATGCACGAGGCAGTGTTTCAGTGTTTCTATCGCAAGACTGAGTTCCTGCAAACTGACAAATGCTCTTGTGGGATCGTAGAAGCTGTTCAGGACCTTGTTTAATGTTGGGATTTCATGGTAAGGGTTTAGTCCTTCTCATTTTAACCTGTAATTGTAGACTGCAAACATGAGTTTGTTTAAATGGCAGACTCATTAAAATTATAGTTTCAAACAAGTTCTCTGGTAGAGCACAGCATTAGATCAACATGGCTTCCCTTGTCTTAGGTAAAATCGATTATCAGAATAATTGATTATCCAAATGAAATAGTGCCCACCCATCTCATTCGGATAATCGAGGCTCCTCCGTATAACTTTGTCAATAATATTTCACATTGTTAGTTAAATTTAAAGCAACAATTTCCAAACAGTCCTTTTCACTAGGCCACCCCTTAAATGTTATGAGCTTGGGAGTGACAACCTTGTTTCAATGTTCTTTATAATTCTAAAGCTTTCAGGAAAATGTAGTTGACTAATCACTCAGTGGGAGCAAACTTGAATGATTTGAAAAAGAGATAAATTTTTCGAAAGGTTTTCATTTTGCATTCATCAGGTCAAATAGAAGGATGCTAATTTTTAATCGATCTCACCAAGTTATACTGTGGGGAGAAGGAAGTTGATTGGTTGGCAATTTGATGCTGATTGGACAATGTGTTACCATGGAGAAAACACTGGGGAGTAATAACTTCTACAAACCACTTGGTAATTCATAAAAGGCATGAAGCTTTAGCTTGTAAAGATCATTTGCTACGTAAGGGTCAGGGTCCATGAGGCTATTTCTAATTCATATGGTTCGAAAATGAATGTGACTTCTAGCAAGCATTTTTGTTTTGCCACGTGGGGTAAAGGCAACATTTGTTCTCCATTGTGGCTGTCCCTGTGAAGTTGGTGGTGAGCTGCCATTAATAAAAATAAGTTCCACCCGATTACTTCAAATTGTGTAGCTATTAGCACAGTCTGGATTGTTCTACTGGTGCTGCCCAATCACATGCTCACATTTAACAGTGGACATTTTGTAATGGCACCATTTGGCAGTTCACAAGTTTGGGCTAGGGCTGAAGGAGAGTCACAGTCACCACCAAGCCCTCTGCAGTTAAAGGGCAGTGTAGAGATTACCCATAACATTTTCAGCTGGCCAGCAACTATTCAACATTGGATGCAGCGTTAACCAATTTACAGGGAGACGTCTACCCCTACACTGGGTGGAGCTCCTGCATTCATGACCTGCTGGACACTAAGATAACACACAGTGTTTAGTCCTAACAGCCCTAGCCAGAAGCAAGTAGTCACTGCTGAGACTATCGGCAGCCCCACCATTCTGAGAAGCCCAGATAAGTCCATAATTGGGAATCTCGGTGAGAGAACTGAAGGAATAGGAGGCAATTTCAAGTGGCTCAAAGGGGAGGATGATTTTGAGGGCATAAGGCTCAGTCCCTTGTTTGACATCAGCCTAAGCAGCTGAGTGGGAAAGACAGAGTCAGTAATGACAGGAAGGGCACCTATTGGATGTTCTCAAATCCTTCCGATTTCAAACATACCGTCAAGGGAGCTTAAAGCCCAGCCCCAAGTGCAATATTCGCCTCAACCATCTTTCTCCAACCTGCTGCTGTTGGTGGAGCAACAGATACTACTTGCCAAAGGAATCTGTTCCTTATTCATTTTTCAATAGGTGCAAAATAAGCAGGCTCTGTTTTCTTCTACAGAAAATAAAGGATGGCACGATGGCTCAGTGGTTAGCACTGCTGCTTCACAGCACCAGGGTCCCAGGTTCGATTCCAGCCTCGGGTGACTGTCTGTGTGGAGTTTGCATATTCTCCCTGGGTCTGCGTGGGTTTCCTCCGGGTGCTCTGGTTTCCTCCCATAATCCAAAGATGTGCAGGCCAGGTGAATTGGCCATGCTAAATTGCCCGTAGTGTTAGGTGCAATTTGTCAGGGATAAATATGGGGTAGGGAAATAGGTTGGGTGGGTTGTTCTCCGAAGGGTCGGTGTAGACCTGTTAGGCCAAAGGGCCTGTTTCCACTTTTTTACACACACTCTCACACTGATCCAACTCTCAAAAGGGAAAAACACCCAGGTGGGCAGTGACAAGCAGTGCCCTTCACATCAAAGGGCAATGCTGTGTGATCAAACAGTGAAGGGGAGGGCAGGGACTAAATAGTGCACTATTTATATTTTTTTTATATAACCCCCACACTATCACCTAAATGCGGTAGTGCTTTTTTTTTTCCCCAACACCCATGGTGTGTGTGTGTGCAGGTGTGAGACACAGTGAAAGGGCCTGTTTCCATACTGTAGGGAATCTAATCTAATAGGATGATCAGGCCAATGGTTATTGTTTGCTTAAGAGACAGAAAAGATACACTGACAGGGAGAGGCGGGAGACTGTGGTCAGTCAAACAGGACTGGGAGCCTAGAGAGAAATTCCAGGGCAAAAGCACTCTGACTTGAAAGTTAACATACTGTTCTCAAATATGCAAGATACATTAGAGCAGTTCGTCCCATTTGCAAGTTTTGTTTCACCTGTCTGAGAGGATGTTCACAAGGAGCACAAACACGAACAAGAGCCATCTCAGCTGAATGAATGACAACAGTGGGATTTGAACTTGTGCCTGTCAGAGCTCCTGGAATACCAAACCCAACAGCAGAAACCATTCTCTTACCACTGTCTCACCAATGTAGGCTAACAATGCCATAGTACTAGCGAGATCCAGAAAATCCTAAGAAAAGACACTAAAGTTGGTGCAGTACTGGACAGCATGGAAGAATGTTGCGGGTTGCATGGGCACTTAGATAATGGTGACACGGTGGCTCAGTGGTTTACACTGCTGCCTCACAGCACCAGGGTCCCAGGTTCGATTCCAGCCTCGGGCGACTGTCTGTGTGGAGTTTGCATGTTCTCCCCGTGTCTGTGTGGGTTTCCACAGGGTGCTCCGGTTTCTCTCACAGTCCAAAGATGTGTGGGCCAGGGGAATGGCCAGGCTAAGTTGTCCATAGTGTTAGGTGCGTTAGTCAGGGGGAAAGGGGTCTGGGTGGGTTACTCTTCAGAGGGGCGGTGTGGACTGAAGGGCCTGTTTCCACACTGTATGGAATCTAATCTAAACTGCAGAATTGGGTTGAGAGGTGGCAAATGGAGTTCAACGCAGAAAAATGTGAGGTGATTCACTTTGGAAAGATACTGGGTCAATGGAAAGATTCTTGGTCATGAGGATGTGCACAGGGATCTTGGAGTCCATGTACATAGATCCCTGAAAGTTGCCACCCAGGTTGAAATGCTGTTAAGAAGCCATATGGTGTGTTAGGTTTTATTGGTAGAGGGATTGAGTTCCGAAGCCATAATGTCATGGCGCAACTGTACGAAACGCTAGTGCGGCCACACTTGGAATATTGTGTACCGTTCTGGTTGACCCATTACAGGAAGGATGTGGAAGCATTGGAAAAGGTGCAGAGGAGATTTACCAGGATGTTGCCTGGTCTGGAAGTAAGGCTGACAAACTTGGATCTGTTCTCATTGGAAAGAAGAAAGCTAAGAGGGGATTTGATAGAGACAAAGAAGATGATCAGAGAATAGGGTAGACAGTGAAAGTCTTTTTCCTAGCTTGTACGAGGGGGCATAGCTACAAATTGAGGGGTGATAGATTTAAGGCAGATGTCAGAGGCAGGTTCTTTACTCAGAGAGTGGTAAGGGCGTGGAATGCCCTACCTGCCAATGTAGTTAACTCAGCCACATTAGGGAGATTTAAACAATCCTTGGATAAGCACATGGATGATGATGGGATAGTGTAGGGGGATGGACTTAGATTAGTTCACAGGTCGGCACAACTTCGAGGGCCGAAGGGCCTGTTCTGCGCTGTATTGTTCTATGTTCTATGTACTAAATCCCAAGATGCCCTATTCTGTACTTGTGACCAACCTAAGTAGCTATCAAAACAAAATCTGACTATTTCAAAGAAAAATTATTTGTATAAAAAGAAAGCCAAATAAATGTGTCAATAACCAAAGAATTTCATGTATTGAAATTTGGAGGACTCCGCATAGAGCACTCTAGAGACTGCGGGACTATTTGAAATACAGAAGGGATGGGGCAGGGCAGAGAGAGGAGCAAAGATTCCTTACAGCCCACACTGACATCAGGGAGTGCCCGAACCAGGGGTCCTGAGGGTAATCTGGAAGTAGACCTCAGGCTAAGTTTGGAGTTTGGAGTCTAACTGCCCAAGTAGAGGGCACAGAAACCTGGTCAGGGACAGTTCACAAATAGCCAGTACCAACCTCATGATGGAAAGCTAGGGATGGCAGCAGCCCTTCCACAAGCACCAATCATGAAGAGCCAGCTCAGGCTCGCTCGCCAACCCCATGTTAGACTCTTCAGTCATGGGAGCACTCCTGGAAGATGATGCAACCACTCACAGACTGGAAAACCTGAATGACTATCATGGGGCTTCTGTTACCATGAAAAAGGGCCTCAGGAAAAGTTGATCAAGGTCAATAAAGGCTGCAGATAACCTTACTTTTTGTATTATTCTAAATAGTTGCTGGGCAAGGCATGGCTCACAGCTCAACACATACTCACCTCGCTCTCTTGTCTGTTTTTATATAGTCACTTACATCATTAATGATGTAGACTGATGCTTTTAGACATTGAATGTTCACCCTTAACACTGCAGCCCCTCCCCTTCCCCTCAGACTGGCATACCCACTTCAACCTCATGGTGTAGCAGGAGTCTTAGTTACACTGAATCCGTAGCATGGAAGCAGGCCATTCAGCCCGACTGATCCATGCTGACAGTTCCTCCCACCCCTCCTTATCTAAAGCTAACACCATGTTGTCGGCTCCCCCCACCCCAACCCCCCCCCCCCCCCCCCCCCCTGTCCCCACCCAGTCGGACAAGGACAATCTGCTCCATCATCTTTTCTCAGGCGTTCTGTTCATGCAGAAATCTCAGCAGTGTTTACATTCACACGCCAGTTCCCCTGAGCAACATTAACAGAAGAAGTTCTAGAAACAGGGATTTGCATTTCTAAAGGGTTGGCAGCTCTGCGATAGAATACTGTAAATTCCCGCACCACATTGTAAAACAGGAAGATGAGTCTTCACTTTATGTCTGTTAACATTTTCAGGCAGAAAGAAATGAAAGAACTCTGCAATTTGAAATAATTAATAGCCTTTATGATCTATCTGACAGCAGTCCTCACAACATTGAATCGAGAGTAGTTTGGGATGTGTGTGTGTGGCTGTATTTGAGCCTGTGTGTATGTGTGCGTATGTGCCTGTGTGTGTCTGTATGTGAGTGTGTGTGTGTGTGCATGTGTCTGTGTGTGTATGTGTGTTTGTGTGTCTGTGTGTATGTGTGTTTGTGTCTCCCCAGATAATCTCTCCAACATTGTAGTGTACAGGGCAGAGGTGGAACCTGTCAAAAAGTTGCAGTAAAAAGTTGTGTGTGTGGCTGTGTGTGTGTGTGTTTGTGTCTGTCTGTCTGTCTGTCTGTGTGTGTGCTTGAGTCTGTGTGTGTGTGAGAGTGTGTGTGTCTGGGTGTGTGTGTCAGTATGTGTGTGTGAGTATGTATGCCTGTGTGTGTGCTTGTGTGCGAGCGTGTCTATGTGTCTGTGTCTCTGTGTGTTTGTGTGTGTGGGGCTGCGTGTCTGTGTGTGTCTGTGGCTGCGTGTGTATCTATGTGTGTCTGTGTGTGTGGGTGTGGCTGTGTGTGGGCATGTGTCTGCATGTGTGCATGTGAGAGTATGTGTGTATGTCGCTGTGTGTCTGTGTGTGCGTGTGTGTTTACGTGCATGTGTGTGTGTGGGCGTGTGTCTGCATGTGTGCTTGTGCGTGTGAGAGTATGTGTCTGTGTGTGTGGCTGCGTGTGTGTCTGTGTGTGTATGTCTGCATGTGTGTCTGTGTGCCTGTGTCTGTGTTTGTGTCTGTGTGTCTGTGTGTGTGTGTGTCTGTGTGTGTGTGTTTGTGTCTGTGTGTCTGTGTGTGTGTGTGTCTGTGTCTGTGTGTGTGCCTTGGATGTGGGTACAATTGCAATATTTAAAAGACATTTGGATAAGTACATGAATAGGAAAGGTCTGGAGGGATATGGGCCAGGAGCAGGCAGGTGAGACCAGTTCAGTTTGGGATTATAGTTGGCATGGACTGCGTGGGTCGAAGGGTTTGTGTCTTGTTCTGTATGACTCGATGATTCTATGACTATGACTCGATTGGGGGAGGTGGTTAACATCTGAAAATCAGGATTTGTCGCATTCTTAAATTTGCATTGTCAATCTCAGGATCTTCATTTTTGTGAACCTCCAGGTAGGATGGGTGATTTGCATCTGAATCAAAACAATAACAAAGGGAACAATAATATTTAGATCACTAGTAGTTTCAGAATAAAACTCATTTTGAAGGAACAATCTCTGTAAATGCTGTGAGATTGCATAACTCGCCAATAAAATGCAACTGAAATATTTGAGTTTCAAGTCTTCCCGAGAGATTTACAGTCACAAAGCATGACAGCACAGGACTGACTCTCCATTCAACAAAGACACATGAGGATTTGCATTTTGATAGCACCACTCAGGAATACTTTTCAATCAACAAAGTAGTCATTCAGCACAGTAATTGTTACATCAAGTGTAATGTCATGGCTGCCATTTCAGCTCTAATTCAGAGGGTTCTTTTCTTAAGTCCCACTTCTGAGATTTGAACAGAAATATGGAGTCTGGCACTCAGAGCAGTACTGAGGGAGTGCTGCTGTGTTGGGTGTGCCACCTTTCAGATAAGGTGATTTCAAGATGTGAGTCAAGATTAAAGTAGTGCTGGAAAAACACAGCAGGTCAGGCAATATCTGAGGAGCAGGAAAATTGACATTTTGGGCAAAAGCCCTTCATCAGGAATGGGTTGGGAAGCTCAGGGGTGGAGAGATAAATGGAAGAGGGTGTGGGGGGGGGCTGGGTAGAAGGTAACTGAGAGTGCAATAGGTGGATGGAAGTGGAGTATAAGATGATAGGTTGGAGAGAACAGTGGAGTGGATAGGTGGGAAGGAAGATTAACAGGTGGCACTGATCATGAATACGGTGCTGAGCTGGATGGTTGGAACTGGGATAAGGTGGGGAGAGGGGAAATGAGGAAACTGGTGAAGTCCACATTGATGCCCTGGGGTTTGAAGATCCCGAGGTGGAAGATGAGGCGTTCCTCCTCATATAAAGATGTGGCCTAGTCATTTTCTTGGAGGTGGATGTAGAGGTTATGCGGCACTTTCAGAGTAGCAGGGGAAATCCCCAGTTTCCAAATCAATACTTACCCCTCAAACATCCCATTGTCTGCCCTGTGCCTTGGTGGAATGGAAGGGGGAGTTGAAGTCACACGCCACAAGGCATTGGGGTTTTTGATGCATGTGTCCCAGAGATATTCCCTGAAACGTTCCATAAGTTGGTGTCCTGTCTCCCCAATGTAGAGCAGACCACGTCGAGAGCAATGGACACAGCAGATGAGGTGCAGAAAAATCTCTGCCTGATGTGGAAGGATCCTTTGTGTCCTTGGACGGAGGTGAGAGGGGAGGTGTGGGCACAGGTTTTACACCCCGTGTGACAGGCCAGGGAAAGTGCAGGGAGTGGCAGGTGGGTTGATGGGGATGCTTGGAACTAACAAGAAAGTTACAGAGGGAATCGTTTCTGTGGATTGCAGATAGGAATGGGGAAGGAAATATATCTCTGGGGGTGGGTCTGATTGTCAGTGGCAGAAATGGCAGAAGATAATGGCTGTATCTGAAGATTAGTGGAGTGGAAGGTGAGGACCAGGAGTTGGAGGGATGGGTTTCAAAGGCAAAGGTGCAGGACATGGAGAAGATGCGCTGGATGACATTGTTGATCGTGTGGGAGGGGAAATAGTGGTCCTTGAAATAGGAAGCCATGTGGGATGCCCTGGAGTAGAACTGCTCCTCCTGGGAGGAGATACGGCAGAGGCAGAGGAATTGGGAATAAGGGATCACATTTTTACAGGAGGATGGGGGAGGTGGCAAAGTGTAGTCAAGGTAGCTGTGGGAGTTGGTGAGTTTTAAATAGATGTCTGTGTTGAGCCAGTCACCGTTGATGGAGATGGAGAAGTCCAGGAAATGGAGGGAGAGAGTGTGCCAGAGATGGTCCAGGTGAACTTAAGGTCAGAGTGAATGGTGTTGGTAAAGTTGATGAACTGTACAACCTCTTTGTGGGAGCACGAGGTGGCGCTGATACATTCATCAACGTAGCAGAGGAAAAGGTGAGTGATGATGCTGGTGTGTCTCCAGAAGATGGACTGTGTCTTGAACTGATCAGAAATGGTGCTACATCAATCTAAATTTCCTTCCTCATCATTGTAATTCCATTTCCTCCGTTTACCAGAGGTTTCTGTTAAATTTCATCCAATGTGATTTTGTTGACAATTTCTGCACGGACATCAGAGCCACTAGTTTTTAAAAGCAAAGTTTGAATGAGGTAAACAGTAAATTTAATTGAAATCAGAAATTTCTGAAATCAAGCAAAGAGCAGAATGAGTTCGCATTCAGGGCCTCATTCAATTTGAATTAAGTAAAGCTTTTCTTTCATAAATAAACTAGAAAGTGATACTTCTTTTGTTTTTTTATGCGCTTTTGCGATTTGAGAGTCACTGGCTGTGGTCAACGTTTGTTGCCCGTCCCTAGTTGCCCCTTGAGAAGGTGGTGGGTGAGTTGCCTCTCGAATCGCTGCAGTTCATGTCCTGTGGGTTGACCCACAATGCCATTAGGGAGTGAATTCCAGGGTTTTGACCCAGCAACACTGAAGGAATGGTGATATATTTCCAAGTCACGATGGTGAATGGCTTGGAGGGGAACTTGCAGGTGGCGGTGTTCCCACGTATCTGCTGCCCTTGTCGTAGAGTCATGGAGATGTACAGCATGGAAACAGACCCTTCGGTTCAACACATCCACGCTGACCAGATATCGTAAGTTAATCTAGTCTCATTTGCCAGCATTTGGCCCATATCCCTCTAAACCCTTCCTATTCACATACTCATCTGGATGCCTTTTGAATGTTGTAATTGTACCAGCCTCCAGCACTTCCACTGGCAGCTCATTCCATACACGCAGCACCTCTCTGTGTGAAAAAGTTGCCCCTTAGATCCTTCTAGATGGAAGTGGTCATTAGTTTGGAAGATGCTGTCTAAGGATCTTCATTGAAATCCTGCATATAAATTTAAATATGTGCATATATTTTACGTAAGAAATGAAAATTGCCAATAATATTAGACAAGAATTGTTGCTTTCAGAGTCAGCAAGTAGTCCAGGCTTGTTGCCTTTATATGATGGGATTATTCCTTTACTTTTTCCGACAAAACATATCACATGCAGATCTCTATCACATTTCAGCTCAGGTTTGACAACAAGGGTAGTGTGAAGGTTAGAAGTCAATGGATGAGAGTCTGAGGACAGCGGCAAAGTGACAGCACTTAGAAAGCTGGCCACATGTGTCGGTCTGTGTGGCCGGGCTTCCTATTATCAAATGTATGACCTAAGGTCAAGGGGGTTACTTTCTTTAAGTGGTTAAGGTGAATATCTGTCTCCCTTCCTTCCCAATTCCTGGAGGGGGACAGCCTCCTGCCCCCTGTCCAGTTTGTTCACCATTGCACTGTACCTCAACTCTATGTACCTGCTTTCAATCCAGTAGTTGCCATACCTGACAAAAAAGTCTATTTATCACCAAATCCCAACCTCAGCAGCATTTCTGGATGAAGAACAGAAGGTACTTAGAAATGATCAGCAGGTCAAACGACATCAGAGAGAGAAACAGAACTGACATTTCAAGTTAAAGACTTTATCTCAAATGGCAAGAAGTGTTCTGGTCAATACCTGTCACCCATTAAAAATATATTATCTGGACACTGTGTGATTGCAGTTTGTGTGAGTTTGCCGTGTTCACATTATATCACTCGGATGCTGCCTGACCTGCTGTGCTTTTCCAGCACCACTCTAATCTAGACTCTGGTTTCCAGCAACTGCACTCCTTGTTTTTATCCACTGGCTTTAAAATACTTCAAAGTATAACAAGCCCCACAGTTGTGCTAAATCAATGCAAGTCATTCTTATGTAGAACATAGAACATTACAGTGCAGTACAGAATCTTCAGCTCTCGATGTTGCGCCGACCTGTGAAACCAATCTAAAGCCCATCTATCCTCCACTGTTCCATTATCACCCGTATGTTTATCCAATGACTATTTAAATGCCCTTAAAGTTGGTGAGTCTACTGCTGTTGCAGGCAGGGCGTTCCACACTCTTACTACTCTCTGAGTAAAGGACCTTCCTCTGACATCTAATTATATCTATCAGCCCTCAATTTTCTTTCTTACTTATTTATGACAAAGACTGTATTTGAATGGTAAAAAAACTCATTGAAACGCTGGACGAGAGCAAGACAGGGATGGTGTGGGTGCCCAGGGAGGTGGAAAGCAGCCATGTAGACCCTGTATACAGTCAACTTGTCCATTCTAACTCATCTATCTCATAATTAATACTTACAGAGTCATACAGCATGGGAACAGACTCTTTGTTCAAATCAACCGCGCCAACCAAATATCCCAACCCAATCTAGTCCCATTTGCCAGTATTTAGCCCATTTCCCTCTAAACCCTTCCTTTTCATATACCCATCCAGATGCCTTTTAAATATTGTAATTGTATCAGCCTCCACCACTTCCTTTGGCAGCTCACTCCATAAACGCACCACCCTCTGTTGCTCCTTAGGTCTCTTTTATATCTTTCCCCTCTCACCCTAAACCTATGCTCTCTAGTTCTGGATTCCCCGACCCTCATGGAAAAGACTTTGTCTATTTATCCTGTCCCTGCCCGTCATGATTTTAGAAACATTTATAAGGTCACCCCTCAGCCTCTGATGCTCCAGGGAAAACAGGCATAGCCTTGCTATAGCTCAATTCCTCCAACCCTGGAATATCCTTGTAAGTCTTTTCTAAACCCTTTCAAGTTTCACAACATTCTTCTGATAGCAGGGAGACTAGAACTGAATGCAGTATTTCAGAAGTGGTCTAACCAATGTCCTGTACAGCCGCAACATAACATCCCGACTCTTATACTTCAGCCCCAACGACGAATCATCTAGACTCAAAACATTAGCTTGTTCTATCTCCATGAATGCTGCCTGACCTACTATGATCTGACCCCCTGACCAGCATCTGTTGTTATCAATACAGATTCCAGCATCTGCACTAATTTGCTTCTTTGCTCAATACATAGGCAAGCCTGGAAGACACCTTCTTCACTACCCTGTCTACCTGCGACTCTTGATCACAACCAGTTCACAGTCTGGTGTTTGACATTGTCATCCCTCCTCTCAGACACAAGGGGATGCCCATCTCTCTTTGGCATCGTCAAAGAAAAGAGGGAGCTCAACATTAGCTCAGATAGGAGACAGAATTCTGCAAGTTTCTGACAGGCAGGAAAGATGGATGCCTGATGAGGCCCTTACTTCTCAATCGTGGGTCACAGAAAGGCTTAATTGCCATTTGCAAAAAAGCAGAGGCATGCTGAGACAAGCCTTAGTCAAGAACCGTGCCTTCACAGAATCAAGCTGTTAATCTGATCAGTCAGCCCCCTAGCTGCTCCATAAGTGCTACCTTCAGCAGAATGCGCCTCTCGTCCAGACTCCTCCCTACCCACAGTCCCACTATTGAAAGTCAATGTGTGGTAAGTAACCCGATGACAGCTTCAACATGGAGAAGTCAATTCAGTGCCTGCTGGGGTGAGGCAGCTTGTATTTATTTTGTGCCGATTGACTGACTTGGAGTGCTGGCTGTCAGCCTTGTCAGGAATGTGTGCAGTGAGCACAAAACAACAGGGACAGAGTGTTCAGTTCCCCTCAAACCGGCTCCACTGCTGAATGTGACCAGGCAGATCTGATTCCATTGATCTGCCTTGACTATCCTTGCTGTGACCCCTGCCATCCTCAATAGCTTTTCAGGAAGCGAGAGTTACAGACTTGCAGTAGGTTAAAGTTACTTGCCATCACCATCCTAAAAGGCTCAGATCGAACTAACGTTTACGTTTCTTTGAATTAGTCCACTAGCGGAAATCCTCTCTATCTAACCTAAAAACAAGGTTACATCCTCAACTCTGAAACACCCACTTTCCAGAACAGCCAGGTTTCCAAGCGATTGGTGAGAAAAAGGGATGTGTCAAAATCACAGTCAGTCAGTCAGTAACAGTAACAGTCATGAGACAGGGACCAATGGGGAGATCAGATACACTGCACTTAGCTCTGAGTTAAGCATGTCGGCCTCTCACACAGAATCCACATTATTGTGTCACCAATCATGGTGTGTGATTGGCACCTTTACATCTAAAAGAACAGCACAAATCAGAGATCTGATTTATTTGTTGTCATGTTTACTTTGATACAAAAACACAGTGAAAAGTGTTGCATAGTGTCGCTGCTCTTTGACACCAGCTTAAAGGACAGAAAAACAAATCACATCACAGAATGGAAACACAGGAAATTGAAGAAATAAAGAAAAAGGGTTCAATTTTATATAGTCCTTCTTGTTAAGTGCTCTGCCATTGACCATGGGCGTGGTGACCAGGCATAAGTCCCCTTCACCATCACTAGACTGGAACAAAAGCCACTCTTCAGTGCCATCTCATCTCCACTAAAGTGCTCGCTGCTATGAATCCTCGCCAATGCTTATGCCATCGATGTCACCGGCCCAAACCTATTTCCAACAGTGCCATGAGTCCGCCTCGGGCCCACCACACCGGTGTAACCGCTGCCGATGCCGGCAGGTCTCGTACTGGGCCCAAACTCACCTCTGCCTCCCTGAATCTACGATGGACGCAGACACTGCCGGGAACCCAAGCCTACCTCAGGTGCCGCTGCCACGAGCATGCACTGCTGGGCCTACTCACATCCATCGATGCCATCACCGCGACTGAGGGCTTCACCAAGAGGTAAGTAAAATAAAAAAGAAAAAGAAAGAAGAGAAGAGAGACAAAAAAGGAGAAATGGAAAGTGGCAGAGCCCTACTCCACCACCATCTTACTGGATGTGGCTCCATTTTAGGTCAGCCTGCACTTAGAGAAAGATCTAGAAGTGAATTCCCAATCCCTCTGCTCTCTAATATTATTATCATTTTCAGCCAGGTAATTAATAAACCAATTAAATCACTGGGATTAAAAGTGAGAGAGAGAGATTGAAAGTAAGAACAAAAGAGAAAGGGTAACAATAAAAGCAATTATAAATGCGAAACGTTTCTTTTCATTCAATTTTCAAAGTGCCTTTCGAAACCTCACAATGTGCCAATGCACTTTACAGCCAATGGAATATATTTCAAGTGCAGTCACTTTTAATGTGTGAGATACATGCATATCAAAGTCCAACATGATAATGGCCAGATAGTCAGTTTTTAAGATGTTGGTTGAGCAATTAGTAAGGGCCAATCCACAGGGAGAATTCCTGGCTTGGTTGTGTTTTATTGACACTATGTGTAGTTAGCGATTTTTGAGTTTCACCACAATCATATTTTCATGAAATCATTCATTCCTGGACACTTGTTTTCTCATCTGAGTTTAGAAACAAGATCATGTAGAAACAAAAGATGAAACAATGTGGTTAATCCCATCAAACATCTGCTTTCTCAAAGTGTCTGCAATCGACTACATCTCATGCCCCATCCAATCAGTTCATCCTTTCAATGATTTCCACTTGGTTGTAATTTTCTGTATTAACTGAAGCCGAAAAGTTAAATACACTTGGCATCCCACAGAGTGATCTCATTAACTAGTACTATCCACAGTTTGGGATCTGATAGAAACATGAAAGATCCTAATGGGATTGGACAGGCTAGATGCAGGAAAAATGCAACCAATCCGTAGAATCCGTGGAAACAGGCCATTCAGCCCCAACAGGTCCGAACTGACTACTCCCCCCTCCACTCTATCCTATCCCTGAAACTCCATTGGCTAATCCACCTAACCTACACGTCCATGAACTACGAACAATTTCGGCATGGCCAATCCAAACCTGCACATCTTGGACAGTGGGACGAAACTGGAGCACCCAGAGGAAACCCACACAGACACAGGGAGAATGTACAAACCCCACAAGCCTCAACTGCTCCTTCTTGCTAGCTCCTTATGGACCCCAATTCCTCGATATTTCATAAATCTATTGACCTCCTTGTTGAATAAAGTAAGTGATCTAGCCACCACAACTCTCTGGGTCAAGAATTCCAGGCATTCCTTCACTACTGGAACCCTGTCCATCCTCCAACTGGCAGAGATCTTCTCAGGCATCTTCAACCTCTCCCTGTAGCAGGCCCCTGTCCCTGCCTGTTTCAAGAGGGCCAACATCATCCCTGTGCCTAAGAAGTCTCATGCAGCATGTCTCAATGACTACTGCCCAGTGGCCCTACCTTTGGTGGTCATGAAGTGCTTTGAAAGGCTGGTCATGGCATTAATCAACTCCAGCCTCCCCACTATTCTTGACCCTCTCCAATTTGCCTATCGGACCAACAGATCCATGTCAGATGCCATATCACTTGTCCTTCACTCCCCCTTAGAACATCATGACATCAAGAACAGCTACATAAGAATCCTACTCATTGACTACAGTTCAGCCTATTATCTACTCGAGATTGATTAGTGATTCCGGACTAAGCCCCAGCCTCTGTAATTCCTGACCCACAGGCCACAATCATTGAAGACTAGGGACAATATTTCATCCTCACTAATACTCAACACTGGAGCCCCCCACAGGTGTGTACTCAGCCCCCCTATTTACTCATTGTATACCCATGACTGTGTCGCCAAATACCAGACTAATACCATTTACAGGTTTGCTGATGACACCACCATAGTCGGTCGAATCTCAGATGGCAACGAAACAGATTACAGGCGGGAGGTGGAAGACCTGGAAAAATGGTGCACTGAAAACAACCTAGCTCTCAATGCCGGCCAAACCAAAGAACTTATTTTTGATTTTCAGCAGGATGTTACTCATGCCCCCTACACATTAACAGCACAAAGGTGGAACGAGTGGAGAGTGTCAAGCTCCTGGGAGTGGTCATCCACAACAAGCTTTCTTGGACTCTTCATGTGGACGCACTGGTTACAAAGGCCCAACAATGTCTCTTTGTCCTCAGGCAGCTAAGGAAATTCGGCATGATGGCGAATAGCTTTGCCAACTTTTATAGGTGTGCCATCGAGAGCATTCTGTCTGGATGTATCACGGTCACTCAGTGGCTAACACTGCTGCCTTACAGCACCAGGGACCCGGGTTTGATTCCCACCTTGGGCGACTGTCTGTGTGGAGTTTGCACATTCTCCCCGTGCCTGCGTGGGTTTCCTCCGGATGCTCCAGTTTCCTCCTACAATCCAAAGATGTGCAGGTCAGGTGAATTGGCCACGCTAAATTGCCCGTAGTGTTAGGTGCATTAGTCAGGGGTAGATATAGGGGAATGGATCTGGGTGGATTACCCTTCAAAGGGTCAGTGTGGGCTTGTTGAGCCGAAGGGCCTGTTTCCATACTGTCGGAAATCCAATCTAATGTATCACTACCTGGTATGGCAACTGTACCATTCAACGTCGGAGACAGTTACAGAGAGTGGTGAACTCAGCCCAGACAATCACAAAGGCCAACCTCCCATCTACAGAATCCATCTACCAGGCCCGCTATCAAGGAAAGGCAGCCAGCATTCTCAGAGATCCATCCCACACTGGCAATGTTTTTCTACAAACTCTACCATCGGGGAGAAGGTACAGAAGCCTGAACACATGCACCGGCCGGTTTCAAAACAGTTTCTACCCCACTGTTGTTAGAATACTGAATGGACTCACAAACTCTTAACGTTCACCTGTACCTGTGTTTTTGTTTTTGCCGCTGTTTACCTATCATTTACCTATTTATGCTACTTAATTCTGTGATCTGCCTGTATTGTTTACAAAACAAAGCTTTTCACTGAACCCCGGTACACGTGACAATAAATTCAATTCAATTCAACAAAAAATGCATGTATCTAAGATCATCCCTCACTCTGCGAAACTCTCGCTGATGTTTAGCCATTCTGTTAGTCAACCTTTCCATTCCAGGAAATAGCATAGTGAATTTTTTGGCAACTACCTCCATTGTCAGTATACAGTCACATAAACAGTCACGCAAACAGGCCCTTCTGATTCTTGTCCTGAAATAACTGTACAGAGGCTGGTATCCTGTCACCAAGTCACCTTTTATTTATACATGTACAGTACACTGGCTGCGTAGATCAGCCAACTCAGAGTCAGTCGCCTGGATTAATCTCCTAGTTATATGTTTTTATATCTTTTAATTGTTTACTTCTCCCTGAACTGAGGAGATTCTAATCTCCTGGTCATTCTCCCGCATTTTATTTTCTTTTTTTTAGATTCTAATCTCCTGGTTAAATTTTTTTTACCCCCATCCCCGACACTACACAGCAGTAGTGCTCATTTTAATCTCCTGGTTATATGTTTTTTCTCAAAAAGGAATGTGTGGATTAGCCAGTTCAGGAATCAGTTACCAAGAGAAAAACAACAGTATCACACTGTGTGGCCAGCCAACTCATAGTCAGTATCTGAACTGACTAATCTCCTGGGTTTATACATGTTTTACCCACTTCCCCTGCACCACTACCATACAGTGGTAGTGCTCATATTAATCTCCTTTTTTTTTCCTTTTTGTTTATCTTTTTGTTTTGTGGCCAGCCAGCTCAGAGTCAGTCACCCGAACTGAGGGGATTCTAATCTCCCGGATATATATTTTTTACCCTCCTACCCTACACTACTGCCATACAGCAGTAGTGCTTATATTAATCTCCGAGGAGAAAATGATGCTGGAGATCAGAGTCGAGAAGTGTGGTGTTGGAAAAGCACAGCAGGTCAGGCAACATCCGAGGAGCAGGAGAGTCAGTGTTTCGAGCATGAGCCCTTCATCAAGAATTATATTAATCTCCTGTTTTTTTAACCAGGAACAATTTATGAATAAACAGTTAACATGAACAGCTGTATAAGAAACATCAATTTGCTGGGGAAAAGGAAAGCAAAGCCAGATCCCAAACCCCAATTTCACAGGGGAAAGAGGACGAAGCTCAAATCCCACCCTACATCAAAAAGGAAACAGTAAACGCAATCACAGACAGACAGTTTGATAAACTGAACAATAAAACAGTGCATATAACATAGACAAACCCAAAAAACCACCCATCTCTCCCACCTTCCAGCCACTCAAAGGCAGCCCACCCCTACGCCCCTTCCAGCTCTCGGTCCTCCCTGACACACCTTCCGCCCACCTCTGGGACAGCCCATCCTGCTTCCCAAACCCTCCCCCCCACCCCGCCCTCAGAATGACAACGATCAGGACGGCCTACCCACCTTCCGGCTTCTCTAGCCGCCCTCTCCCGCCTTCCGACCACCTCTAGGACAGCCGCCCTGGTACCTGCCCGGGATGGCAGCGCTGAGGATGGCTACCCGCCTTCAGGCTCTCGGTCTGCCCCTACATACCATCGGGCTCTTGCCCACCCTGATGCGCTGTCCGGCCAGTGGACTACCCTGACGCACCTTCCGGCCACCTCTAGGACAGCCCGCTCCCTTCCCTGGGACGACAGCGTGCAGGGCAGCCCACAAGCCTTCCAGATCTCAGCCTGCACCTCCACACCTCCTGGCTCTCAGCCACTCTGACACACCTTCCGACCACCTCTAGGCCAGCCTGTCCCTTTTAGGGATGACAGTGCTCAGAACGGCCTACCCACCTTCAGCTCTCAGGGCGACTGGCATCTGGGTGGCCGACCCACCCTCCAGTTTTCTGGGCAGCTTACCCTCTTCAGGTTCACTGGACAGCCTACCCACCCTACTCAGGGTGACAGTTTTCAGGATGACCTATAGGTCTCCCAGCTCACAGTAAGACTTGCCAGACCCAGGGACACGCAAGATAGTGCAGGTGATAAAGAGCTGAAAATGTGCTGCTGGAAAAGCGCAGCAGGTCAGGCAGCATCCAAGGAGCAGGAGAATCGACGTTTCAGGCATGAGCCCTTCTTCAGGAATGAGGAAAGTGTGTCCAGCAGTCTAAGATAAAAGGTAGGGAGGAGGGACTTGGGGGAGGGGCGTTAAAAATGCGATAAGTGGAGGGAGGTCAAGGTGAGGATGATAGGCCGGAGTGGGGGTGGGCGCGGAGAGGTCAGGAAGAAGATTGCAGGTTAGGAAGGTGGTGCTGAGTCCGAGGGATTTGACTGAGACAAGGTGGGGGGAGGGGAAATGAGGAAACTGGAGAAATCTGAGT
>NC_057713.1:11082834-11086177 GCF_004010195.1 Chiloscyllium plagiosum
GGGTGTGGACCTGACGAGGAAGTCATGGAGGGAGTGGTCTTTTCGGAACGCTGATAGGGGAGGGGAGGGAAATATATCCCTGGTGGTGGGGTCTGTTTGGAGGTGGCGGAAATGACGGCGGATGATATGCTGTATATGGAGGTTCATGGAGTGGTGGGTGAGGACCAGTAGGTGTCTGTCCTGGTGGCGATTGGAGGGGCGGGGCTCCAGGGCGGAGGAGCGGGAAGTGGAGGAGATGTGGTGGAGGGCATCGTCGATCGCGTCTGGGGGGAAATTGCAGTCTTTGAAGAAGGAGGCCATCTGGGTTGTACGGTATTGGAACTGGTCCTCCTGGGAGCAGATGCGGCGGAGACGAAGGAATTGGGAATATGGGATGGCGTTTTTACAGGGGGCAGGGTGGGAGGAGGTGTAGTCTCGGTAGCTGTGGGAGTCGGTCGGTTTATAGTAAATGTCCGTGTTGAGTCGGTCACCCGAGATAGAAACGGAGAGGTCGAGTTGGGGAGGGAGGAGTCTGAGACGGTCCACGTAAATTTGAGGTCGGGTGGAAGGTCTTAATAAAGTGGATGAACTGTTCAACCTCCTCGTGGGAGCACGAGGTAGCGCCGATACATTCATCGATGTAGCGGAGGAAAAGGTGGGGCGTGGTGCCAGTGTAGCTGCAGAAGATGGACTGTACCACATATCCTACAAAGAGGCAGGCATAGCTGGGGCCATGCGGGTGCCCATGGCTACTCCTTTGGTTTGGAGGAAGTGGGAGGATTGGAAAGAAAGTTGTTCAGGGTGAGGACCAGTTCAGTCAGTCGAAGGAGGGTCTCAGGTGATAAACCCAACAAGCAACAAGACAGAGTCAATTACCAACAAACAGAGTTCTTTCTGGTACACAGAGTCCATCACCATAAACAGTTCTCTTCAGAATGTAGAGTCCATTCCCAGAAACAGAGTCTACTCCAATCTGCAGAGTACACACCTGAAGGAATCAAATGCACACCACACAGCACACACACAGATGTTCAGTCTGCATAGAGGCCTGATCTGTCCACGGAGGACCGGTGGCTTAGAGGTTAGCACTGCAGCCTCCCAGCATGGGGGACCTGGGGTCAATTCCCACCTTGGGCAACTATCTGTGTGGAGTTTGCATGTTTGCCCCAACTCTGTGCGGGTTTACTCCCACAATCCAAAGATGTGCAGGTTGGATGGATTGGACATGCTCAATTGCCTGTAGTGTTAAGTGCATTAGTCAGGGAAAATGTAGAGGAAATAACGGAATGGGTCTGGGTTGGTTACTGTTTGGAAAGTTGATTGAGACTTGCTGGGCTGAAGGGCCTGTTTCCATACTGTAGGGATTCTAAGTTCTAAGACCAGGCCCACTCACAGCAATACAGTTCATTATAAAAAGGTGCAGTTAACTCACAGGAGATGGTCCACTCCAACAGGCAGCAATTGCTCACCTCCCAGCACACACACAGGTGTTTAGTCTTTACAGAGGCCTAGTCACCCACAGAGGGCCAGACTTACCCATACAGGAACAGCTCATCTGGAAAGGTACAGTAACTCACAGGGGCCCAGTCCAAACACCAAACAAAAGTGAAAACACATGCAAAAAAGAAAAAAAAAAGCAAAATTCAAGGGCAAAGCCCTGGCACAAAATCAGCATTGTTCTTTTCTCAAAATAAAAGAAAAGAGTAACACAGGCTGTAACCAGCCAGTGAAACAACAGTTCCCTCATAAGAACTGAAATACGCCTGAAACACGTTAACTGTGAAGATCTGCCAGTTTAGAAACCAGTACTCAATAAGAAAAAAGGAATACCACTAATAAACTATCTGTGTAAATCAGCCAATTCAGGAGTCAGGTTCCCCAAAAAAAACAGAAACCAGTGCAGTACACATTGGCTGAGGCCAGCCAGCTTGAAGTCAGTCATCAACTGAGGAGATCCTCATCTCCTGGTTATATGTATATTTCCTTTTTATTTTCCCCAGCACCCATGTTGTGTGTGTGTGCAGGTGTGAGACGCAGTGAAAGACACAAGGTGTACGAGTCTTTTATTCAATTTCCATCACCAGGAAGAAAGGAAACACCCGAGTGGCCAGTGACAAGCAGTGCCCTTCACATCAAAGGGCAATGCTGCATGATCAAACAGTGAAGGGGAGGGTAGGGACTAAATCACAATAGAGTTGGAGGGAAAAGTAATGCACTCCACTCCCTGTGGCACCAACCTCTCCCTGAACAACTCAAGGGAGTTGGTGGACACCGCGTGCTCCTTTTCCAGAGACACCCGAGCTCTAACGTAACTGCGGAAAAGGGGCAGGCAGTCGGCCCTAACGACTCCCTCCACGGCCCGCTGCCTGGACCTGTTAATGGCCAGTTTGGCCAGGCGTAGACCTGCCCTCCCTCCTCCGTACCGGGTGCCCAAAGATCAGGAGCGTGGGACTGAAGTGCAAACAAAAACATTGGAGACAGTTCTCCAGAAAACTAAAAAAGGCAATGCAAACACCCGCACCCAATATAATTGTAGTCCACGGACTCCACAGAACAAGCAGTTGGGCTGGGAGTCCGTGAACCACCGCAATCTGCGGTTGCAGGGGACTGCTGCATGCAGCACCCTCCACCCCAGTTCCCCGAGAGAAAGGGGGAGGACTCCCGCGTAGAGAGCCCTCCACTGGGGATCCCCACCGCCCGGTGGTGAATGGGCACGCCAAGGCGTGTCCGGGCGATGGATGAGGCAGAAGAGGTGGACAGTGTGCAGCAGCAGTCGATACAGGGTCTACCGTGATACTGCCTTAAAAGGGGCAAACTTAAAATTCCGGAGGCGGCTCAGGTTGTGGGGCACAGGCTCCCGCGGGAAGTATGGGACCCTGGGGCCAATGTAAAATTCCGTCCGGGCTGGGGTGAGCGCGGACGGGATCCCTCCGCACACCTGAGCGTCCTCCAACTGGTGCACTACGTCGGGTCCGAGCACCACCGTTTTAAGGCTTCGGATGGCGGTGGCCACGCACCGGATGTCTACCGCTGCCCTGCTCGTTTTGTCCTGCGGCAGCGTCCAGCCCAGGCCTCCGGCACCCAGCACGTCCCCGACCCTGGTCACCCTCGTCACCACGGCCCTCCCCTCCGACAGCCACTCGAACCCGCGAGTACGGAGGTGCGGATTCCTGAGCAATGGCTCCCTGATGACAGTCGCTACTCCAGCCGGAGGGTAGGCGCAACGCAATTCGACCATGTTCCAGACAGTGATTAGGTCCTGGTAAAAGACAGGCAGCGTCCTGAGGGCGACCTCCAAACTGTCATGGTCGACGAACAGGAGCTGCGTGTCGTAGTTGAGGTTACGCACCTGGCGGAAAAAATA
>NC_057713.1:11086698-11100724 GCF_004010195.1 Chiloscyllium plagiosum
AGACACAGTGAAAGACACAAGGTGTACAAATCTTTATTCAAATTTCCACCACCAGGAAGAAAGGAAACACCCGAGTGGCCAGTGACAAGCAGTGCCCTTCACATCAAAGGGCAATGCTGTGTGATCAAACAGTGAAGGGGAAGGAAGGGATTAAATCACAATAGAGTTGGAGGGAAAAATAATGCACTCCACTCCCTGTGGCACCAACCTCTCCCTGAACAACTCAAGAGAGTTGGTGGACACCGCGTGCTCCTTCTCCAGAGACACCCGGGCCCTAACGTAACCGTGGAAGAGGGGCAGGCAGTCGGCCCTAACGGCCCCCTCCACGGCCCGCTGCCTGGACCTGTTTATGGCCAGTTTGGCAAGGCCCAGGAGCAGACCCACGAGGAGGTCTTCAGATCTGCCCTCCCTCCTCCGTACCGGGTGCCCAAAGATCAGGAGCGTGGGACTGAAGTGCAGCCAAAACCAGCGGAGACAGTTCTCCAGAAAACTAAAAAAAGGGAGTGCAAACACCCGCACCCAATATAATTGTAGTCCAAGAACCCCACAGCGCCACAGAACAAGCAGTTGGGCTGGGAGTCTATGAACCACCGCAATCTGCAGTTGCAGGGGACCACTGCGTGCAGCACCTTCCACCCCAGATCCCTGAGAGAAAGGGGGAGGACCCCCGCGTAGAGAGCCCTCCACTGGGGATCCCCATTGCCCGGTGGTGAATGGGTACACCAAGGCATGTCCGGGCTGTGGATGAGGCAGAAGAGGTGGACAGTGTGCAGCATTAGTCGATACAGGGCCTACCGTGATACTGCCTTAAAAGGGACAAACTTAAAATTCCGGAGGCAGCTGTGGGGCACAGGCTTCCGCGGGAAGTACGGGACCTTGGGGCCAATGTGAAATTCCGTCCGGGCTGGGGTGAGTGCGGACGGGATCCCACCGCACACCTGAGCATCCTCTAACTGGTGCACTACGTCGGGTCCGAGCACCGCCGTTTTAAGGCGTCGGATGGCAGTGGCCACATACCGGACGTCTACCGCTGCCCTGCTCGCTATGTCCTGCGGCAGCGTCCAGCCCAGGCCCCCGGCACCCAGCACGTCCCCGACCCTGGTCACCCTCGCCACCATGGCTCTCCCCTCCGACAGCCACTCGAACGCGCGAGTACGGAGGTGCGGATTCCTGAGCAATGGCTCCCTGACGACGGTCGCTACTCCTGCCGGAGGGTAGGCGCGACGCGATTCAACCATGTTCCAGACAGTGATCAGGTCCTGGTAAAAGACAGGCAGCGTCCTGAGGACGACCTCTAAACCATCACGGTCGACGAACAGGAGCTGCGTGTCGTAGTTGAGGTTACACACCTGGCATACCAGGGCGCACCACCTAGGAGGTGGCTCAATGTAAAGGTATCACTGCAAGGTCTGAAGGCGGAACATCTCGACCCGGATGCGAACGCAGACCAGCGACTGACCGCCCTCCTCAATAAGGAGACTCAGAACCTGTGCAGCGACCCAGTGCATCTTTTTGTCCCAGAAGAAGTCGACCAACATTCTCTGGATGTCAGCGACAAAACCAAGAGGATGGACCAATCTTACCAGCCAGTACCACAGCATGGCAGCCACCAGCTGGTTTATGACCAGCACTCGACTCCTGTAAGATAGCACTCGGAGCAGTCCTGTCCAGCGGCCTAGGCGAGCCAAGACCTTGGCCTCCAGTTCCTGCCAGTTCGCTGGCCAAGATTCCTCAGCCAGGCTGAGGTAGACCCCAGGTACAGGAGATGGGTGGTACTCCAGCTGAACCCCCATAAATCCTCTGGCAGAGAGCCCACCTGCCACGGCCCGAACAGTAGTCCAGAACATTTGGCCCAGTTGATCCTGGCGGAAGACATACCACATCGACCAGTTCCCCCTTGGTCAACTTTGCTTGTTATACACTCAAAGGACATGAGTAAATTTGCCAAACCTGATTTCCCATTCACAAAACCATGTTGATTGCCTCAAGCTTTTCCAAATATGCTGCTATTTCTTCCTTAATAATGGGCTGCAGCATGTTCTGGACAATATTTGTTGGGTTAACTGGCTGTAGATTCCTGCTTTCTGTCTCACTCGCTCCTTAAACAGGGGTGTCACGTTCGCGGTCTGGAATACTTCAACCAAATGCCTTCACCATCTCCGGATTTCCTCTGGGTGCTCCGGTTTCCGCCCACAGTCCAAAGGTGTGCGGGTTAGGTTAACTGGCCATGCTAAATTGCCCATAGTGTTAGGTGCATTACTCAGGGGTAAGCATAGGGGAATGGGTCTGGGTGGGTTGCTCTTCAGAGGGTCGGTGTGGACTTGTTGGGCCGAAGGGCCTGTTTCCGCACTGTAGGGAATCTAATCTAATCTAATCTCTGCAGCCATTCCCTTTAAAACCCTGGGATGTGTCCATCAGGTCCAAATAAATCATTTTCTTTCAAACCCTAACAGTTGTCAAATGCTCAGTCCCTCACAATAGAGAGATTGTTTGAAGATCTTCCTTCCCATTAGTACCCTGACTCACTGTCATCTTTGGGATGTTTATAGCATTCTCCATGAACATTGATGTAAAATATGAGATTTAATTGTCTGTTGTTTCCTTCTTCCCTGTCATCAATTCTGCAACTGCATCCTCAGTGAAGCAGAGAAGCTTTTTTAATTTGTTTTTATGTTAATTGTTAAAAATATTTTGTCCCAGTTTACTTTCATAATCACTTTCCTACTTTTTATTAATCTTTTAGTCATCTGCTACTGATTCTTAAAGAAATCTCAGCCCACCACTAGTTCTCACCAACTTTTATGCCTGTGTTTTATACTGGATATTCTCCTTGAACACTTTGCTACGGGTGGTTCACCCTTTTCATTAAATCCTTCTTTTTGACTGAATCATAGAATCTCCATAGTGTGGAGGCAGGTCATTTGGCCCATCGAGTTCACACTCACCCTCCAAAGAGCATCTCATCCTTTCCCTAACCTACACCGCCCCCCCTGAACACCATGGGACACTTTAGCATGGCCAATCTACTTAACCTGCACACCTTTGGATTCTGGGAGGAAACCAGAGCACCCGGGGGAAACTCATGCAGACACAGGGGTATTGTGTTAACTCCGCATAGACAGTACCCTAAGAGTGGAACTGAACCCAGGTTCCTGGTGCTGTGAAGGAGCTATACTAACCACTGAGCCACTGTGCCACTCCATGCCATAGGCTTGCTGAGCATTGTGAAATATCTGTTTGAATGTCTACCACTGCCCATCTAATGAACCTTTCCCTTGTCTATTTTCCCAGCCCACTTGAGACAGCTTCTGTGATTGCCCTTCTTTCACTGAGGACCACTGGTTTGAGATCCTTCTCTTTCTCCCTCAAACTGAATTTGAAATTCTGACATGTTGTGATCACTGCTCACTCCGGGATGCTGAACTACAAAGTTTCTTATTAATCCCACCTCATTACACAGTGCTAACTCTAAAATGGCTGTTCCTGGATTGTGCAACCATACTGCTCTAAGAAACAATTCCTGATGCACTCCACAAATTTGCCTTCCATGTTACCCTTTGCCCATCTAAGTTGTCCAGTCAATGTGCAGATTAAAATCACCATGACATTTGTAGTGCCCCGGCCTCCATTATTTCCCACTTTATACTTTATCCTACAGTATGGCAACTCTCCAGGAGCATGAAGACGTGCCTCTTTCAAGACTCGTTTCTCTTGTTATTGCTTCTTTCTACACAAACTGATTTCACATCATGAACCAATACCACTGTTAACCACTGCACTGATACCATCCTCCATTAACAGTGCTACCCCAGCTCCTTTCTGTTTTGCCAGTTTGCCCAGAATGTTGATCACGCTTGAGTATTGAGTTTCCAGCTTTGCTCACCTTGTAACCACATTTCCGTAATAGTTTTAAAATCGCTTCCCTTTGTCTCAATTTCTTCTGTCACCTCATCTATCTTGTTGTAAATACTATACGAGTTCTGATTAAAAGCCTGGAGCTTGGACTCTTCACCATTATTATTGATTCTTGCTTTTATTCCTGCTGCAATTTTCTGCTTATATTTTCTGCCGTTTTCTCTCACACTTTGCTTATTGCTCACCTCTTCACGACCCTGCACCACGATTCTCTCATTCCTTTTTGGTTTTCACTTCTCTTCTACTAAATCTTCACTCCCTCCCAACACAAGTTGATTTGAAACTCTTTTTAGTTAAATGATTCACCAGGACACTGAAGCCCATTCTGAGTGGAACACCTCACTCTTTTCCCATTGCCAGTGCCCTGTGAATTATAACGTATTTCCTGCACACTAATCTTTGCCTCTCTAATCTTATTTGCTCTCTGCTCTTCACATGGTTTGGGCAGTAAACTGAAGATTGTTAACTTTGTGATTTTGTTTTTTTAGTTTAGCCCTGAACTGCTCAGCAGAAGCTTGCCCTCAACCTATGTGTCTTGTTGGTACCGATGTGGACCACAACAATTGGATCATTCTACTCCCATTCTCTGGCCCAGAAGAGATGTTCTGAACCTTGCCACTATGAGGCAACTGCTTTGGAAGTCTGCATTTGCTGCAGGGAACAGCTAATATTCCTGTAACCACAATATTCTCTATTGCGTTCCTTTATTCTCACTCTGCTTGAATGGTGCTGTGGACCACAATGCTGTGGTCAGTTTACCCATCCTCCTCGTAGTTTGTGCCCTTGTCCAAACCAGCAGCAAGAACTTCATTCTTATTGGACAAAGAAATATCTGATTGGCTGAGTATTTTCTTAACATTTAATTATTTAATTTTTCAGTGTCTGAGTCTTCTCCAAAGCTGAATTCTGAATCCCAATAGCAGGCCCATTCAGAGTCATGTTGATTTGTCTGTGACCACAGATCAAATTTGATGTAACTAATCTAAGAAGTGAAACATGGTATTCAGGTACCCCTGATGTGCTGTAGTGTCCACAGCTCAGACTCCAGCTCATTGACTGTGAACCAAAGTTTCTTGAGCAACCAATACTTGCTGCAGACGTGGTCACCATGGATTGCACTGGCATCCACCCCTTCCTACATACTACAGATGCAACACAACACATTACATGAATAATACATATTATTAAAAGGGCAACTTTGGAAAATGAATTCAATGGAAAAGCAAAACCCTGCAGACACGGAAAAGTTAAGAAATAAAACTGTAAATGCTGGAAATACTCAGCCAGTGTTAATGTTGCTGTTTGAGGATCCTAGGGGAGATAATAACAGATAAAATAAATGATCAGAACTTTGTTATATTACTGTTGTTAGGAGTTTCCTCTACAGAAATTAGCTGCCATGTTTTCCTGCATTGTAACAGTAAACTTGTCTTAAAAATAAAAGGGACCTAAGGGGTAACTTTTTAACACAGGGTGGTGCATGTATGGAATGAACTGCCAGAGGAAGTGGTGGAGGCTGGTATAATTACAGCATTTAAAAGGCATCTGGATGGGTACATGAATAGGAAGGGTTTGGAGAGATATGGGCCAAGTGCTGAAAAATGAGACTAGATAAAGTTAGGTTATCTGGTCAGCATGAACGAGTTGGACTGAAGGGTCTGTTTCCATGCTGTACACCCCTATGACTCTATAATTTGATCAGAGCTATTAGGCAATTTGAGATGTCCTTACAGCAAGAAAAGTTCACATCACGACAAATCTTTCTCTGGTTTTGCTTTCTCTCTCCTTGTAGATGCCACCTGACCTGCTGAGTATTACCTGCCTTTGATATTATTTCTAAAAAAAAAGCTAGTGGGGCATATCTCTTTTTCTCAATAGTGTATTTATCTCTGAATAGCTCGTTTCTCAACACTCTTGTGCAATGTAAATACAGACATCTATCCATTATTAATGTCTTTTGGCATGGGATAACCCTGATCTTTTACATTCATTCTAACCTGGCCTTACAGGAAGAAAATCGATGACTGGTCAAAATCCATCATTTGACCGAATGGTGCATTGTACCCAGACCATCTACCAGAGATTGCAGTTCTGGGATTTCAGAATCTGTTGTTTTGCAGTCAGTGAAGAATTATACAGTGAATAACACTCATTGAGGGCTCTGTCACTTAGTACAAAGCAGTGAACCCAGGTGACAACCCAGGTTCTTTCCTAGGGTGATTGGTTGTGGCAAGGCTTAAGTGGCCATATCTGGAGCCGCAATGGTTGAGTCAAGAGATTTAAACCTTTAAGTAATTGCAAAATTAGGCCATTTTAATGAATCACCCTCCTTTCAAAAAAATCTCCTGAATTACTTTTACACTCAGTTGCAAAAGAATCACAATGTTTTGATTCTCTCCAAATATGCCCCCATCATTTTGATAAGTCTTTGTAAATAATGCATTAACAGTCATCACATTCATTTAATATAAAAGTAGGTGAAGAACAAGTGGAATTAAACCTATTTTTCAATGGCACTCTCAGTGAAATTTAGTGTGGCATTTAAAGTGCTTGAGTGATGGAAAAGCATTCATTAAAGCAATACAAATGTATTTATGGATGAGCCAATAGAATTCTTGGTTAGAGCTCCCTCACATTTAACCTTGCGAATGGGTCATCCAAACAGTCTCTAGCCAAAGTAGTGTTTAATTAAGACCAGCAGGGACTGAGACAACAATCATTTGTTGCCTTTTGTACTCAGGTTCAGCCCCCACATTTTGCAGACTTTCAAAGTTCAGGCTCATTGTTGCAAATCCACATCGTCATGATTTATTGCGCTACTTCAATAAAACTGTGAGTCCATCCCTTATGTTTGACTTTAAAGAAGCCATTGGGCAGACACCCATCACTTGACCTCCACACAAGAGAGTAGGAGCGGGGGAAGATGTTTTGGCCCTCATTCTTGCACTGCCATTCAAAAAATTCATGGCTCTTCCACTACCTTAAGTTCACATTTGGTCTTATGTTCACCAGGTTAAAAATGTCTAGTTAGAAATCAAAAATCCTGTGCGTTTTGTGTTGCCCAAGTTGTCAATGTACACACAATTATTCTTATGCATTAGGGAGGTGATGACCTGGTGGTATTATCACTGGACTGTTAATCCAGAGACCCAGCTTATGATCTGGGACCAGAATCCAAATTCTGCCATGGCAGATGGTGGAATTTGCATTCAATAAGAAAATCTGGAATTAAGAGTCTAATGATGATCCCAAAATCCATTGCTGGGGAAAGATCCACCAAGTTCACTCATGTCCTTTCAGAAAGGAAACTGTCATCCTTACTTGGTCTGGCCTAATGTGACTCCAGACCCATAGCAATGTGGTTCACTCTTAACTGCCCTCTGTCCATAAGGGTTGGACAGTAAATGCTAGCTGAGTCAGCAACGCCCACATCCTATAAATGAATAAAAATGTTTTGGAAGCTTGCCATTGTCACTATTTACTGCATTATGTAGTCTTCAAATTGTGCTGTCTGATAATGGTATGCATAATTGTAGATATTGGCTATTTATCTAGTTGATGGTCTTTCCTCATTAGATATTGTCGCCATGTTGTTGCCATGGTACCTATTGTTACTTGAGTTCCAATGGGTTCCTATGGACCTCTGCGCCTGATGGTTGATCCATGACTGGATTGAGTTGGTCAGTTCATGGCTTGCCAATCAGCTGCCTGCAGTTGAGGAATATAGCTTCTCCGTTTGCATACATGTATCTGCAGTTGTGACAGCCTACCAGGTTGTTCACTTCCAACACGTATGGTCGAGGTTATAACTGCTCCATGGAGATCACAAGTTGCCGTTTTGGCTGACCTTTGTCAAGAGTGTTGAAGGTTTGAACGTCTGACTGGCTCTACAATGCTCAGCTCAAAATGGATTGGCAGTCTTGCCAAACTCAAATTTGGATTTTCGTTACTTCATTTTGACTTTGTCACTCACACCTCTTTCTATTTCTGACTTCAGTAAGTTGTTTTTAATGTCGGATGTTTGTGTGTGATCGGACATTAACCTTCATACTGGATTCCTTTCCATGCCTTCATGTTTCTCCACTCAAGGATTTCTCTGTGGGATTTGTTCACAGTGGCTCAATGGTTAGCACTGCTGCCTCACAGCACCAGGGACCCAAGTTCAATTCCAGCCTTGGGCGACTGTCTGTGTGGTGTTTGCACATTCTCCCCGTGTCTGTGTGGGTTTGCTCCGGCTTTCTCCCACAATCCAAATATGTGCAGGTCAGGTGAATTGACCATGCTAAATTGCCAATAGTGTTAGGTGCATTAGTTGGGGTAAATTTAGGGTACGGGAATGGGTCTGGGTGGGTTACTCTTTGGAGGGTCAGTGTGGACTTCTTGGGCCGAAGGGCCTGTTTCCACGCTGTAGGGAATCTAATCTTTTTTGCTCCTTTTGTGGTTTGCAATCTTACCTCAACAGACCCAGTTGACCAGAGATGCACCAGAACATTCTATGTACATCCATTGAACAGTCTGCAACCTTGAGCTGATAATTAATTTCCATATGCCCAGGAATCTCTTACAGCAGCTTTTAAGCTAGAGTTTCATTATGACTTGTTGCAATACTTGAAGATTTTGATCTTACTGTGTTGTTGTTTAATTTGAGCAAAGTTCTTGTCTGTTACAGGCAGCATCTTTGATGACTTCCAGAGCACAGTGAGCTGTTGTTTCACATTGGAACTGGAAGATTTCCCACTCACAGACAATACATGGAGATGATGAATTTCTCAATGGTTTATGAAGCAGCAGAATTCTTTATTCATGAACTGAGGGCTGTTGCTGCTCATGACAATGTAATAGCTAAAGAAGGGTTCTAAATATTTGACAATCTCAGTAGTAGTCATTGAAGTCAACCAACCTACCTCTCAATAGTCAGAACAGTAATCTATGTGACAAGATAATCAGTTCCTAAGCATCTAAAGAGATCTGCTCCCAGCTTCATGAATGATATATCTGCGATGCTGTGTATCATCAGGGCTGTTTGGATTGAAGCTCATTGTGAGCACTACACAGCTGATGGGCTCCTTGATTTCACTGCTCGAGTTTGACCAGGACAGTGCATCCCTTGCCATTCGCAGACCTGACCCAATCACTTTGTGATTTGCATGAATGTGCTTTAGTGTTTCTCCTCTCTACCTTTTTGGGATAACAACTCGATTTACAAACATACAAACAAGAAAGAAAAGTAGGCCAGTCGGCCCAGTAGGCCAGTAGGCCAGGCCAAGTCTGATCGCATTTTAACCTCAAATTCACATTCCTAAATAATCTTTCATCCCCGTAGTCAATAAGAATCTATCTGCCCCTGCCTTAAAAATATTTAAAGATTCTGCGTTCAATGCCTTTTGAGGAAGAGAATTCCAAAGACTCTCAACCCTCTGAAAGAAATAAAAGATGCCTCATCTCTATTTTAAATGCGCAGCCCCTTATTTTTACACTATGACCCCCTAGTTCCAGATTCTTTCACAAGAGGAAGCATCCTTTCAACACCCACCCAGTCAAATCCCCCCAGGATCTTTGATGTTTCAATTAAGTCACCTCTGATGTTTGAAACTCCAGAGGATTTGGGCCTTGAAGATAAGGCAATTTGCTCAGTCTAGGGATTAGTCTAGTGAACCTTCTCTGAACTGCTTCCAATGCATAAACATCTTTCCATAAATACAGTGACCAGTACTGTACACTGTACTCCAGATGCAGTCTCACACAAAGCCTTGTATAACTGAAAGCATACTCTCCTGACTCTCGCATTCATTTCTTCCTGAAATAACCCATAACATTCTATAAACTTCCTTTGAATGTCTATAAACACTTTGAGCTAATAATTAAGTTCTCTATACCTCAGAATTTCTTTTATCAACTTTTGAACCACAATTTCACACGGCTTGTTGCAATACTTGAAGATTTTGATCTTATTGTGTCATTGGCTTAATTTGAACAAAGCTCTTCTGTTACATTCAATATCCATGAAAACTTCAAGAGCGTGAAGAGTTGTTGGTTCACATTGGATTTGGGGGATTTCACACTCACTGCATCTTCCCTGTGTTCATGGGGAGTGCTGCTATTGATAGCACATCTGCAATGTCCATCTGCTTCCCTTGCTTGAATGTCAGAATCACCTAGCAACTTGATTGAATCATTATGTTATATGACATTATTCATCAGAATCTTCAGCTGATACCTTTCCAGTGGCTACTTATTCATGTTTGTTGCATTTCCAAGCTATGGAGTTAAATGCAAAATGATACAGAATTTTACAGGGAGAGCACTGCTTTTCTCATACTGTGATGTGGAGGAGCCAGTTTTGGACTGAAAGTTAAAAATCACACAACACCAGGTTATAGCCCAACAGGTTATTTGGAAGTACAAGCTTTCGGAGCGCTGCTCCTTCTTCAGGTAGATATCCTTTGAGCCTGGACTACCAATTAGCGCAAAGTAAAACTGCTCTACCTGCTAATTTACAACCTCGGCATTTATTTCACAGCAATTTCTCTCCTGAAGGCAAATTTCCACTTTCTTAAAAGTGATTTCACTGCAGGAGCTTGGATGCTTCATATAGCCCTGTCTTCAATGAGTTGTCTCTTACTTGTACAGATTTACACAATTCTGAGAGCAGAGACAAAGAAGTCATATCTTGATCATTGGACCTTTTTTGATCCTGGATTCTAAAACTGAGCACACACCGTTAATGTATTGCATTCAATTAGGCTTCAAAGTGTGTCTTCAATGTTTTCAAAATATCTCCAGTTTGTTCTCCAAAAAGATTCATGGTAGAATGTATTTTGCAACAGTCCCTTCTCAACCGCAGTAAGAGTGTAATGATGGGTAGCTGTTCTGGTTTATTGAACAGATCTGTTGCTATTTCATAATTTTGCCATTGTGCATGGAAAAGAACAACAATTTTGTGCCATAATTGTGCCTGTAAGTTCACCCAGAGGTAGGAGAGGAAAGCTCCAGACAATGTGTATTGCCAGTGTTTCAGCTCTGGCTTACTTAGAGTCATAAAGTCCTACAGCATGGAGACAGGCCCTTTGGCCCAAACTGGTCCATGCCGACCAAGCTGTCCATCCACACTAACCCCGTTTCCCTGCACTTGGCCCATATCCTTATCAGGAGAAAGTGAGGACTGCAGATGCTGGAGATCAGAGCTGAAAATGTGTTGCTGGAAAAGCGCAGCAGGTCAGGCAGCATCCAAGGAGCAGGAGAATTGACGTTTCAGGCATGAGCCCTCCTTCAGGAAGGGCTTATCCTTATCCTTATTAACCTATCCATTATTTGTCCAAATGCCTTTTAAATGTTGTTAATGTACCTGCCTCAACCACTTCTGCTGGCAGCTCATTCCATATGTGTACCACCCTCTGTGTAAAAAAAGTTGCCCCTCAGGTTCCCTTTTATTCTTTTCCCTCTAACCTTAAACTGTCACCCTCTAGTCCTCGATTCCCCAACCCTGTGATAAAAAACTGAGTGCAGTCACCTGATCTATGCCTCTCATGATCTTATACACCTCTTTAAGGCTTCTCCCACAGTCTCCTACACTCTAAACAAAAAAGTCCTGACCTGTTTGACCTCTCCCTATAGCTCAGACCATTGAGTCCTGGCAACATCCTTGTAAATTTCTTCTGCACTCTTTCCAGTTTAATAACATCCTTCCAATATCAAGGTGACCAAACCTGAACACAATAATCCAAGTGTGGTCTCATCAACATCCTGAACAACTGCAACATAACTTCCCAACTTCTATACTCAGTGCCCTGACTGAAGGCCAGTGTCCTGTCTACCTCTGACTCCACTTTCAGAGAACCGTGCCAACTAAACTCCAAGGTCCCTCTGTTCCACGACACTCCTTAAGGCCCTACCATTCGCCATGAAACTCCTGCTTTGATTTGACTTTCCAAAATGCAGGAACTCACACTTCCGTATATTAAACTCCATTTGCCATTTCTCGGCCCACTTCCTCAGCTGGTCAAGGTCCTACTGTAATTTCTGAGAACCTTCCTCACTGTTCACAATACCACCTATTTCAGTGTCATCTGCAAACTTACCTTGTACATTCTCATCCAAATCATTGATATAGATAACAAACAGCAATGGCCCCAGCACTGACCCCTGAGGCACTCCACTAATCACAGGCCTCTAGTCCAACAGGCATCCTTCCACTATTACCCTCTGCTTCCTACCATCAAGCCAACTTTGTATCCAATTTGCCAGCTCCCCCTGGAATCCATGCGTTCTAATCTTCCAGCACAGCTTACCATGTGGAACCTTATCAAAGGCCTGACTGAAATCCATTTAGAATATGTCTAACACCCTAACCTTGTCAACCTTCCTGGTCACTTTTTCAAAGAACTCTAACAAATTTGTAAGGCATGATCTCCCATGGACAAAGCCATGCTGACTACTCCTAATCAATCCCTGTCTTTCTAAATGCACCTATATCTTATCCCTCAGAATCTTCTCAAGTAATCTACCCACACAGATGTTAAGATGACTGGTCTATAAATCCCAAGTTTCTTTGCAGCCCTTCTTTAATAAGGGCACAACATTCGCTACGCTCCAGTCTTCCGGGACCTCACCCGTGGCTAATGATGATGCAGAAATATCAGCCAGAGCCCCCGCAATTTCTTCTCTACCCTCTTGCAGCGTTCTTGGATATATCTGGCAATGACTAGGAAATTTATTGACCTCCCTATGTTCTAATACATTCAGCACCTCCTCTACTGTAATAAGTTTGCAGATGACACTGAAATAGGTGGTATTGTGGACAGTGAGGAAGATTATCAGAAATTAGAGTAGGACCTTGACCAGCTAAGGAAGTGGGCCGAGAAATGGCAAGATATCACCACTAGCATTCTCAAGTTCCCAAACTTTTCTAATGACAGCCTTATCTCACAAGAAAAGTAAAACCAAAAGATCTCTGGGAAGTGTACTTTCCGTTTTGAAACATCAGCTTGAACCTATACATCAGGTCAAAGGGATCTCCAGGCACCCAGCAGCAGTCTAAGACTGAGAGCCAATTGCAACAGAGTATTGGCAGAGACAGCAAATCAGGAAGTACGAAGCACTGAATCACTCATTTTAAATTTGACGGCAAGTGAAATAAATGTATGGGTAAATAAAAAAGGATAAATAAATGTAAACAAATATTATTTCAATAGTATATGAAATTACTGAACACAAAAGTAGTCTTTCAGTAGCAATGAAGTTGCTTAGTAGTAATTATGAACTTAAACACCATTAAATAATTAGTTACACTTCATTTAATAGGATGCAGCTTTATCAGAGGCTTTTAAAACAGGACTTACAGGATTAACTAGTAAGCTCCTATCAGTTTAGTACTTTACAATTAATTACCAGTGTCAAGGGTTTCACTCAATGGTAACATGTGGAATTGCTGAATTTTCACATTTAACTGAGTACACACAAACTCCAGAAGTTGCTGTCAGTTTCAGAGAAGTAATGACAATGAATCCTGACAGCTTCACTGCCAATGCTGCAACAAAATCTGAGCCAAAACCTGGGTTTTACTGGAATGACGGAAGCAATATTAAGATGAAAAAGCCCTGAAACTCAATTTTTCAAGTAGAATCTGGTCAAAGTGAATTTGTGACATGAAACTAAATGTGAATCCAGCAGAGGTTAATCCTGACCTTGTGCAATTGAAAATAGCCAATGCATTTTCCATGTTCTTATGTACTGTCTTTGGAACTGAACTGAGTTCCAAAGAAGAGTGGTATTGCATTCAAAATATTAATTTTGTTTCTCCCATCTTAAATGCTGCCAGACCTGTTGAGTTTCTCTCGCACATTCTGTTTTTATTTCCAGCATTGACAACATATTGCTTTTCATATTTATATGGCTGGACATTGACATAGAGATGTTATTCAGGGAACAGGGTGGTGCGTTCATGTGCCATAGTGTTAAAGGTTTAGATGGAGAGGAATTTATTAAGTGTGTACAAGACAATTTTCTGATTCAGTATGTGGATGCACCAACTAGAGAAGGTGCAAAACTTGACCTACTCTTGGGAAATAAGGCAGGGCAGGTGACTGAGGTGTTAGTGGGGGAGCACTTTGAG
>NC_057713.1:11102244-11104784 GCF_004010195.1 Chiloscyllium plagiosum
TCCACTTTGGTGGCAAGAACAGGAAGGCAGATTACTACCTAAATGGAGTCAAGTTAGGTAAAGGGGCAGTACAAAGAGATCTGGGTGTTCTTGTACACCAGTCAATGAAGGCAAGCAAGCAGATACAGCAGGTAGTGAAGAAAGCTAATAGCATGCTGGCCTTCATAACAAGAGGCACTGAGTATAGAAGCAAAGAGGCTCTTCTACAGCTGTACAGGGCTCTGGTGAGACCACACCTGCAATATTGTGTGCAGTTCTGGTCTCCAAATTTGAGGAAAGACGTTCTGGCTATTGAGGGAGTGCAGCGTAGGTTCACGAGAACAATTCCTAGAATGGTGGGACTATCTTATGTTGAAAGATTGGAGAGACTGGGCTTGTATACCCTTGAGTTTAGAAGACTGAGAGGGGATCTGATTGAGACATATAAGATTATCAAAGGATTGGACACTCTGGAAGCAGGAAACATGTTTCTGCTGATGGGTGAGTCCCGAACCAGAGGACACAGCTTAAAAATAAGAGGTAGACCATTTAGGACAGAGATGAGGAGAAATTTCTTCACCCAGAGAGTGGTGGGTGTGTGGAATGCTCTGCCCCAGAAGGCAGTGAAGGCCCAGTCTCTGGATTCATTTAAGAAAGAGTTGGATAGAGCTCTGAAGGATAATGGGATCAAGGGTTATGGAGATAAGGCAGGAACATGATACTGATTGAGGATGATCAGCCATGATCATAATGAATGGTGGTGCTGGCTCGAAGGGCAGAATGGCCTACTCCTGCACCTATTGTCTATTGTCTATTGTCTACTGTCTATTGATTGAATAGAGCTGGTGAGTTGGCTAGACAGTATGCAATAGAACAGGAAACAGACAAAAAAATCTAAAATTCACAATTTTGCTATCAGGAATAATGCATTAGTGTTACTTCCAGTAATAGGTGAACCTTTAAAAGCATAGTTGAGTGGACCTTATTAAATCAGAAGGAAACTGAGTGAGGTGAACTACTGGACAGGGACTCCAGTCAGAAAGAAATCTCACAGAGTGTGTCATGTGAATATGTTCAAAAGGTATTTTGACAGGGAAGGAAAGCAAAAGGTGAAGGTGTTAATGATTACAACACAGAGGAAGAACCAAATTCAGAGGATTCTGAATTGGACATTCCTCAAACTAAATTAGACAATGAGGAAGTCGTCAAAAATTGGGATAAGTTATTGAGTTACTTTCCTGAGCAAAATCAAGATGGCCTGAAAGAGTTACTACTGTCACATGGGGAGATAAGCAAAAATAAACAGGGAAATTCTAAAGTGCTTGATGTCGATATAGGAAATGCTCTTCTGATTAAGTGACATCCTTAAACGCATAACCCTCCAAAGTTAAAAAACACAAAACACCAGGTTATAAACTGGCATATTTAGCTCCTTCATCAAGATGGACGAACATAGATCATGGCTCAGCTTCCAACATGAACTGCTGGACTGCTGCTCACTCTGCTTCATAGAAGCCTAGCTCAACCCATCCATTCCCGACTGCGTATTTCAGGCTGATGCTTTTTCTATCCATCGTATAGACCGCACAGTATCCTCGGGTAATACAAAGGATGGAGGGGATTACGTTTAATCAACAACTTGTGATGCATGGAGATTGTAACGCTGGGCAGCCATTGCTCCCCAAACCTTGAACTCCTCACCATCAAATGGCGCCCCTTCTATCTACCACAGAAATTTACTGCTGCTATACTAATTGCTGTGCACATACTGCCACAAGCAAAGGTTGAGGGAGCTCTGTATGTGGTGTATTCCATCACTAACACCCTGGAGGCAGAATGCCCCAAGGCCCTGTTTATTGTGACTGGTGACTTCAATCAAGCCAATCTGAGGAAGTTGTTGCCCAAGTACCACCAGAACATTACCTGCCCCTCCAGGACCCCGAACATTTTAGACCACTGCTACACTACTGTGAAGGATACCTACCGCTCCATTCCCCACCCTCATTTCGGGAACTCCGACCACAATGCTGTGTTTCTTCTCCCGGCTTACAGGCAAAAGCTCAAGCAGGAGACCCCCTCGTGGATGCAGGTCCAGTGCTGTCTGGAATCGGCTGATTGGCCATGTTCAAACAATCCGCAGGTACCTTGGACACCACCACCGTCACAGACTTTATCAGCAAGTGTGTGGAGCTCTGCATACCGAGGAAGTCAATCCAGATGTTCCCCAACAGGAAACCCTGGATGTATCAGGCCAACCTTCTGCGGAAAGTCAGGAGGCATGGGATAGAGGGAAATTTGGCCAATTGGATAGAAAACTGGCTAACTGGTCGAAGTCAGAGAGTGGTGGTAGATGGTAAATATTCAGCCTGGAGCCCAGTTACAAGTGGAGTTCCGCAGGGATCAGTTCTGGGTCCTCTGCTGTTTGTAATTATTATTAATGACTTGGATGAGGGAGTCGAAGGGTGGGTCAGTAAATTTGCAGATGATACGAAGATCGGTGGAGTTGTGGATAGTGAGGAGGGCTATTGTCAGCTGCAAAGGGACTTAGGTATGATGCAGAG
>NC_057713.1:11105088-11107734 GCF_004010195.1 Chiloscyllium plagiosum
CCCCGGGTACAACAGAGGGTTACAAGGGGACATAAATTTAAGGTGAAGGGTGGAAGGTATAGGGGAGATGTTAGGGGTGGGTTGGGGGCATGGAATGCGCTGCCTGTGGTAGTGGTAGAGTCAGAATCTTTGGTGAGCTTTAAGGGGCAATTGGATAGGTACATGGATGGGTGCTTAAGCTAGGACAAATGTTCGGCACAACATCGTGGGCCGAAGGGCCTGTTCTGTGCTGTATTGTTCTATGTTCTATGTTCTATGTTCTGACCAGAACCTGCTAAACACCAGGCGTGAGGCCTTCAGATCAGGAGACCCACTCAAATCCAAGTATGACCTTTGCAGAGCCATTCAGACAGCCAAGAACCAATACCGATCCAAACTAGAGACCTGGTGACTATGGCAAGGCCTGAATGACATCACAGGTTCTAAAAAGAGACAGTGAAAGATAGCAGACGATGTCATATCCCTCCCAGATCTTCTCAACGTCTCCTATGCTCGCTTTGAGCAGAATTTCGGCAGAGAGGTAACACCAATTCCGACAAGTCCTGATGAATCTATCCCAACAGTCTCTGCATCAGAGGTCAGATCAGTTTTCCTTCTCGTGAACCCAAAGAAAGTGATGGGACAAGACGGTGCCCTTAGAGCAGGCGTAGACCAACTGGCAGAGGTCTTCTCGAACATCTTCAACCTCTCCCTGTAGCATGCCACTGTCCCTGCCCGTTTCAAGAGGGCCAACATCATCCCTGTGCCTAAGAAGGCTCATGCAGCATGTCTCAATGACTACCACCCAGTGGCCCGAACGTCGGTAGTTATGAAGTGCTTTGAAAGGCTGGTCAAGGCATTAATCAACACCAGCCTCCCCACTACCCTTGACCCACTCGGATTTGCCTAATGGACCAACAGATCCACGTCAGATGCAACATCACTTGCTCTTCACTCCTCCCTAGAACATCTTGACACCAAGAACAGCTACATAAGAATCCTTATCAATGACTACAGTTCAGACTTCAACACTATTATCCCCCTGAGACTGATTACTAAACTTAGTGATCTCGGAATAAGCCCCACTCTCTGCAACTGGATCCTCAGTTTCCTGACCCACAGGCCACAATCAGTGAAGATTGGGGACAATAATTCATCCACACTAACACTCATCACTGGAGCCCCCCAGGGGTGCATACTCAGAGCCCCCATGACTGCGCGCCAAATACCAGACTAATACCATTTACAAATTCGCTGATGACACCACCATAGTCGGTCGAATCTCAGATGGTGAAGAAACAGACTACAGACGGGAGGTGGAAGTCCTGGAAAAATGGTGCACTGAGAACAACTCTCAATGCTAGCAAAACCAAGGAATTCATTATCGACTTTCGGCCGGATGTTATTCGTGCCCCCCTACACATTAACAGGACAGAGGTGGAACGAGTGGAGAGTGTCAAGCTCTTGGGAGTGGTCATCCACAGCAAGCTTTCTTGGACTCTTCATGTGGACGCACTGGTTACAAAGACTCAACACCATCTCTTCTTCCTCAGGCAGCTGAGGAAATTTGCCATGATGGTGAATAGCCTTGCCAACATCTATAGGTGTGCCATCGAGAGCATTCTGTCTGGACATATCACTACCTGGTATGGCAATTGTACCATTCTAGATCGGAGATGGTTACAGAGAATGGTGAACTCAGCCCAGACAATCACAAAGGCCAACTTCCCATCTATAGAATCCATCTTCCAGGCCCATTGTCAAGGAAAGGCTGCCAGCATTCTCAAAGATCCATCCCACCCTGGCGATGTTTTTCTACAAGGTCTACCATCAGGGAGTAGGTACTGAACACACGCACCAGCCGGTTTCACAACAGTTTCTACCCTGCTGTTGTTAGAATACTGAATGGACTCACAAACTCTTAACATTTGCCTGTACCTGTGTTTTTTGTTTTTGCCGCTGTTTACCTGTTATTTACTCATCTATGCTACTTAACTCTGTGATCTGCCTGTATTGCTTGCAAGAAAAAACTTTTCACTGTGCCTTGGTACACGTGACAATAAATTCAATTCAATTCAATTCAATTCAATCAGGAGTGGCGCGCTGAAAGTTAGTGCTTCCAAATAAACCTGTTGGACTATAACCTGGCATTGCGTGACTTTTAAGTTTGTCCAACACTGGCACCTCCAAATCATGGCCTTTAAAGTTGGCACAGGTTCAGAAGGGGATTGAATGCATGCTCCAAGATGACATAATTGAAGTGAGTTACAGTGACTGGAGCTCACCCATAGTCATGGTGCCAAAGCTAAATAGTACCCAACAGTTATGTGTGGACTCTCGCAAAGTCAATACAGTTACAAAGGCTGATGCATATTCAATTTCACAGTTGGAAGACTGTGTTGAAAAGATGGGACAAGCAACTTACATTTTTAAATTGGACTTGCTCAGAGGCTCCTGGGAGATACCCCTGTCAGAGAGAGCAAACGCAATGTCGGCTTTCGCAGCTACCACCCCACACTGATTGATGATGTCACTTCCGCCCCCATCATGGCCACTCCCACAGCCACTTCCGGCCCTCACATCATCACCGATGCCACACGCTCAGTGACTTCCGCCACCCCTACTGCTGTGTCTGCCACCACTTCCGACCCCACCAGCGCCACTCAC
>NC_057713.1:11110704-11113232 GCF_004010195.1 Chiloscyllium plagiosum
CACCCCCACCCTCCTCTAGCTTATCTCTCCACGCTTCAGGCTCTCTGCCTTTATTCCTGATGAAGGGCTTTTGCCTGAAACGTCGATTTTGCTGCTCGTCGGATGCTGCCTGAATTGCTGTGCTCTTCCAGCACCACTGATCCAGAATCTGGTTTCCAGCATCTGCAGTCGTTGTTTTTACCTCCATATCAGTTCAATGTCATGCTATTTGGTATGAAAAACGGTCCAGCCACATTTCAAACACTGACTAATTAGGTAATTGCTGGATTACCCAACTGTGTGGTGTACATTGATGACTTGATTTTTAGTCACTCATGGAAAGAACATTTACAGGATTTATCGGACTTGTCCGATCGACTTCAGAGGGCAGGCTTGGTGGGAAACCGGGAGAAAAGTGAATTTGCCAAAGCACAAGTCACCTTCCTGGGCCATGTTATTGGACACAGACAAATGGCTCCACGAAATACAATAATGAAAGTAATTGGGGAATTTCCCACACCGTCGATGAAAAAAGCAGTACTACGGTGCTAAAAGGCAAGAAGTTCCAGTGGACAGCGGGCTGTCAGAAGAGGTTTGACAGCCTGAAGACTGTGTTGACCAATGTCCCGGTATTAGCCACACCTGATGGCACAAAGCCTTTCAAGGTGGCTATCGATGTGAGTGATGTGGGTATCAGTGTGATGCTCCTGCAGGAAAACAGCAAGAAGATAGAGAGACCTATTGGGTACTTCTCCAGGAAGTTGATCATTCATCAGCAGAAATACACAGCAGTTGAGAAGGAGACTTTGAGTTTGGTGTTGGCGTTGCAACATTTCTGAGACAATCATATACACTGAACATAACCCATTGACATTTGTAAAGAAATTTAAGGTCAAAAATATCAGACTGTTTAGATGGAGCCAGTTGTTATAGCCATTCAATTTGACAATTGTGTGCGAGGCAGGTCACGAAAACTTGATTGCTGATTCATTATCGAGACTTGAATGAGAGATAGAGGCTTTTGGTGGTGGGAGAACCATAGGCTGAATTGGAATGTAGTGGTGCATAGAACAAAGACAGCAAAGAGAATTTACAGACCAGGAACAGGCCCTTCAGCCCTCCAAGCCTGTGCCAATCCAAATCCACTGTCTAAAACTAACGCCAAATTCCTAAGCATCTGTATCCCTCTGCTCCCTGCCTACTCATGCATCTGTCCAGATGCACCTTAAATGAATCTACCGTGCCTGCCTCTATACCTCTGCTGGCAACGCATTCCAGGCACCGATCACCCTCTGTGTAAAGTACTTTCCGCGTGTATCCCCCTTAAACTTTTCACCTCTCACATTGAAAGCGTGACCTCTCGTTACTGAATCCTTCACCCTGGGAAAAAGCTTATTTCTATTTCCCTGTTCTGTACCCTTCATGATTTTGTACACCTCAATCTCCTTTTTTTATAATGAAACAATCCTAACCTAGTCTACCTCTCTTCATAGCCAGCTAGCACCTTCCATACCAGGCAACATCCTCATAAACCTTCTCTGCACCCTCTCCAAAGTGACCAGAACTGTTCAATTTTAACATGACCTGCCAGCTCTTATACTCAATACCCCATCCGATGAAGGCAAGCATACCATATGCCTTCTTGACCACTCTATTCACCTGTGCAGCCACCTTCAGGGTACAATGGACCTGATCTCTCTGCTCATCAACTTGTCTCAAAGCTCTTCCGTTTACTGTATAATTCATTCTAGAGATAGACTTCCCAAAATGCATCATCTCACATTTGCATGGATTAAACTCCATCTGCCACTTCTCTGTCCAACTCTCCAGTCTATCTATATTCGCCTGTATTCTTTGACAGTCCCCTATGCTTTCTGCTACTCCACCAATCTTCGTGTCATCTGCAAACTTGCTGATCATACCAACAGTGCCCTCTTCCAGATCATTTATGTATATCACAAACAACAGTGGCCCCAATACTGACCCCTGTGGAACACCACTAGTCATCTTTCTCCATTTCGAGAAACTCCCTTCAACTACTACTCTCTGTCTCCTGCTGCTCAACCAGTTCTTCATCCACCTAGCCAGAACACCCTGCACATCATGGGACTTCACTTTCTCCATTAGTCTACAATGGGGAACCTTATCAAATGCCTTACTAAAATCCTTGTATATGACATCTACAGTTCTTCCTTCATCTATCAACTTGGTCACTTAGAGTCATAGAGTCATAGAGATGTACAGTATGGAAACAAACCCTTCGGTTCAACCCGTCCATGCTGACCAGATATCCTAACCTAATCTAGTCCCACTTGCTAGCAACCGACCCATATCCCTCCAAACCCTTCCTATTCATATACCCATCCAAATGCCTCTTAAATGTTGCAATTGTACCAGCCTCCACCATCCTCTGGCAGCTCATTCCATACACGTACCACCCTCTGTGTGAAAACGTTGCCCCTTAGGTCCCTTTTATATCTTTCCCCTCTCACCCTAAACCTATGCCCTCTAGTTCTGGACTCCAGGGAAAAGACTTTGTCTATTTATCC
>NC_057713.1:11114074-11127967 GCF_004010195.1 Chiloscyllium plagiosum
CATATAGATCACATCTACTGCTCTGCCCTCATCAATCTTCTTTGTTACTTCTTCAAAAAACTCAGTCAAGTTTGTGAGACATGACTTCCCACACACAAAGCCATGTTGACTATCCCTAATTAGTCCTTGCCTTTCCAAATACATGTACATCCTGTTCCTCAGGATTCCCTTCAAAATCTGCCCACCTCTGAGGTCAGGCTCACTGGTCTATAGTTCCCTGGCTTGTCCTTACCACACTTCTTAAAGAGTGGCACCACGTTAGCCAACATCCAGTCTTCTGGCAACTCATCTGTGACTATCGATGATACAAATATCTCGGCAAGAGGTCCAGCAATCATTTCCCTATTAAGTTGGTGAGCCACGATCTCCCAAGCATAAAATCATGTTACCTATCACTGATAAGCTCATTCCTTTCCAAATATAAGTAGATTTTATCCCTCAGTACCTTCTCCAGCAACTTCCCACCACTGAGGCCAGGCTCACTGGTCTGTAGTTACCGGGAATATCCCTATTACCCTTCTTGTACAGGGGGACAACATGAGCAACCCTCTAGTCCTCTGGCACCTCACATGCATTTAAGGATGCCACAAAGATATCGGTCAGGGCCCCAGCTATTTCCTCTCTTGCCTCACTCAGCAACTTGGGATAGATCCCATCCAGTCCTGGGGATTTGTCCACCTTAATAACCTCTAGCTGAACCAACACATCTTCCCTACTTATGTCAACGTGATCCAGACTAATCAAACTCCTGTCTCTAATCTCAACATTCATCATGTCCCTCTCTGCAGTGAACACTGATGCAAAGTAATCATTCAGTATCTCACCCATTCGCTCAGGTTCGACACACAGCCTTCCTTCCTTATCCTTTAGTGGACCAATCCTTTCTCTAGTTACCCTCTTGCCTCTTATATAAGAATAAAAGACTTGGGGATTCTCCTTAATTCTGCTCGCTAAAGCTATTTCATGACCCCTTTTATCCTGGTTTATTCCTTGTTTAAGACTTGTCCTAGTCTTCCGATATTCTTCCAGGGCCTAGTCTTCCGATATTCATCCAGGGCTCGTTCTGTTATTAGCTGCCTGGACCTTATGTACGCTTCCCTTTTCCTCTTGGCTATTTGTACGATTTCTCCTGTCATCCATGGTTCACGAATCTGGCCCTTCCTATCTCTTGCTTTCAAAGGCACATGCCTATCCTGCATTATCTTTAACATATCTTTGAAAGCCTCCCACATCTCGTGGGCTGAAGGGCCTGTTCTGTGCTGTACTGATCTACATCTCAAATGAGGACTTCCCTTCAAATAGCTGTGTCCAATTCACATTTCCCAGCAACTGCCTTGGCCCAGTTTAGTACTCTTCCCTTATGACCACTCTCTGTGTCTACAATGTTGGTCATTTTATAAGGTTACTATGCCCTTGAGTTTTCTTTTCCCCAGAAAGGGGGGTGATTGGTCAGGGTCAACTTGGCTAGGTTTGAAAGGTTTAGTGGGGCCCTTTTTGTTTATCCCTACCAGATAATGCCTCTGGCCTAAGACTTTCATGTCTTAAACAAAACCGGTATAATCAAAGGGGAGTGACCAGCTGGCTGTGTAGCTAGCCTTCGTTTAGATTAGATTTTTTTGATTCAGTTCAGCAGCAGTGTGTGTGTGTGAGGAAAGGCTGCTGAGGCAGGTTCAGCCGGGTACTCCCTCTCTGTCACTGAATTCAAGCCTATTAGTCCTGGTTTGTTTCATTTTTACTCTTTGTGCTAAGGGATGTGTTTTTGTGGGTCTGTTGCAAGTAATTTTGGAACAGCATCATTGAGTCGGGATAGTCTGTTGGGTTTTCGATAGGATACGTTATCCGGTATTTTACTTTCTGCTCTTTGTGTTTCATTCCGTAACTTTGTAAACAAATTCTGTTTGTTTAAAACTTGGCAATCAAACCAACTAATTCACTCCAGGAATATCCACTAAACACTTACTGCAAACAAATAGCAAAGTTACAGTCTAGGCTACCTGCTCAGAAATGTTTTGAGGGGTCGGGTCTGGTCCATAACAGATCGGAGGCTCTTCAGAGGGTTGGTGTGAACTTGTTGGGCTGAATGGCCTCTTTCCACAAAGTAAGGATTCTAAGAAGCAGGATGTCAGGATGTCCAGTCAAGGTAACCGTAGGAGTTGATTGGTTTGTTGTGGATATCGGTAGCCAGCCTATCTCCAGAAATGGAAACAGAGAAGTCGAGAAAGGGAAGCGAAGAGTCAGAGGTGGACCTGGTGAAGATAATAATGGGGAGAAAATTGGAAGCAAAATTTATCAACTTTTCCAATTCTGGATGAGGGAAGACAGCATCACTGATGATATTATTGATATACTGGAGAAAGAGTTGTGGGTATGGGTGGAATAGAACTGGATCAAGACATGTTCCACTTACCCCCAAAATAAGACACACTGGGTTCCCAAATTGGTACCATGGCCATCCCTTTGACCTGAGGAAGTGAGAGGAATTAAAAGAGAAGTTGTTCAGAGTGAAGCTGAAAATGTGTTGCTGGAAAAGCGCAGGAAGAATGGCTTATGCCGAAACGTCGATTCTCCTGTTCCTTTGATGCTGCCTGACCTGCTGCGCTTTTCCAGCAACACATTTTCAGCTCTGATCTCCAGCATCTGCAGACCTCACTTTCTTCTTGTTCAGAGTGAAGCCAGGCAGAGGAGGATGGTGGTTGATGGGGGTTTCAGGACTTTTTTCCAGGAAGAAGCAGAGCGGCCTGAGGCCATACTGATGGGGCTATCATCAATTGTTGTAAATACCCACCTGGTTCACCATTAACTTTCAGGGAAATAAGTCTGCCATCCTTGCCTCGTCTGATCTATGTGTGACTCCAGACCCACAGCAAGTAGTTAACTTGAATTTGCCTCTGTATTGGGTGTCCCACACCCACACCCTCTACCTCTTCCATGACTTTAATTTCCCCAGCCCCCAATGCTTTATCTTCACCATGGACATCCAGTCCCTGTACACATCTATCCACCATGACGAAGGCCTCCAAGCCCTCCGTTTCTTCCTCTCCTGCCGACCCAACCAGCAACCTTCTACTAACACAACTCATCCAACTGGCTGAACTGGCCCTCATCCACAACAACTTCACTTTCAAATTCTCCTACTTCCTCAGGACAAAAGGGGTAGCCATGGGCAACCGCATGAGCCCCAGCTATGCCTGCCTCTTCGTCGGGTACATGGAACAGTCCATCGTCTGCAGTTACACCAGCACCATTCCTCACCTTTTCCTCTGCTACATCAATGACTGTATTGGCACCACCTCGTGCTCCCACAAGGAGGGTGAACAGTTCATCAACTTCACCTACACCTTCCCACCCTGACCTCAAATTGACCTGGGCCATCTCAGACACCTCCTTCCCCTTCCTGGACCTCTCCATCGCCATTTCCAGTGACAGACTCAACACGGACATTTACTACAAACCCACTGGCTCCCACATCTACCTGGACTACACCTCCTTCCATCCTACCTCCTGTAAAAACTCTATCCCTTATTTCCAATTCCTCTGCCTCCACTGCATCTGCTCCCAGGAGGATCAATTCCACCATAGAAAATCCCAAATGGCCTCCTTATTCAAGGACTGCAATTTCTCCTCCCACTTTGTCAACGATGCCCTCCAACACATCTCCACTTCCCACACCTCCGCTCTTGAACCCCACCCTTCTAATCGCAACGAGGACAGAACCCCCCGGTCCCAACCTTCCACTTCCGGATACATTGCATCATCGTTCACCATTTCTGCCACCTACAGTCGGACCCCACCACCAGGGATTTATTTCCCTCCCCAGCCCTAACAGCATTCTGCAGAGACCATTCCCTCCGCGACTCCCTTGTTAGGTCCACATCCCCCACCAACCACCCTCCACTCCCAGCACCTTCCCCTGCCACCCCAGCAAGTGCAAAACCTTTGCCCGCACCTCCCCCCTCACCTCCGTCCAAGACCCTAAAGAAATCTTCCACATCTTACAGACATTTACCTGCACTTCCACACACATCATCTACTGTGTCCGTTGCTCTTGATGTGGTCCCCTCTACATTGGGGAGACAGGACGCCCACGTTGGAACGTTTCAGAGAACACCTCTGGGACACACGCACCTAAAAATCCCCATCACCCTGGGCCAAACACTTTAACTCAACCTCCCACTCCTCCAAGGACATGCAAATCCTGGGCCTCCTCCACCGCCAAACCCTAACCACCTGACACCTGAAGGAAGAATGCCTCATCTTACACCTTGGGACACTCCAACCACACGGATCAATGTGGATTTCACCAGTTTCCTCATTTTCCCTCCCCCCACCTTATCCCAGACCCAACCTTCCAAGTCGGCACCGCCCTCTTGAACTGTCCTACCTGTCCATCTTCCTTCCCACCTATCTGTTCCACCCTCCTCTTTGTCCTATCACCATTGCACAGTGGCACAGTGGTTGGCACTGCTGCCTCACAGCACCAGAGACCTGGGTTCAATTCCTGCCTCAGGCGACTCTCTGTATGGAGTTTGCACATTCTCCCTGTGTCTGCGTGGGTTTCCTCCGGGTGCTCCGGTTTCCTCCCACAGTCCAAAGATGTGCAGGTCAGGTGAATTGGCCACGTTAAATTGCTCGTAATGTTAGGTGAAGGGGTAAATGTAGGGGAATGGGTCTGTGTGGGTTGCGCTTCGGCGGGTCGGTGTGGACTTGTTGAGCCGAAGGGCCTGTTTCCACACGAAGTAAAAAAAAATCACCCCCAACCTTCACCTACCTATCACATTCTCAGCTACCTTGCCCCCACCTCTCCATTTATCTCGCAACCCCTTTGGGCCACAAGCCTCATTCCTGCTTCTTGGATGCTGCCTGACCAGCGGTGATTTTCAGAGTTAACGTTTCACGTCCACTGACCCCCATCCCACCCCCTTCAGATGTTCAGGAAAGGGTCACTGGATCTGAGACTTTAGCTATGATTTCTATGATGGTGCCAGACCTGTTGACGTTTTCCAGCAACTTCTGCGTTTCGTTTCTGGTCTCCAGCATCCTGCAATTCTTTGGGTTTTCCGACCAGTTTCCTCTCCCTGGCTTCCACCAGGTAAGTGATGCCTAGATTGTCCTGGAACAGTTTGGAAAGGGTTAACCCAAGTTACAGCAGAATCCCTGCGGTAAGCCTGATTGATGAGGACTTTGCTAGTTTATCACAGCTAAGCCTTGCTTAGTACAAGCTTAAATTGCAACTTTTGTTTGTTGGACATGATGAACTGCTTCTTAAGTCACAATGTCTTAAATTGAATACATTAAATAACAATGCCAGTGCCTAAAAGTAACTAATCATTGTCTAATTACTGCTTTTCAATTGTTTGTAAAGAATTGTTTGAAACAGATTATTTTTCAATGAACAAATGAATAAACCAGGGTGACTAGAGGGGAGGTGGTGGTGTAATTAGATTAGATTACATTACAGTGTGGAAACAGGCCCTTCGGCCCAACAAGGCCACACCGACCCGCCGAAGCGAAACCCACCCATACCCCTACATTTACCCCTTCACCTAACACTACGGGCAATTTAGCATGGCCAATTCACCTCACCCTGCACATCTTTGGACTGTGGGAGGAAACCGGAGCACCCGGAGGAAACCCACGCAGACACGGGGAGAACGTGCAAACTCCACACAGTCAGTCGCCTGAGGCGGGAATAGAACCCGGGTCTCAGGCGCTGTGAGGCAGCAGTGCTAACCACTGTGCCACCGTGCCGCCCACTGCACAAGTTAACGTTGCTGAACTTGTTACTGAAATAGTTCTGCAGAGGCCAGTACCCCATCATTAAACCCCCCCTATATTTAGATGTGGTGAGTCCTTGACCCTGATCCAGCTCCCTCAGAGCCAGCTCTTAGAGTGAACAGAACCTCTGACACGCCAGGGCTCCCTGATTGGATCATGTTAACGACCCAATCAGGGAACTCATATTCAACCAGGTCCACCAAGCTGATCGTTACAGTAACCCAGTAAACCCAGACTAACGTCCAGGGGACACACATTCAAATTCCACTATGGGTAGATGCTTCACATTTGAACTCAATAAATAACAAGTCAAACAGTAACCAACATCATTTGTTGCAAAAACCCCATCTGCTTCACTCATTCCCTTTTGGGGAAGGAAATCTGGCCTACATGTGACTCCAGACCCTTAACTGACCTCTGGACAATAACAGATGGGCAATGTTGACCTAGCCAGAGATGACACCATCCTGAGGACGCATTTTAAAATAAACATAATTTTGGAGGTGATACAATTGGAAAAACAAGGTGTTAAAACTAAATTATTTCAGTGCATGGTCAACCAGGAAGCATGAACAGTAAACAAAGTTATAGAGATGAGATCCACATGGTTGAACCATGATTGGTCGCAGGAAGCCAGCGATATATATGATGAATGATATAAAATGGTAATGATATAAATTTGGAATTGTAGAGCAGAGGAGGTCATTCAGCCCCTTAAACTATATCCACCATTCAGTTTGTTCGGTTTGTACCTTCACTAACCTCAGCAGCTTTTTGGGAGGAAGGAGTTTCAGATTTCCACCTCCCTTTCTCTGCAGAAGGGCTTTCTGATATCACCCTTGAAAATCTTAGCTCTAACTTGCTGCTTATGCCTACTCATTCAACATTCCTACACCCATTTCTCTCCAGCTACCCTTTCAACACTTCTATTCATATTCAACATCACAATTAGATCATCTTTAATTCTCTATCCGTGAAGGAACTAGCCTAGTCTTTGGATTCTGTCTTTGTACTTGATCTCCTTTGGCCCTTGTATAGGATTATTTGAATCCTAACCCAGCAGGAAGGAGCTAATTCCATATATATGAAAGTAAAATACTGCAGATGCTAGAAATCTGAAAGAAAATCAGGTCTTGTTTGACCACCTGAAACGTAACTCAGATTTTCACTTCCCAGATCATGCCCAACTGCTTGAGCATTTCCAAAGTTTTTTTTTGCTTTTTAACCCTTTAAGACCTGACATCCGTGTAATAGCTGATATTCATTAAAGACTGGAAGACAATGAGAAACCAGTTGTGTAAGGAGTTGTCCCTCCCACTATCCAAAGGTGTGAGGGTTAGGTGAATTGGCCATGCTAAATTGTCCACAGTGTCCAGGGATGTGTAGGTTGGTTGCATTAGTCAAGGATAAATGTAGAGTAATAGTTCAAGCGGATGAGTCTGGGTGGATTACTCTTCAGAGGGTTGGTGTGGATTTGTTAGGCTAAATGACCTGTTTCCACACTGATGTGATTCTATGATTCTATGCTGAGTGTCAGAGACAGAGTTACAGTGAAATTAGGGTATTCCTAGACTAGGAGCTGGATGAACTTACACACTGATTACGTGTTGTGCATTATCTCTAACCTAGTGAAAATCTTTCACCGCAATTACTCTTCCCTTTTCCTTTATAGTTGGATTTCTGGAGTCCGGACCATGTCAACAAGATTGAGTCTTGGTTGGGCAGTGCTGGAAAGCCTTTAAAGTCTAAATTACTTTTCAAAAAGGGGAATCTTCAAAGGAGATGTGAGTAGCAAGCATTTTTACACCGAGAGTGGTGGGTGTCTGGAACAAACTGCCCGGGGTGGTGGTGGAGGAAGGTACGATCAAGCATTTTAGAGACTTTTAGGTAAGCACATGAATATGCAAGGAATGAAGGTATATGGACCAAGGGCAGGCAGAAGGGATTAGGGTAACTTGGCCACATGTTCATCACAACATGGTGAGCTGAAGGGCCTCTTCCTGTGCTGTATTGTTTTGCGTTCTATGCTCTAAACCTTCTTCAGCAGCAGACTGTTTTGTTCACAGCATTTCTTTGGCCAGGCCATCATTTTTCACCCATCCCTGTTCGGGCTCAGCCACATTACTGTGGATCTGGAGCTACATGTAGGCCCGACCAGATAAAGATGGCAGATTTCCTTCCTTAAAGAGGATTAGTGAACCAGCTGGGATGTTTTTTACAATTTTACAATGTCGACAATGGTTAGAGGATCACCATTCGACCAACTCTCTGACAGAATCTTTTAAAAATTGAATTCAAATTCCATTATCTGTTGTGATGATATATCAGAGTCACTAGATTGGGGTTCTCGATTGCTAGTCCAGTGACATTACCATTACACCACTGTCTCTAGGTCCCTAGGAGTAAAGGAAACCAATCGACCATGGCAGCTGTCTGCAGCTTTTGAAGATGTCAATCACATGTTGTCCTATTATCCCAAATGAGAAACCATTAAAACTGGCGAATGACTCATACTGGTTTTACTGGTCTTGTGTATTTTAAAACAGAGTGTGAGTACTCACAGTGCATTCTGTTCCAAGTATTTCTGATTTTTTTTAACTGATCTTTGCCCACTGGGTAATTGTGCCTCTCTGATATTGTCCCTCAATCTCCTGCATCTCTTCCCCAAGCAGTTTCTGTCCAGTTCCTTCAGATCATCACCTTCATGAGTGGCTGGTCTATTACTGTATCTGAGACCAATCAGTCAGAAGAGGACAGTTTGCTCACTTGGGAGGCTTGCTCCTGCAGGATACTCTGTCACAGCCAATGGCAGGAAGGAAGAAGGGAGCAGAGATTCCGAGTGTGGACCTAGAGCAAAAGGAGCACAGTGACAAAAGGAATAGTGCACAAAAAAATGTGTTTGTAAGGGAGGAGCAGGTAGTTCATCTTGGCCTCTGTAGTAAGGTTACTGAATGTGTTCTGAAATAGCAAAGGAGACAAAGAGATGTAAATCTATACCAATGTCACACCCCACTATAGATTGTAAAATACAAATTTAGTGGGTTCCACACTCTAACTCCAAGTAACCTACCTCCACCCTCCATTACATATGTTCACTGGGAAAACATTCAGGTTTGACTCTCTGAAGACTGTTGATCATTGTTGAATCTGACTACCAGCTTTCCCATTCAGGTGTGTTTCCTCTTCTGGTGAACATTACGCCATGGGAATGTTTCCCAGCTCACCTTAATCCTACCCCATGCCTTTCAGAACCCCTAACCCAATCCTTTTGCCTTTTACATATCTGATATTGTCAGCTCTGTGTATACACAATTGATACATTCTAATATCTAACATGTATGTTTTCATCTGTATAGAAAGGTAAATATAATTGAGGAAGGGGAAGAGGCATACACTGGCACCAATAAGAAGGTAGAATGCCTCTCTTTATTCTGTCTCAGTGGTTAGCACTGCTGCCTCACAGTGCCAGGGACCTGGGTATGATTCCACCCTCGGGCAAATCTATGTGTGGAGTTTGCACATTCTCCATGTGTCTTCCTCCAGATGCTCTGATTTCCTCCCACAGTCCAAAGATGTGCAGGGTTAGGCGGATTGGCCATGGTAAAGTTTCGATAGCGACCAGGGATGTGTAGGCTAGGTGGATTAGCCATGGGAAATGCAGGGTTACAGGGATGAGTGGGATGTTCTTTGAAAGGTCGGTGTGGACTCAATGGGCTGAATGGCCTGCTTCCACACTGTAGGGATTCTGTGAAATAGTACATGCTTGCATTGAAGGCCTCCATGAGTTTGAAAAGGGACAGGGAACAAGGGGTTCAGGATAGGCATCCGAGTCCATCTGAATGTTCCCCCTTACCTTGGTGTTGACCTTCTAGCACTTTCTCAAATAAATTAAAAGAGAAAATTCATCAAAAGCTCATAGAGGCTGAAGAGAGCCCACACTGCAGTTCAATTATTTAATGTACAGATGAATTCTTCAGATTTAAGTGCACTGCATAGGTCCAAAGTGCACAATGCAAATTCACATCATATCATCAAAAGCTCAGGGTCAAAATATCAAGTTCAAGCCCAGGCTTTTAGGAGCTGCTCCGAGCCCCAGAATAAAATCTTTAATGAGGCCATTAAAAGTCATAAAATACAATTCACTGGGTAGAATTAATCATGTTACAATCGATCTCCCATAGCATATCCATATTAAATCAGAAGGCAGCATGATTTACAATTATGATATCAGAACTGAGGTTACCAACTTCATAAAAGACTGAATAAGCTGGTGCTCTTTTCTTGGCTAAATGACACGGCTGAGAGGTGACCTGATGGAGACTTTAAAGTTTTGTGAAGGTGTTTAATGGGGGTGGGGGTGGGGGGGGGGGGAGACACAGCAAAGAACATGTTTCCCATTGTGAGAAGTGCTCAAAACTAGTCATCAATGTAAGATTTTCACTAATAAATCCAAGGAAGAATTCCAGAGAAACATCTTTACCTTGAGATTGATTTGAATGTGGGACACGCTATCACGAAGGTCATGGAGGTGAATAAAGTAGAGGAAAGGGAGGGGGGGGCCAGGAGGATTTTATTAACTCACAGGATATGGGCATTACTGGCCTGGACCAGCATTCATTGACCAGAGGGGGAGAGTTAATCACATTGTTTTGGGTCTGGAGTCACCTGTACAACAGAGGGTTTCCTTCCCTGAAGGATGTGAGTGAACTGGCTGAGGTTTTCCCCAGCAATCAGCAGCAGTTTCATGGTCATCATTAGACCCTTAATTACAGATTTTTTTTATTGAACTCAAATTCCACCATCTTCCCAAGTGCGATTTGAACCCAGGTCCCCACAACATTGTCTGGGGGTCTCTGGATTACTAGTCTAGCTATATAATACCACCAGGCCCCTTATCACCGAGTATTCTGGACTTTTGTCTCTGCGCTCTTCTTTTCCAGTCTTTGTGTCTCTACTGTTTGGGCTTGTCATTCTAACTTTCCGTACAGAGATGACATCTACAGCGCGTGTTCAATTTCTGTACCAGTGGAGGTCACCATGAAGGTTCCAATTTCTCAATCTTAGCCTTGCCTGAGAGGTGGTGACACAAGAACATAAGAACAAGGAGCAGGATTAGGCCGTCAGCTTTGAGCCTGCTCCACTATTCCAATAAGGTCATGATTGATCTTTTAGTGACCTCAGCTCCACTTACCTGCATTTTCACCATATCCCTTAATTCCTTTATTTTTCAAAAAAGTATCCATCTTAGCTTATAAAGCGATTACTGAAGTAGCATCGACTACTTCCCTGAGCAAGGAATTCCATAGATTAACAAACATCTGGGTGAAGAAGTCCCTTCTCAGTTCAGTTCTCACCATCAAGTTAAACTCAAAACCAGTTGTCTTTCTCTGATGAGAGAATATCCCAATGGTCCTTTGGGATTATGGTGATTTTATCTTGGGACTTGTCTATTGCATTGCATACCTAGCTGGCTTCCTATTGTTCATAGAATCATAGAGTTATATAGCATGGAAGCAGACCTTTCAGTCCAACCAGTCTATGATGAAAATAATCCCAAACCAAACTAGTCCCACCTGCCTGCACTTGGCTCCTCACCTTCCAAATATTTTAAATGTTGTAACCATAACCACATCCACCACTTCCTCTGGAAGTTCATTCCATAAACAAACCACTCTCTATGTGAAGAGGTTGTCCCTCATGTCTTTTTAAAATCTTTCTCCTCTCACCTTAAAAATATGCCCCCTAGTCTTGAAATCCCTTACCCTAGAGAAAAGGTACCTGCCATTCATCTTATCTATACCCCTCATGATTTTATAAACCTCTATAAGGTCACCCCACCCCAATCTCTATGCCTTCTTAACCACTCTGTCTGCATGTGACGCAAACTTCAAAGAATTACATACCTGAACCCTTAGGTCTCTGTTAGACAACACTGCCCATGGTCCTACTTTTCATTGTATAAGTCCTGCCCTTGTTTGTTTTGCCAAATGCAATACCTTGCATTTATCCAAACTAAACTCCATCTGCCACTCCTCAGCCTATTGACCCAATTGCTCACCCTCCCCAGACTTGAACACACCCAAAACTCTGCAAATCAAACCCAAACTCACAGCAAGTCACCTTCATACATTTCTCCTGTGCTCACTGATCTAATTAACTGATACCAGCATTTATTGCCTATGCCTCATTGTCCTGGAAGAGGCACTGGTGAGATGTCTTGTGAGATGTATAAATGCTTACCAGCCAAGTCTTCTAAGTCCAGAAGGCCATGATAAGACCATAAAATGGAGAATCAGAAGTAGACCATTTAGCCCATCGGGTGTCCCCCATTATTCAATGAGATCATGGCTGATCTGATAATCTTCAAGGTAACTTTCTTACAACTTTTCCCAATACACAGAGCCTGTACACACTTTCCCGGTCACTCTCTTCTCCAAGGTGAGTTCTGAGAAGTGCAAGGTCATGCATTTGGGCAGGACAACAAAGCGAGGGAGAACACAATAAATGGGAAGTATTGAGAGGTTTAGAAGAAATAAAAGACCTTGGAGTGCATGTCCATCATGTCCCTCAACACGGCTGGACAGGTAGCTAAGGTAGTAACAAAGGCATTAGGGATGCTTTCCTTCATTGGGTGAGGGACTAAACACAAAATCAGAAAGCAAAACTGGAGCTAAGGGAAGGTGATGACCTAGTGGTATTATCGCAAGAGTATTAATCCCAAGAGACAGGCAATGTTCTGGGAACGTGGGTTCTAATTTCACAATGGCACATGGTAGAATTTGAATTCAATGCAAATCTGAAACTGAAAGTCTAATGTTGACCATGAACATATCATTGATTGCTGGGAAAACCCATCTGATTCACTAATGTCCTTTAGGGAAAGAAATTTCCCATCTCTACTTGTTCTGGCCTAAATGTGGTTGACTCTTAACCCAAAAAGAACGAGCAATAAATTCTGCCCTAGTTTCAATGCTGACCTCCTGTGAATGAATATAGAAAATCTATGTAAGACAGTGGCTAGGCCACAGCTGGAGTTTTCTGGTCACCACGTTACAGAAAATGCATGGTTGCTCATGAAAGAGTACAGAGGAGATTAACAAGAATGTTGCCACTGTTTGAAATTTGTGGCTACAAAGCAAGATTGGGTTAGTTGAGTTTGTTTCCCTTCAGACAGTGAGAGCTGAAAGATCACTCAATCAGAATATACAAAATGACAAGGTGTTGGAGAGAGTGGGCAGGGGACCTGGATCTACACCTGAAGCCTTGTGATCTGTAAGGCTGCACACCAAGTGTTCGAATGTCAGATTTGAATACATGCTGTTTTTAGATCAGAGTGGTGCTGGAAAAGCACAGCAGGTCAGGTAGCCTCCGAGGAGCAGGAAAATCAACAGTTCGGGCAAAAGCCCTTCATATTATTACGTCATGATCCATATTAAATTCATTGATGCATGGACAGAGGGGATAAAGTTAAGGCCTTTGCTGAGGACTGATCGTTCATCCTCAGTGAGGGGAAGGTCTGGGGCATGGTGAAAACCTGGCAGGGCTGGGAGCTAGGACCTGGTGTAGGTGTGGAGCTGGGAGTGAGGGGGGGGTGGAGTCATGAGCAGGGGTGGTGTTCCCCTCAGGGTTCTGGAGGGTGGGGATGGTGACAGTGGGATCTGTGGGGGGCGTGTCGGCAGAATGCAGGTGAGTGGCGTTGGTGGGGCCGGATGCTGCTCCTCGGATGCTGCCTGACCTGCTGAGCTGTTCCAGCATCACTCTGATCTAAACTGTGGTTTCCAGCATCTGCAGTCCTCACTTTTACCCAGATTTGAATAAATGGCATGTTTGTTTTGCCAATGCAGATACAATGGGCAGAATGGCCTCTTGCTCTGTCATAAATTTTCTATGTTAATATGTTGTTGATTACACACAGCTAGTCAGCTGCTTTTAACTTCAGTGCTGAAAAATGTGTTGCTAGAAAAGCGCAGCAGGTCAGGCAACATCCAAGGAGCAGGAGAATCGACGTTTCGGGCATAAGCCCTTCTTCAGGAAAGAGGAAGGTGTGCCAAGCAGGCTAAGATAAAAGGTAGGGAGGAGAGACTTGGGGGAGGGGCGTTGGAAATGCGATAGGTAGAA
>NC_057713.1:11128805-11207808 GCF_004010195.1 Chiloscyllium plagiosum
GTGGGGGGTGGTGCCAGTGTAGCTGCGGAAGATGGACTGTTCCACATATCCGACAAAGAGGCAGGCATAGCTGGGGCCTATGCAGGTGCCCATGGCTACTCCTTTGGTTTGGAGGAAGTGGGAGGATTGGAAAGAGAAGTTGTTCAGAGTGAGGACCAGTTCAGTTAGTAAAAGGAGGGTGTCAGTGGAAAGGTACTAGTTGGTTCGGTGGGAAAGGAAGAAGCGGAGGGCTTGGAGACCTTCGTGATGGGGGATGGAGGTGTATAGGGACTGGATGTCCATGGTGAAGATAAGGCGTTGGGGACCGGGGAAGTGAAAATCATGGAGAAGGTGGAGGGCGTGGGTGGTGTCCCGAACGTAGGTGGGGAGTTCTTGGACTAAGGGGGACAGAACCGTGTCGAGGTATGTAGAGATGAGTTCAATGGGGCAGGAGCAGGCTGAGACGATGGGTCGGCCGGAGCAGTCAGGTTTGTGGATTTTGGGCAGGAGGTAGAAAAGGGCGGTGCGGGGTTGTGGGACTATGAGGTTGGAGGCGGTGGATGGGAGATCACCTGAGCTGATGAGGTTATGGATGGTCTGGGAGATGATGGTTTGGTGGTGGGAGGTGGGGTCATGGTCAAGGGGGCAGTAGGAGGAGGTGTCCGCGAGCTGGCGTTTAGCCTCAGCAGTGTAAAAATCGGTGCACCTCACTTTCTCCTGCTTTTAACTTAAGCCAAGAAATCTTTACCACACAGTCTCTACCACACTGCTGTTCAGTGATCCTTGAACTGATCTAAGTGACTCATTTAGATCATCTTTATAGCCCCATCCCTACTGCATTGCAGAATTGAATTCTACTGCATAACTACTCTTGGAGTTCTGCATTCTTAAATGTTACATTTTCACAGAAGGTCAAGGGTGAATTTCATCCCAATGATTTGTTTAATTGTCCACCACCATTCAGAACTAGATGTGGCAGGACAACAGAACCTTTGGTGATGGGCACTGAAATCCGCCACATTCTGTGCACTTTCTACCCTTAGTGCACAACATGAAGGAGCATTGATGCATCAGCTGTCAGCCGGAGTGGGCAGTACATGATAGCCAGCAGGATGTTTCCTTTCCCAAGTCTGACCTGATGCTATGAGACTCCAGGAGGTCTGCAGTCAATGTTGAGGACTTCAATATTTATCACTCCAGTATTGGTGGCAAGGTCTCTTGGTGCCTGGACGCTTCTCTATCTCTCACCCTCTTCCTTTTAAACTGTTCCTTAAAAGCCAATTCATTGATAGGTGGCTCGGTGGCTCAGAGCTTAGCGCTGCTGCCTCACAGCATTAGGGACCCTGGTGTGATTCCAGCCTCAGGCAATTGTCTGCGTGGAGTTTTCACACACTCCCCGTGTCTGCGTGGGTTTCCTTTGGGTGCTCCAGTTTCCTGCCAAAGTACAAAGATGTGCAGGTTAGGTGGATTGCGCATGCTAAATTATCCATAATGTCCAGGGATATACAGGATAGGTGGATTAGCCATGGGAAATGTAGGGTTACAGGACAGTGGTGCATCTGGGTGGGATGCTTTCGGGAGATTAGGATGGGCCAAATGACCTGCTTCCACATAATAAGGATTCTGTGATATTGATCATGTATTTCAAAATCTCTATGTGACACAGTGTCAACTCCATTTTGAGAGGACATTACGAAGCATTATTAAAGTGCTTTTTGATTACAAGTCTTTATTTTCAGATGGAAAGAAATATTACAGGCATTTTATATCCAAAGAAAAAGCCTGAAACAAATTTCACTTCAAAACGCTTGAGCTCTTACTTTTTCTTTAAACTGTGTTAAGTTGGCAGCCTCTCTGATGAACTTCCTTGCTGCAGAAATCCCCTGTGGTGAGAATTATTTCATTTCTTTCTGTCCACTTGTTATAATTACTGTCACACTTTGTGTCAGAGAAGATTTCCAAACCTCCTTAATTACGGGGGAAGTGTCAGGAGATTGGAGATTGGCAAATGTGACACCCTTAGCCAAGAAAAGGCCCTGTCTGGCATCAGGGCTGGCTCCGATTTCTAGCGGTTAAAAAAAAACAGGGGGAAAACTAAGTCATTCAAAGTTTGAGTTAATTCAGGAGAGTTAGCACAGATTTGTAAAAGGCAGATCATACTTGGTGAATTCAAGTGGAATTTTTTGATGAAGTTAGTGAGATGTTTGATGTAGGGAATGTGGCAGATGTCGTCTATATGGATTTTCAGAAAATGTTTGACAAGATACCATATAAAAATCTGTTGAATAAACTCAAGGCTCATGGAATTGGAAGGGCCACTGTATGGTAAGGACTGACTCAAAGGCAGAAAGTAGCAATTCATGTCAGCTGGGTGTCTTCCAAGTTGGAGGATGATCAAAAGTGATATTCTCTAGGAGTTAGTGCTGGGACAGGAGCTTTTCTTACCTCATATAAATGACTTGCATCTCAGGGTAAGGTAGGAAGTTTCAAAATTGGTTGATGATGACAGCAAACTTGAGGTCCGGGAGCCAATAAGGATCATGTGAATTGCCTGCAACTGAACATAGATAGACCAGCAGAATGGGCAACAACGTGACAGAAAGAATTGAAGACAGAGTAGTCTAAGTTGAAGCATATTGGCAGAAGGGATGAGGAGTAGTAATATAGAGCTTATGCCCGAAACGTCGATTCTCCTTTTCCTTTGAGGCTGCCTGACCTGCTGCGCTTTTCCAGCAACACATTTTTAAGATATAGACTCAATGACATAGTTTGAAAGATTGTGTAGGAGCAGGGAGAATTGGGAATACATAAATATCAATACTTGACTGTGGCAGGATTTAATGAAAGAACAATCAGCAAAGCAGATGGGATCTTGGGATTCATAAAGACAGCAGTAGAGTACAAAAACAGATCTTGCAATGAACCTTTCTAGAACTCTGATTGTGCGCTGGCCAGAGTATTATTTCCAGTTTTTGTTTTCACAGTTTAGAAAAGTTATCAGTGCGCAGAGGAGACGTACAGGAATGGTTCTGGGGATGGGCAAGGGGATTGAGTTACAAGGCTACATTGGAAAAGATGGGCTGGTTCTGACTGAGGTGACATTTACTCAAAGTGCACAAGACTATCCCACAGGTTTAGATAATGTGATCAAAGTTGACCACTTCTCCTGAGCTGGTGTTGCAAGAATGAAAGGCTATCAATGTAAAAGTTTGAGTGAGAGCTGACATAGATTCATTGGAGTGAATGGTCTCTTTCCGTGCAGTAAATTACTCCATGGGCAGTGTTTAACGGAAGTGACTGGGGTCTCACTTGCCAGCAGAAAGGCCACTTGGAGTCCTACATCACCTCTTCTTGGGAAGACCTGATAAACTAACTGTCAATCAAGGACTTAAGTGTACAGTAGCTATTCATTGGCAATGCTGTTGGGTTAGAGGGTAGCTGTTGCTAGTTCTTCACCCACATGAGTCCCAGGATTGCACAACATACAGGCGAATGAAGGCAGGAAAGTTGAAGAGGCAAGGGTCATGATGGAGACGTGTCAGCAGAAAGGTCAGAGAGTGTGGACTCTCCCTTCCCAAACCATGTCCCTCAATCTCTCTCTGAGTGCAATTGAATATTGGATTCCCTCCCCTCCCCCCAGAAGCCTTTCTTCCATTAATTCATTATGCAATCATGTTGAGAACTATATCACATTTACTACTCCATCTTCTCCTCACCCCACCTCCCTTCATAAATGCAAACAATGTCAGGGTTTCGCAATAATCCTACAATGTGTTCATCCTGGATTAGGAAGATTGATACGCTTTTAGCTTGAGGACTACTGACTTTGATTCCAATCTTTATTTCATTTCTCTTCTGAAGCATCCTTTATCTCATGGATGCCCTTTGCACAAGTTATTTTTTATGTAACCTGGTTTTCTAATCAACCTGTTCAGAGATGTTACTACACGCCTCTGGAACAGGTGGGACTTGAACGCAGGTCTCCTAGCTCAGAATTAGGGACACTACCATTTTGCCACAAAAGAGCCCTAAACGAGATTGTTGTTCTGTTAGACCCTCACCCTAGACAGTCCCATGGATATCAGCAATAACACCCGCACAACAGATCTTTGGGTTTTCTACTTTATTTAACCCTTCCCAAATCTGTTCATATGTTGTATAGAAATATACTACCAGTTACCGAGGAGGGACTGTGCTAGCCAGTCACAGTCCCTTCGTCTTGCATGGGTCCATCACTTCAGCTCATTCAAAGGGCACGCCTCTTGATGTGTTGGTTGTTCTCTGGAGTTGACGCTGCCAAAGTTCCAATTCTCATTGACAATTTATATGATCGTTAGCATGACTGACCATATCATCCAATGTACACGTTCATAATTGGCTGGACTTTGCCACAGCAACCTGGTATTGACCCGCTTGGCCAACTAACACCCACAACCCGTTTTTTCACTGTGGATGCATGAGTCAGGGTCAGATATTCTTCCTTTGTCTTTTGCTCACATCAACCTTTGCCTGTATCAGCATTTGCTTGTGTCAGCAGTCCTTATAGCCTTTGCCTTTTGATGTCAGTAGTTCTTATGGCGCCCCTTCCTCCAATCCCATTGACTCGTTGCTAGATCACATGACTGATCCAACAGTTCATTGGGTATTGGCTGACTATTTGGAGAGAAACAAGAGAGGATATTGGAGAAAAAGGAGATAGGCATTGGGCAATGATCATTTGAAGAGCTAATGCAGGCATGATGGACTGAGTGGCCTCTTTCTATGCTGCAACACTGCTGTGGATCATTGTCGATGTTGATATTGGCTCATTAACTTATTGGAGGACCTTTAATTTTGTGAAGACAGCTGTGTTGAAGAAAATGTCCTTTTCTCCTTGTTACATCAGACGACCTGTTTCTAACTGGAAACGGCAATCTCTTCTCTAGACTTTCCTGGATGGCGAGACCAGGCAATATCTTCTTTTGGGACTTGTCCTTGAATTATTGATCATTTTACCTTATGTCGTTATTTAACAGTGAAATATCAATCACTTTACTGAAACATGTTCACTCAGCACCACCTCTATCATTGACATAGACTGTTCTAATTTATCAATATACTCTGCAATCTGTTGTACACTTTTGGAGAGCTTTGGCTTAAAATAATCAATGAGCTCAGGTTTATCACGCTGCTCATTCACATAGTCAAGATTTGATTCTTTTGCCATATCTTTCTGATTCTTTCCCATCTGAAGGCTCTTTGGCATGGAAAATATTTCCACCAGTTTTTGTAAACTTTCTGACTTTGCCCCGCTATGCTTTGGTCTCACCTCCAATGGAGGTATATTGCCACGAAGCGGGTATCTCTCCAAATGGAGTAATTGAGGGGAATGGATATTTTCCAGTCATTATTCCTGATGGGAGTTGTGAGTGCGGACCCTGCCAAATGGGGACTAATGCTAAGTACTTATTGCTGTCATGCAATAAACCTTCTTGTTGTCTAAGAACAGAACCTCTCCCGTAGATACTCTATAGTGATGTATCCTCGACCACTAATTACTTCATAGGCCCAAGACAAAGCAAAGGCAAACTGCCTCAAACAGCCCTTACCCACCACTACACTTGGCAGAGATGACAAATACCACAAGGTACCAAGTATGGTCATCCAGGAAACTATTGTCCTGCATTGGAATAGTGCAGATTCAATGGGCCAAATGGCCTTTTCTACACTGTATGACTCTATAACTCGAATGTAGTAGGCTAAGGACAGAGAGTTCAGAATAAGTAGAGCAAAGAATTAAAGTGATCGGTAATTCATAGCTCAGAGCCATGCTATGGATGCAAAGTGATCAGTTGATGTTTTGGGCTCGCCAATGTGAGCAGGTAATGCGGGAAGCTAATTGAAGAAAGTGCACTGAAATCATTGTTTTCCGTGAGGAGTGTGTATTTCTTTAATATATTCATTGATGGGATGAGGGCATTACTGGCTGGGCCAGCATTTATTGCACATTCCTAATTGCCCAGAGGGCAGCTAAGAGTCAACCACATTGCTGTGAGTCTGGAGTCATATGTAGGCCTGACGAGGTAAGGATGGCAGTTTCCTTCTTTAAAGGGCATTAATGAATCAGATGGGCTTTTCCAGCAATTGGCAATGGATTCATGGTCATCATTAGAACTCCCAATTCCAGAATTTCTTTTGTTGAATTCAAATTCCACAATCTGCCACGGTGGGATTCAAACCTGTGGCACCGAGACAATATCTGGGTCAATGGATAAACAGTCCAACAATAATACCACTAGGCCATCACCTCCCCAAGGAACCCAGGAGAAAGAGAGAAGATGTTGCATCATTTGCCCTGGTATGAGAGGAAGCTGTGAGAAGGAGATGGGAAAAGGGCCCTCATTATAATTATTTCTGGATTGTCTCCAATGCCGTGTGCTAATGAGAGCAGGAGGAGGAGAATGTGATCGAGTATTGTGGACTGATAAACCTAGCACAGGAGCAAAGCCTTCAGACTACTGGGACATTGGGATCCATTCTGGGGCAGGGTGGCCCTGTCCAAAGTGCTGAACCTGAGCATAGGTGGGACCCAAACAAACTCAAAATCTGGCAACATCTATGGAGAGAGAAGCAGAGTTAACATTTCAGGTCCATTGTGACTCTTCTTCAGAACTGGCAGTCAAATCTTTGCCGGCAGTCTCACTCGTGCTGTGGAAAAGGATTAAACTGATGGGCCTGGCTACTGGGTGCTGAGATCCAGTATTAAAAATTATTCATTAAGAACAAGCATCACAGAGAACTGGGAGGGAAAGTTAATGCTTGGAACGATACTGAGTTGCGTGGGAGCAGCAAAAACACAAAGGTAATTAGTTGGCTTAAAAATCTAAATTAGCATTGGAATGGAATGCCTCTGTGTAAAGGCATAAAGTGTGGTTAATAAGGTTGGTGAGCTGCAGATGTAAATGCCACGTGGGAACACGACGTGGCACTGACTGGGATCTGATTCGGAAAAGGAAAATTGCCTGCTTAATCTTCTTGGAAGTACAAAGTACTGAGAAAAAACAGGCAGAACTGAAAAGGGAGGATGAGTTGACATGTTGATGAAGGAAAATACAACAGCACTAGGAAGAAAAAATGTCCGAGGATGTTCCCGGACAGATTCTATTTGGCTGCAGCTGAGGAACAGTAAAGGAGCTTTTACATTACTTAATGCGTTTTATAGACCATCAATGGGCAATAGAGGAGTGGATTTACAAGCAAATTATTGAGAGGTGCAAAGCTATGGACTAGTAACAGACAGAGATTTAAACAACCCGAATATTGTGGTCAGGCAGTGATTCTGTTCAATAGCAATGAGTCCTGTAATCTCTTTTGTTTGTCTGAAGGAGAGTTGGAAAGGATTGCACGTGTTCTTTGAGGTTGGCAAATGTTGCCAGTCATCAATCACAATTTTGCAGCAAGGTGTCTCAGTGGTTAGCACTGCTGCCTCACAATGCCAGGGACCCAGGTTCAATTCCTGATTTGGGAGACTGTCTATGTGGATTTTGCATGTTCTCTCAATGTTCGTGTGGGCTTCCAAGAGGCACCCTGCTTTCCTCCTACAATCCAAAGTTATGCAGGTTAGATGGATGTGTTTTCTCTATTTCCGTGTTTTTAATGATTACAAAGGTGTCATCAACGTATCTGACCCAGAGTTTGGGTTGAATTTGAGAAAACGCACCGGATCATCAACTCCACACTCACAGGAATCCGATTCACGAGAGAAGAAGAAAAGGATAACCAACTCCCATTCCTAGACGTGATGGTACAGAGAACACCAAATGGAGAATTCACCACAAAGGTACACAGGAAAGCCACACACACAGACCAAGTCCTGAACTACGAAAGCAACCACCCCAATACACACAAACGAAGTTACATCAAGACACTATTCAAAAGGGCCACAACACACTGCAGCACACCAGAACTGCAAAAAGAGGAAGAGGAACACCTATACAAGGTATTCGCCAAAAACGGATATCCTCGCAATTTCATCAACAGATGCCTAAGTATGCGGATTGTTAGCTGTCTCCTTTTTTGTCCTATATATTGTTTTGTGCAGTCCAAAAAAACACTATATAGGACAAACAGGAAGACAGCTAACGATCCGCATCCACGAACATCAATTAGCCACAAAACGACACGACCAGCTATCCCTAGTAGCCACACACGCAGACGACAAGCAACATGAATTCGACTGGGACAACACTACCATTATAGAGTAAGCCAAACAAAGAACAGCCAGGGAATTCCTAGAAGCTTGGCACTCATCCACAAACTCCATCAACAAACACATCGACCTGGACCCAATATACCGGCCACTACAGCGGACAGCTGAAACTGACAACCGGAAGCGGCAGGTTCAGGCCACTATAAATGCCGGAGGAAACACCACAGAAGCGCTTCACAGGAGGCCCCCAAGCACTGAGGATGTCACCTACGAGCTACAAATCTTCTCACAAACTTTGAGTGTTTGATGACTTTTAGAATGCTATCATAAATATAGAGTGTCTTATAGCTAGCAAGTTACTGAAACTACTTCAATCTAATGTCATAATAACGTATTGTATATATATATATACATATTTGAACAGTAACCAGGCTGACAGAGGTGTTGTGGTCAGCTAAGTCCACTTAAAGGACAAGGGACCACTTGCATGCTTCTCTCGGAGTCACTCACCATCCTGACTTGGAAATACATCACCATTCCATTCATGCTGTTGGAGCAGCCTTCCGGACTTCCCTTCCTTACGGCATTGTTTGTGTGCCTCTGCATTGACTGCAGCAATTCAAGAAGGCAGCTCACCACCACCTTCTCAAGGGAAACTGGGAATGAGCAATGTGCTGACTCAGCACCCATACTTCACAACTGAATTAAAAAAGAAAACCTTTATTGCTGCTGATTCATTGCCACTGGGTCCCATAGTTCTGTACCTCCCTCCCTAACACACCACAAATGGTTCAACAAGGCAGCACACCAGCAACTTCTCAAGTTCTGACCTTGCCAGTGATGCTCACATCATATGAAAGAATGAAAAGGAAAGGACAAAATGGAAATATATTGGTGAAGGCAGAAGGCATGCCTGAGATTCTACACAAGTGCTTCACTGCCATATTTACCAAGAAAGAAGACTTTGACAAAGCAATGGCAAACAAGGTGGTTGTTGGATGGGATGAGGTAAAAGAGGAGGTATTGAAATCACTGGTGGAATCAAAATTAGGTCAGCCACTTGATTAGGATAATGTATAACGTAGGGTTGCTGAGGGAAGTCACGGAATAAATTTGCAAGTTGACATGAAACTTTTGCAAAAGAGAACTGTGAGGAAAGTTGTAATAAACTTTAAGAAGAGAGGCAGGCTAAGGAGTGTGGAGACAAGCAGCAGATGAAATTCAGTGTCAAATTGGTTCTTATGTGCCACACTGTACTCTGACTCTATGACAGGATTTTCACTCACTGCCATATCAGCAATTAATTCATTAAGGCTTTCAACAAATGTACCCAGATCAATTCCAACAAAACAGCTCCATAATCCACATATTTGTCTCTACTTTTAGTATTCCAAGATCATTTATAAAACTGTGCTCCATAATCAAAAACAGTGTCATCTCAAATTTATTGATTCATTTTTAGCACTTACAGATTTCTAAACTTAATTTAGAACATTTTGATTAATGTTCACTAAGTATTTAAGTTCTCATTTTAGATGCTAAGAAGATTAATTGCAATATTAACAAATCTGTCATTTCTCTCATGTACAAGTTCCATTCCCAATCTTGCACAGATCATGGCTTTTCACTGAACTGCTTCAGTGATTAAAATGGATGATATGCATCTGTCTAATTATTAAATTGTAGAATATATTTTCTTGCATTACATGGGGCATTTTGTAGGGCATCACATTAAAACAGAGAACTAAAATAGAACCCACCACACTTAGATTCTAAAGTAGATGTAAGCAGAGAAAAAGGCCACTCGATCCTATTGGTCAATTCATGCCCCACATTAGCAACCACCCACCACTCTTCTACTAACCCATCTGCATATCTTTTTTTCCCCATTCTCCCTCCCATACTTTATTGAGTTTCCCCCTTAAACATATCCATGCTTTCCACCTGAACTGTGGGAGCAGGCTCCACATTTGAGTCAATCGCTCGGGAATAAAGGATTTTCCATTCTGTCCAGTGGGTGAAGTCAAGACGCACCCTCTTGTACCTGGTAGAAAGTCTTGCATTTAGGGAACCATTGTAACAGACAAAGTGCAGGTTATCAGTGCAATGCAATGCAATTCTTCCAATATTAAGACAAGGTGCCAGCTGGAGCAGATGCCAATGGAGCAGGCAGTTGAGAGACTGATGGGAGTAATATGTGGGGAGAGTCTTATAAGGCCTTGGTTGATGGTGGCTATGGGACAGTCATGCGAGAAGTTAGGCGATGCCTTTCTTGACATCAACAGCAACTTATTTAATTTTCCAATAGAGTTCCAGACATCGAGACTAGATTCTCTATCGTGAGCAGAATTAATGGGGCTTATTGTTCATTAGCAGAAAATCTTACCTCATTAAAATGCAGCTTCCTATTTTATCAAGAGAAAATGAGACGTCAACAATTCCTGACGTGGAAGTCAGAATAGATCCCTGCGGACTCCAGCTTACTCCGTGCTCCTCCAAGCTGCCATCTTGGACAGCAGGCAACAACGTCTCGCTTCAGAGCACCAGCTCAGGCACCCATCGTCCATAGACAACTGCCACCTTCTCAGATCCCTGATGGCAGCTCTCAGATCCAAGGACCGTACATTCTTACACCTTAAAGCTGGATCAAACTAGTGCTGAGCATTGCAATGCTGCTGCAAAACCAACAACCAGCTGTAAGGTCAAAACAGTGTCGTTTATAGATGTGTACCAAATAGTGTTCACTGCACCATCATTTGTACCACCAAATTGTCCTCAATAAATTTCCTTCTTCCTCTCCCTCCCATTATACCTCAGTGTACTTCCTAGTCCTATAGCTGGGATGCATCTTGGCAGTGGAAGTTGCTGTCCCGGGAGGTGTTTGTGGCTGGACAGTCCAGACATGTGGAAGGTCTTCTTGTCAGTAGACTGTCCTCAGCTTGAACGCCCGGAAGTGGACGGGGGTGAGTGTGGGGTTTGGGAGTGGGGTTTGGGGGACTTTGGAGCTGAGAGTAAAGTGGAGGTGCAAGACAGGTACAGTGCAATGGAGGCTGGTACTTACTTGGTTGGCAGGTGTGGGATGGTATCTCCAAGAGCAGTCCCAGTCTTCATCTGCAGGGTTCTTCTCAAGGGAGGTGAGGAGCTGAACGTCATGCCTCCTCCAATCATACAGACTCACTTTGCCCTATTGAGCAGGTAGTTGTCTCCTGGAATGAGAGAAAGGATAGAATTGAGTGAGTGGGATGGCACAGCTATTAAAGCTGGAGTAGGTGGGTGAAAGGTGGCTAGGAATCATGACCACGTTAGTAGGCAGCGTGAGGGGCATGCAGTGTGAACGAGAGATGCCAAATGTAGTTGTGAGACTGTTAGGAGCATGACTGAGGACTGCTGATCAGCAAGGCAGAGTACCCCACACAATGACTGCGGCAACTGACAAGGCAAGGCAGCGATGGCGAGAGCATGCAGCCAGCTGCACAGAGAGCAAGCGAGCAACCCTGAGATGCAGCTGGGCCCAATCCATGAGCTGGGTCCCTGTCCCTGCATGTGAGATACCCTGCAATGCCAGTCTGCGCTTCCTGAGCTGCCCACAAAGTAGGGAGGTACCACAATGGGTCTTCAGAGGTGGCCAATGTCTATGGACAAGGGGAGCATGCAGAACTACCTGTGGACCATGTCCTGAGATAAGGCCTTTTTCTAAGTAACACTGAAGCCTTTCGCCCATGCTGATTATGCTACCATTGCCCCATGAGACTACCTAGGGCAGATCGTATCTACTCATGCTGAAAGCAAACATGCAGGTACAGCAGGTGATGAAGACGGCAAATGGTACGTTGGCCTTCATGGCAAGAGGATTTGAGTACAGGAGCAGGGATAACTTGCTGCCCTTGTCCAGGGCCTGGGTGAGACCACACCTGGAGTATTTGATCTCCTTATCTGAGGAAGGATGTTCTGGCTATGGACGGAGTGTGATAAACGTCAACCAGACTGATTCCTGGATGAATGTAGGAAGCAGTTAGATCAGTTAGGACAACATTCACTGGAGTTTCGAAGGTTGAAGGGGTATCTCATAGAAACCGATACAATTCAAATAGGATGAGGCAGGGTAAATGCAGGAAGGACATTCCTGATGATCATGGAATACACAACTGAGATCATACTCTGAGAACATAAGGTAAGCCATTTGGACTGAGATGAGGAAAAATGTCTTCACTCAGAGAGTGCGGAGCCTGTGGAATTTCCAACCACAAAAAGACTTTAAAGCTAAAACATTGAATATTTTCATGAAGGAATTTGATATCATTCTCAGGAGATAAAGGGGTAAAGGTTATGGGGAGAAAGTGGGAACAGGGTTCTGTGTTGGAAGATCAGCCGTGATCACATTGACTTGAAGGGCCAAATGATCTACCCCTGCTCAGATTTTCAATGTTCCTAAGTTTCATTAAACAATATAACCTTGGGCAGTCAAGATGGCAACTTACCGTGTGATCTGACCCTGTAAGTGAATTGCTCACAGTTGGATGAGGTGAGGCCAGAGATGAATCATTAAAACTGCTTCATTTTACAACTAGCTCGTAAGCATAAAGCATTGGTCAAAATCAATTTTTGCCTGAATCTAATTAACTTCAATTCCCTCTTCGTCAGTGAGAAAAATATAGCAAACTGATTTTTTTGAACAGACCTTTTAATAACTGACCTGCTTGAAAGTTTATTTTGCCTTCTCTTGAAATCTGAACAGCGATCTCAGTTATCTCCCTTGCGAAAGAGTAGCCCAAACTGAGTTGGTCTTCATCTCAACAAACCCTGCGACTGAATCATCCTGAAAATGTTTTCTTATCTACTTCGTTATTTCTCAGCTGACCTGTCCATAGACAGAGTTCATGTTATCACCACTGTATGGCGAATGGGTTGGAGGCTGGAATGGGACGGTCTCACTACAGAATCCATGGCCTAAAGCACCCTCTCCCCCATATTATGTGTCTGACACCCACACTATCCTGCAGCTGGTTCTACACTCAGAGCATGAAGCAGTTACCACACAGTAAGTCCACATATTCCATTTGCTTCTGAGTCTCTCTAAAAGCTTCCAATTCCAAGGCTTAGTTGCTGATTAACAACTTCAGCTCCAGCTCTCAGGTTCCTTGCAGTTCCAAGTCTCAGGCTACTTGTCATTTCGGGCTGGAGGCTCCTCAAGGCTCCAGGCCTCGGGCTCCTCAGGGCTCCAGGCCTCGGGCTCCTCAGAGCTACAGGCCTCACGGTCCTCATTGCTCTAGATGTCAAGCGCATCATAGTTCAAAAGTAAATTCAAAATGACAATACTCTCTCACTTTATGTCAGATCTTTCTGGTCTCTGGCCCTTGCCCTATAAGATTATGTCATTATTAATGACAGAAACCCTGCAGATGGGCTGTAAATTGAGGAAGCATTACATTCAGACAGTGGACTGTATGAAATGATCTCATGAACCATATGTGACCTACAGGCCATAGGCTGGGCCTCCTTGTCTGAACATATTCCTACTGACTGCTATTGTCTTATCTGCTCAGTGGTTAGCACTGCTGCCTCACAGCACCAGGGTCCCAGGTTCAATTCCAGCCTCAGGTGACTGTCTGTGTGGAATTTGCACATTCTCCCTGTGTCTGCGTGGGTTTCCTCCGGGCGCTCTGGTTTCCTCCCACAGTCCAAAGATGTGCAGATCAGGTGAATTGGCCGTGCTAAATTGCTCATAGTGTTAGGTCAATTAGTCACAGGGAAATGGGTCTGGGTGGGCTACTCTTCGGAGGGTTGGTGTGGACTGGTTGGGCCAAAGGGCCTGTTTCTGCACTGTAGGGAATCTAATCTAACCTAATCTTTCAATGTTCGCATGCAGTCCATTTTCAAAACTTTCTGATTTTACCAGAGCTATGATATTTTGCAGTCTCTGTTCTGATTCTGTAAGGTGCATTGTATTGTCAGCACTCCACAAATTGATCATGGCCTTACCTGCAGTTCCTACCATTGGAAGTATATCTGGCTCTGTGAATATCTGTTCTGTGTACAGGTTAAATAATCTTTGAGGTCATACCCAGCTTTGTTAAATCCTCTGTTCATTTGAAACATGTCTCATTGTCCCTTTTCCCGCCTGATGCTATTTAATCCCAACATTTGTATAAATCCCACATTTTAACTTTCAATGTCACAATTCTGCAGCATATTTAACACATCTAGGAAACTAGGAGTAGGAATAGGACATTCAGCCCTTTGAGCCTACTCTACAACTCAGTGTGATTATGGCTGATCTTTTATCGCAATGCCATATCACTACTTTGTCTCCATGCACTCTGATGCATTTATCATCTTTCCTGAATATATTCAGTGACTCTGATTCCACAAATTTGTGTGGTAGAGAATTCGACAGGTTGACTACCCTGTGAGTGAAGAAATTTTTCCCCATATCAGTCCAGAATGGCTTAGCTTGCATCCTGAGGCTATGACTCCTGGCTCTGGACTCCCCAGCCAGAGAAAACACCTTCAGGGAAGATGTGACAGAGTCCAGTTTCCGATCTCAAACTTCGGGACCTTGAAATGTTTTTTGGATAATCCGAAATTCAGATAATTGAGGTTCGGATAACCGAGGTTGCTCTGTACTGGACAATGAAGGGTATCCTATCGGTTGCGTCCCATTAAACTACGCCATGTTCTTCACAGCCTGCAAAACATTATTGATGAGGATGAGCACCTCGTCAAGATCTTCTCTACGCCTCCACTTCTCACATTTAAACAACCATCAAACCTTAAACAGACCAATGTTTGCAGCAAACTGCCCAGCCTTCAGGACAACATGGACCACAACACCGTACAACCTTGTCATGGCAACCACATCAAGGCATGTCAGAGTGTCAACATGGATACCACCATTACGCGTGGAGCCACCACTCACCACGTACACGGCAGGTACTCATGTGACTCAGCCAACATTGTTTATCTCACATGCTGCAGGCAAGGATGCCCCAAGGCATGCTACATTGGCAAGACCAAGCAGACACTACAACAATAGATGAATGGACACTGCCCAGCAATTGCCAGACAGGGGTGCTCCTTTCCAGTTAGGGAATACTTTGGCAGTCAGGGACATTTGGTCTTGGATGTTTGGGTGACTGCCCTCCAAGGCGGACTTTGGGGTATGCAACAACACAGAGTGGTCGAGCAGAAGCTGATAGCCAAGTTCGGTCCATGGGGATGGCCTCAACTGGGACCTTGGGTTCATGTCACGCTACAGATGACCCCACTGCACTACACGCACACACACACACACAGCATTTTCATGACCCTGTCACAACCCTGTGAGGCGAAAGTGGGTACTGCAGATGCTGGAGATTAGCTTCAAGATTAAAGTAGTGCTGGAAAAGCACAGCAGGTCAGGCAGCATCTGAGGAGCAGGAAAATTGATGTTTCGGGCAAAAGCCCTTCATCATTCCTCATTCCTGATTTTCCTATAATCTATGACTACCCTGCCATTCCTGGTAACTTGCAGGTGAACCTTGTAGGTCTCCCTGTGTAACTGCTTATGCACTTAATTCCTCTTGCAATGAAGACCAATATACGATTTGCCTTCCTACTTGCTTCCTGCATCTGCCTATCCACTTTAATGACAACCACAATTGAAGACTTGTCATTGTCTGTGAAGCATATACAAATGTTCTTTACTTTCAGATATTTATCAATGATTATTTTATTTAATAATTTGCTTTCTTCTCTCTAAATCTAAATCAGGACGGTATTCCATCAATTTTTGTTTCAAATGTGTCATTATTTATTACAATTTCATTTTCAAGATTTCTTTAAGGAGACAACACAATAAAGTTTGTGTTATAAACTGATTCCATTCCATTGCATTAAGTTTCTTATGGATCTAAATCAATATGTAATGTCTCAAATTTTCTTTTGCGTCTATTTGATCACAAGATTCAGTTATCACTTCTAATTCTAGTTCTTCAAAGGCTTTTAGGTGCTCTGAAGTTAGTTTCTCTCTGCCTGGAGTTTTCCCTGTACTCACCAATTTCAAAGCACTTTTTTGACCATTGGACCATAACCGTCAGAGGAAAAGTGGGCCATTCAGCCCATTGAGTCTGCTTTGCCATTCAATGAGATCATGGTTGATCTGATAATCCTCAACTCCATTTTCCCTCCTATTCCCATAAATCTCGGTTCCCTTTCAGATTAAAAATCTGTCTATCTCAGCCTCGAATATACTTAATGTCGACAGCTCTCTGTGGTAAAGAATTCCATTAGCTCTTATATATTTAATCCATCATTTGCCTCTACATTTTAAGGTTTCCAACAACTTGGATCACCCTACAATTCATTTGCATACTCTGTCCATTTCTCTTTGGCGATTGGAGCCTTTTTGAACAGTGCCCAGCTGGGTTTGTTTTTCATGTGTCCATTCTGTTATAATTTGATTTGATTTGATCTCTCAAAGATTTCACTTTCTGACACAAAGTTCCCAGGTTATGAATTCATTCTGGCCTCCAGTATTTCCTCATGCATCTCATTATACCGTTCCTCTTGGGTCTCTGACAACTTTTTACAATTTTATCATATTCAGAGCTGCTTCTTTCATTCACCTTTCCAACACTGTGAGTGTTATACAATCGTATCTCATTATCTTTTCCATTCTATGCAATTTCCATTGCAATCTCCCTGAATTTAACTGAGGGTCAAATAATATTCTTTCTTTTGTGATCAATCATGTAACCCTGAATTGATACCCAGTCTTCAGGATCACTGCATTCTATTCCCTTAAGCTTTTTATGTCATGTCTTATGTTTTAATATTTCTCTTCTTTGTTAGTTAAACATAAGAGCAATACTTCATAGAATCCCTCCAGTGTGGAAGCAGGCCATTCAGCCCATCGAGTTCACAACTATCCTGTAAAGAGTATCCCACCCAGACCCACTCCCATAACCCTGCATTTGCCACGGCCAATCCATCTAACCTGCACATCTTTGGACTGTGGGGCAAACCCATTCAGACATGGGAAGAATGTGCAACCTCCACATAGAGAGTTGCCCAAGGATGGAATCAAACCCGAGTTCCTGGTACTGTGAGGCAGCAGTACTAACCACTGAGCCAGTGTGCCACTTCTAAGGACTATAGGTGCTAGTCTCTTACATCCATTATAATTATTTTAATTAATAGCATTTTTTTTTAATCTTTGTTTTTACTTACTTTGTCCAGAAATCAACTTCCTTCCTTCTTATATATCTATTCATTCCAGGGATGTCAGTCCAAGAAGCAGACATATCGACAGTAGAACTTTCAGTGAAATGATGGTATCGGTAGTTAAACAAAAGCAACCTACTGTGAATGTTGGAGATCTAAAATATAAAATAAAAATCAACATTTTGAATCTAGCATGACTCCTTTGGCATAAGAATCATATTTAACTTGAAATTTTAGCTCCATTTCTCAGTCTACAGATGCTGCCAGACTTGCTAAATTTGAATCAACAGTTAACCCTTTCCTAACTGAACACTCACTTGCCAATGTAATGTTTCAAATACATCTAAATTCTAACTAATTTGCTGCATTGACTTTCTATATTCCTTTGCTTTCTTCACATGGATCTGAAGGCTATGTACACAGGGAGGCAGAGTACATGACTGAAGTTTTAAACAAATATTTGACAGATAAATATCCAACCAAATGTCGAAGAAGGAATGCACCTACTCAGGTTATGGTGAAAAAGGAAGAATATCTAGAATGGTTTAAAATTGATAAGAGGTAGTGGAAGTACTGTGGCATGGTGGCACAGTGGTTAGCACTGCTACTCACAGCGACAGAGACCTGGGTTCAATTCCCGACTCAGGTGACTGACTGTGTGGAGTTTGCACATTCTCCCTGTGTCTGCGTGGGTTTCCTCCGGGTGCTCCGGTTTCCTCCCACAGTCCAAAGATGTGCAGGTCAGGTGAATTGGCCATGCTAAATTATCCATAGTGTTAAATAAGGGGTAAATGTAGGGGTATGGGTGGGTTGCGCTTCGGCGGGTCGGTGTGGACTTGTTGGGCCGAAGGGCCTGTTTCCACACTGTAAGTAATCTAATCTAAGTAATATAATCTAATCTACTGTCTGCATTAGCAGCAGAAGCCAAGGAGTGGCCTTATAGACATTTTCAAAATTATGGGGGACATGGTTAGAGTGAATAACCAAGGCCTTTTTTCCCAGGGTAGGGAAATCTAGAGAGCATAGGTTTAAGGTGAGAGGGGAGAGATATAGAAGAGACCTAAGGGGCAACTTTTTCCACACAGAGGGTGGTATGTGTATGGAATGAGCTGCCAGAGGAAGTGGTGGAGGCTGGTACAATTACAACATTTAAAAGGCATCTGGATGAATGCATGAATAGGAAGGGTTTGGAGGGATATAGGCCAAGTGCTGGCAAATGGGACTAGATTCATTTAGGATGGGATTTTGTCAGCATGGATGAGTTGGACCAAAGCATCTGTTTCCATGCTGTACAACTCAATGACTCTATAAACATGCCCAAGAATACTGAGGCGAGTGAGAATGGAAATTGCAGAGGCTCTGCCAATGAGCTTTCAATCTTCATTAAACCCAGGGGTAATACTGAATTGCAAATGGTATGCTCTCATTCAAACAAGGGTGTGATGATAAGCTCAGCAATTAGAGACGGGTGGTGAGGAAACTTCTACATAACTTGAGACAAAGCTAACAATAAGATGGACAAGTGCTGGTTAATTATGAACAGCTAGTGTGTTGGGATCCTTCTCTTGCCTTATATATGAATGAGCTCATTTCCCTGGAGCATCGGAGGCTGAGGGTTGACCTTATAGAAGTTCATATAATTATAAGGGGCATAGATAGGGTGAACAGTTCTTTTCCCAGGATAAGGGAGCCCAAAACAAGAGGGCATAGGCTTAGCATGAGAAGGGAAAGGAGTAACTTTTTCACACAGAGGGTGGTACGTGTATGGAATGAGCTGTCAGAGGAAGTGGTGGAGGCTGGTACAATTGCAACATTTAAAAGGCTTCTGGATGGGTATATGAATAGGAAGGGTTTGGAGGGATATGGGCCAGGTGTTGTCATAGACGAGTTTAGAATATCTGGTTAGCATGGACAAGTTGGACCGAAAGGCCTGCTTCCATGCTGTACATCTCTATGATTCTCTGACTCTATCTTGACCCTGGTGTACAGGATACAATTTCAAAATTTGTAGATGATATGAAACCTGGAAACACTGTGAGGACAACAGTATTGAACTTCAATAGGATATAGGTAAGTTGGTGGAGTGAATAGATAAAGTTAAATGTGGAGACATACAAGATGATACATTTTGGTCCAAAGAAAATGTAAGACAAGATAAACTAAAGGCTACAACACTAAAGAAAGTAAAGGACCAGAGACAGTTGGGTTTATATGAGTACAAGTCAGCAGTGGCAATAGGATGGGTTAAGAGAATAGATCATAAAGCTTTCTAAAAAGAGACATAGAGCAAGGGCAAGGAGCTTGTGTTGAAATCCTATAAGAGACTTGTTAGACCTCTACTTCACTATTGTGTCTAGTTCTGGTGTCATGCTATAGAAAGGATGTGAACACGTTGGAGAAGTACAGGAGAGATTTACGGCAAGGGTTCCAAGGATGAGGAATTCAGTGATGAAGGTAGACTGGAGAAATCGGGTCTGTTCTCCTTGGGAAAGAGAAGGCTAGGAGGAAACATAATTGAAGTATTCAATTTAGGGGCGGCACGGTGACTCAGTGGCACGGTGGCACTGCTGCCTCACAACAACCGGGACCTGGGTTCAATTCCCACCTCGGGCAGCTGTCTGTGTGGAGTTTGCACATTCTCCCCATATCTGCCATGGGTTTCCTCCGGGTGCTCCGGTTTCCTCCCACAGTCCAAAGATGTACAGGTTAGGTGAATTGACCATGCTAAATTGCCCATAGGGTTAGATGCAGGGGTAAATGTAAGGGAATAGGTCTGGGTGGGGTTGCTGTTCAGAGTGTCGGTGTGGACTTGTTGGGCTGAAGGGCCTGATTCCACACTGTAGGGAATCTAAGAAATCATGCGAGGTCGGATCAGAGTAAAATAGGGAGAAGCTGCTCCCACTCATGAAAGAATCAGGAACAAAATGGAACAAGCTCAAAGTAAAGAAGCAAATGCGATGTGAAGAATAACGTGTTCATGCAGTGAATGTAAATGCACTGCTCAAGAGAGTGATGAAGACAAGTTTAACTGAGGCTTTCGAAGGAGAATTAGATGTTTATCTGAAAAAGACGAATGTGCGGGGTTACAGGGAGAAGGCAGGAAAGACATGGCACGATGCTCTTTTGGAGGGACAGCCCAGACACGATGAGCTGAATGGCCTCTGTGCTGTGCAATTCTGTGTGTGAGATAGCAGTCTTTAAGATGATGGAAGGTTTAGTTAGGGCAGCTGTGATAAAATAATTCCACTTGTGGGGAATAGTGAAGCTAAAAGATCATAAAACATTTTAAAAATCACTAAAAGAAAGTCACTAACAGAGTAACAGGGAATTCCTAAGAAACTTATGTACCTCGAGAGAATGGCACATCAACAGTACTTGAGCTACTTTGATGAAGGGAAGGTTCTATAGACACTGGGGAAAGAAGGAGCATGTGCTGATAGTTTTAGAGAAGGGGGAGGAGATGCATACAAAGACTAGCATAGACTAATAGGGCTGAATGGCCTGATCCTGTGTTGTAGACTCAATACAATTCATTCTCATCCAATTACTGTTTTGTAACTTAATCTGACCCTTTAAAGTTTTCCCCATTTCAAACATTTATTTCTTCAATATATACTGAAGCAGGAGTTAATTGATCCAATATTTTGTTGAATCAGCCACAGTATTTACTGTGCTCGATAAAAGTCTTGATGTAATGTCTTAAATCAAGTTGATTTGAAGAAGTTATTTCTTTAAGCCAGGTTTATCTAATGACTTGCTCGAGATTTCCCATATGTTGTTCAAGGCACTTTTTTTTAAAAACAAGCTCAAACATTTATTCCTGTCCACACCCAGTAGATAAATGTCCCTCTTGGGTCCCAGTTATCACTCCTGCTATATCTGTCCTCATCCCCTCCTCTTCCTCCCATGCATCATCCTCACGGCACCCGATTTCTCCTCACTCATATGTTCTTATGATTTAGGGGAGACAATGGCCTGGTGATATTATCGATAGACTATTAATCTAGAGAGGAGAAAGTGAGGATTGCAGTGCTAACCACTGTGTGAGGCAGCAGTGCTAACCACTGTGCCACCGTGCCGCCCACATTATCTGGGGTCTCTAGATTAATATCAGGCGACTGACTGTGTGGAGTTTGCACGTTCTCCCCGTGTCTGCGTGGGTTTCCTCCGGATGCTCCGGTTTCCTCCCACAGTCCAAAGATGTGCAGGTCAGGTGAATTGGCCATGCTAAATTGTCCGTAGTGTTAGGTAAGGGGTAAATGTAGGGGCATGGGTGGGTTGCGCTTCGGCGGGTCGGTGTGGACTTGTTGGGCCAAAGGGCCTGTTTCCACACTGTAATGTAATCTAATCTAATGTTGCTGGGACATGGATTCAGATCCTATCATCAGCTGGTGGTGGAATTTGAATTTAATGAAAATCTGTGATTAAGAGTCTAGTGATATCCTTGAAACCATTGTTGGAAAAATCCACAAATGTTGGTTAGGGAAGGAAATCTGCCATCCTTATCTGGTCTGGTCTACAGGAGACTCCAGACCCACTACAATGTGGTTAACCCTTATCTGCACTCTGGGCAATTAGGGATAGACAATTCTTGTGAACTATGAATAAGCCATTCAGCCTTTCAAGATTGTTCTGCCATTTAATAAGACCATGTCTGATGCAACTGTAATCTCAACACTATGTTCCCACCTACCCCAGTAACCACCGATTACCTTGTCGGTCAAGAATCTATCTACCTCTATCTTTCAGTGGTAGCTCCTTCTGAACTTGTGTCTCAGTTTAACACAGACTCACATTGCCTTGTTCCAAAACACACAACTGGTTCTATCCCACAAATGGTCTAAATCTGTCATCTTGTTGATCATGAGAGAGTGATCTTTTAACACACGTGTTCTCTGTCATTCTGAAAAAAAATTGTGACAAAAGTAACCAAGTTAAACTTGATTATTATTGAATCTAGTAACTTTACGTAAGGAGACCAAAACTGTATGAGGTCCTCCAAATATGAGCTCAGAAAAGCCCTGTACAGCTGCAGTAATACATTTATATTCCTTTCCCTTTTTATTAAACCTGATAACTGTTGATTATTAAACACCAGCGCTTCAATTGCCTTATTAAGCACTTGTTCTATCTATGTACTAACTTTGTGATCAAAGTACCAGGAGATCCAGATTCCTCTGTCCTGCTAAGCTTTGTGATTTCCGGTGTGAATGTGTTGCGGGCAGAGATACAGCTCAAGAAAACAATGTCTGACAATGTCAGCCTGATTAGGTCAGTGAATAATCAGTGTTCAGTTACATAAAATACATCACTTTATAAAATTAGGATACAATTATGGCAAGTATTATACCAGTGCTCTCATTAATACTTTATCAGTGTCCCTGACTCCATTTAAACCATCCCATCGATATTTCTGTGTCTGCTTTTGCTGAATAAATGGTGACACAACTTTATTTAGCTCGCCTTTGCACCTCAAATGTTTTCCCTTCTGTAACTCATCGTTCTCACTGATGTACTCATGATTCTTTCATTATATTTGCCACTTTGTGATTCAAATGGCAAGTTATTTCTACCCTCTCTGCTGCTTTGGCATCACACATTACAATTGCAAAGCTAAACAGCCTATAGTTTACTGCCAGTGCATCACTGGAAGGTTTACTCACCCAAGCACAGTTTCAGACCATCCTCTCATTAAAGGAAACAGCAGAGAAGAAGACACTTTGGGCCATCATATCTGTGTTGACTTATTGCTAAAATATCCAATTATTTCTGAGCTGCAGACTACACTAACTTGTTACCAACTTATTCTACTTTATGTTTAGTCACATCACAGGTGGACCGTTCCCCATCGTCATTCTCCAAGAAATTTATTCACTCTAAAATAAACATTTTGAACAGATTTATTGTTAATCAGTGTCATTTTTAAATCAATATATTGCTCCAGCTCGGAATCAGAATCCCGCAATGTGGAAGCAGGGCATTCAGTCTATCAAGTCCGCACCTATCCTCTGACGAGCATCCTACCCAGACCCAGCCCCCTACCCTAACCCTATGACCTTGCATTTCCTATGGCTGCTCCGCCAAGCCTGCACATCCCTGAACACCATGGGCAAGTTAGCATGGCCAATCCACTTCACCTGCAAGGAAATCAGAACACCTGAAGAAAACCCATGTAGACACGGGGAGAATGTCCAAACTGCACACAGACAGTCACCCCGAGGTGGAATCGAACCCAGGTCCCTAGCATTGTAAAGCAGCAGTGCTAACCACTATGCCACTTTGCCACCCTCAAGGCTGTGCAAAGGATTCAGGAGCAAGAGCCAAATGTAAATGCAAGGAAAGGACTTGCATTTCTGCAGCATCTTTCACAACCTTGGAATGGCCCTAAGCACCTTTCCAGTCTATGGAGTAGACTGAAGCGCAGTCTCTGTCATCATGTGGTGGTAAATGGGAGCCAATGTACACACTGCAACTTCACAATGACCAGCTCAGCTTCTTGAAATTTGATAACACTGTAACCATTCTTCAAGCACTGAATGGGCATCTCAGCCTCCAATATGGCAGGCAGAACTGACTAATTATTATGTCAATCCCCCACAACATCACCCAACTGTATCCGTCTCTCAGTTCATCTGCTGCTCAATCCTCGGTCATGCCTATCTGGACTTTAGACTTAAAAATTTCAACACTCGCCTGGCTGATCTCTCACGTTCTTCTTTCTCTGAAATTAGAGTCATAGAGATGTATAACAGAGAAACAGACCCTTTGGTCTAACTCGTCCATGCTGACCAGATATCCCAACCCAATCTAGTCTCATTTGCCAACACCCGGTCCATATCCCTCCAAACCCTTCCTATTCATATACCCATCCAGATGCCTTTTAAATGTTGCAATTGTACCAGCCTCCACCACATCCTCTGGCAGCTCATCCCATACATGCACCACCCTCTGTGTGAAAATGTTGCCCCTTAGACCTCTTTCATATCTTTCCCCTCTCATCCTAAACCTATGCCCTCTAGTTCTGGACTCCCCGACCCATGCCCCTCATGATTTTATAAACCTCTGTAATGTCACCCCTCAGCCTCCGACGCTCCAGGGTAAACAGCCCCAGCCTGTTCAGCCTCTCCCTATAGTTCAAATACTCCACCCCTGGCAACATCCTTGTAAATCTTTTCTGAACCCTTTCAAGTTTCACAACATCCTTCTGATAGGAAGAAGACCAGAATTGCACGCAATATTCCAAAAGTAGCCTGACTAATGTTCTGTACAGCTGCAGCATGACCTCCCAACTCCTGTACTCAATAATCTAACCAATAAAGGAAAGCATACCAAACGCCTTCTTCACTATCCTACCTACCTGCGACTCCATTTTCAAGGAGGTATGAACCTGCACCCCAAGGTCTTTTTGTTCAGCAACACTCCCTAGGACCTTACACTCCCTAGGACCTTACCGTTAAGTGTATAAGTCCTGCTAAGATTTGGTTTCCCAAAATGCAGCACCTCGCATTTATCTAAATTAAACACCATCTGCTACTTCTCAGCAAATTGAGGCCATCCATAACCAAGCTGTATTTGACTGAAATTACAACAGGTCATGCTTGAAATAACTCCACAGAGATCAGTATCCCGTCACCGAGTTACCCTTTATTTACACATAAATGTTCACCTTTCCAGTCAAGGGAAAGCTGAAGGTGAGTGGACGTAGTGCCAATCAAACAACTGCTTAATTGTCCTTGATGGTGTCAAGTTTCTTGAATGTTGTTGGAGTTGTACCCATCCAAGCAAAAAGTTGGGGTGGAGGGGGTTTGGAATTCCATAAATGGTGGACACACTTTGGAGCGACAGGAGGTAAGTAACTCGTCGCAGTATTCCTAACCTTTGACCTATTCTTATAGCCATTGTATTTATGCAGCTAGCCCAGTTCAGTTTCTAGTCAACAGCAAAACGCAAGATGCTGACAGCAGGGGATTCAGCATAATAGCCTCCTTCTGTTTTGTATAATTCAATGAAAATAATAATATTAAAATAATAGTTGAAAACTCAAAGAAAGCAAACTTTCAAGTATTTTTCTCATAATTGTCCTTCCTCATTGTTTAATCTAGTTTTGATTTGCTACCTGACAGTTGCTCCTTGTGAAAATATGAACTACCTCACCCACTCACTGTCCATTTCCAAACATTATCTTTTCGTCCTGGATATTTCATTCAATATTACATTAAATGGAACAAAATGAAAGAACGTTATATAAAGTACACAAGCTCTGCATTCTTAAGAGATGAAGGAATTTGTGTTTAACTGCTCATACACAGAGTTTTCATACAGCTTCCCCTGGCTGAGGCTCGTCTGCATTGAAAAGATGGGCGAAAGACAGAATTTGCATTTATGTAGCACCTCGCACAACCTGGGGGACTTAATGTGCTGTCCAATCAATGAATACTCTTGAAATGTCACCTGAGGAGGAACTTCGTCTCTCAGAGGGTATTGAATCTATGGAATTCTTTCCCACAGAGGGCCCTCAGGGCTGGGTCATTAAGTATATTCAAGGCTGAGATAGGTTTTTGATCAATAAAGGAACCAGGATAATGGGGAGAAAGCAGGAAGTTGGAGTTGAGGATTGTCAGACTAGCAATGACCTAATTGAGCAGACTCTCTCTGAGTTTGTGGAAGCCATATCAGTTTATACCAGTACGTACAGACTCACCCTGAGAGTGGAATAAAGTCAGCCTCATCTGCAAGGGACTGCCAATGGGCTGAATGGCTTACTTCTGCTCCTCCATTTTATAGTTTATGGCCAATGTAGGAAATGTCACTGTCAACTCCCACATGTCCAGAAAGTGCAGAAAGTGCAAATGTACCTCCACTGACCTCCCCTCTACCCTTGCACACACCTTCAACTCAACATGTCTCCTTCCCTCATTCTCATGATTACAAGGAGAACGAAACTGGGAACAAAATATTTGGAGGTGTTTGAATTTTTGAGAGACAGGCATAAAGCAAAGGATGATGGAGTAGCAATGTTAGTATGCGATGATTGATTTGAAAGATTCATTATTGTCACGTGTACAGTGAAAAGCATTGCTTTGCATGCTAACCAGACAAATCACACCTCACATAAGTGAATCAGGGTAATAGAACAGAAACAGAGAGAGCACCAAAGACTCACGAACATTTGTGAGAAAACAAATCACCTCATCTCTGTTTTAAATGGGTGACTCCTTATTGTGAAACAGTGATCTCCAATTCTTGGTTCTCCCATAATAGGGAGCATCCTCTCAACATCTACCCTGTCAACCTTCATTAGGACTTTATATGGTTCAATCAAATCATTATCTTCCAAACTCCATAGTCCAATCTTTCCACATGAGATAACATCCCCATTCCAGATTTTAGCCGAGTAAACCGTCTCTAAACTGCTGCCAACACATTTGAATCAAAACCAGTATTGTATGCAGCACTCCAGGTGTGATCTCACCAGTGTCCCTTATCACTGAGGTATAACCTGTCTACTTCAGTATTCAATTCTACTTTCCATAAATTATAACATCCCATTAGATTTCTTTAGTATTTGCTGCACCTGCATACTAACCTTTCATGATTCATGCATTAGGACACTCAGATCCCTCTGCACCTCAAAACTGCGATCTTCCACCATTTAGATAATATGCTTTTTTTAAACTCTTTCTGCTGCATGATGCTCAATTTGGCGCATACTTATCCATTCATTTAACCTCTCTATATCTTTTCTGTAGCCTTCTTATGTCCTCTTCACGACTTTGTGTCATCAGTAAATTTGGCAGCTATAACCTAAATCTCTTTATCCAAGTGATTTTTGTGAATTGTAAATGGTCAAGGGACCAGCATCAATTCCCATGCAATACCACTCATTACATCTTGCCAACACAGAAAAAGACCCCTTTATGCCTGCTCTCTGCTTCCTGTTAACCAACCAATGTTCTATTCATGTGTGCCAATATCCCCTACACCATGAGTTGTATTTTCTGTAATAACCTTTGATATGATATCTTATCAAATACCTTCTGTTAATCTAAGTACAGTACATCCACCAGCTCCCTTTTATACATAGCACACATTACCACCTCAAAGAACTCCAACAGACTGATCAAACATGATTTACCTTTCAAGAAACCATGTCGATTTTCTCGGATCCCATGACATTGTTGCCCAATCCACTTGCAATGAAAGTCATCTTGTCATTTGGCTTACAAATGGCTTGTCATATAGGTGTGTTAACGTTCTGTGTAAACAAAAGAATTTTGGGTTGGTCTGCAGGTACAACCCAAGTAATTAGGAAGGCAAATGGAATTTTGACCTTAATTGCTGAAAAGATTGAGTTTAAAAGCAGAGAAGTTATGTTGCAACTGTAGAGTGCTTCTGAGGCCATACTTGGAGTACTGAATGCAGTTTTGGTCTCCTTACTTGTGAAAGGATGTACTGGCACTAGAGGGGGTGCAGAGGAGGTTCACCAGGTTGATTCTGGAGTTGCAGGATTTGGCTTATGAAGAGAGACTGAGTAGACCGGGATTTTCTCATTGGAATTCAGAAGAATGAAGGGGGAGCTTAGAGAACATATAAAGTGATGAAGGGAAAAGATAAGATCGAAGAAGAGAGGATGTTTCCACTGGCATGTGAAACTAGGACAAGAGGACATAGCCTCATAATTAGAGGGAGAAGATTTAGGACTGAATTGAGAAGGAACGTCTTCACCCAGAGGGTTGTGAATCTATGGAATTCCTTGCCTAGTGAAGTAGTTGACACTGTTTCAGTAAACATATTTAAAGCCAAGGTACATTTTTTGAACAATAAAGGAGTTAAGGGATACGGCGGGTAATGGAGCTGAGTCCACAAGACGCTCAGCCATGATCTTATTGAATAGCGGAGCAAGCTCAAAGGACCAGATGGCCTACTCCTGCTCCTAGTTCTTATGTTCTTATGAATGCTGGCATCAAGCTTCTTGATACTGGACATTACCTCACCAGTGTTTCTCTCCTTTAGTGTAAGTGATAATCTAAATCCACAAAGCAAAGGTTGTAACTTTGATGCGCCACCTACTTTTTGAACAGCACGTCTGAAATCTCTTCAGCTCTACAAACCGAGATAATATAATCTTCCGAAGAAGCTCTTTGGGTGAGTAAATCAAGCGGCAATAGACAATGGCCTGGGACTGCATGGTGATTGCAACACCTTTAGAAAATCAATGAAGAGTCACTGCAATAATAACAGGTTACTAGTCATCCTTTCACACAGCCATAATTTGACTGCATTTTCCTTTTCCACTCTTTGAGATGTGTTTTATTATTGGCATCTTCAATTTAACAATGATGGAGATGCTATTGAACTTTAACAGAGGCGCAGGAATAGCCTCTTTTAATCATTTCAGCTTCTACTTATTTTACGCTTCAAATCTCTTAGACAAATCCAGTATCCATGGAATTAATCTTTGAGCTGACACCATCATGGGTCAAACAATAGTGAAATTGCTTAATTACAGAGTGGCCTATTATTAATATTCCTTCCAGCTGCAACCAGTAAAATGAGTCTCTTCACCTCAGTTTGACGATTCAGCTAATGGATCTCCTGAAATACGTTTGAATGTCAATTTGTCACTAACTGCTGTACTTAAATATTCCATATATATATACACACGCCCTGCATGATGCCGTGAATTCAGGTTAGACTGCAATTCACGTTAGCTGGGAAGAGATGATTTCCCTGCCTTCCACTTTGTATAAAGATGTTTGGGAATGCACTGTCATGTTTTCTCATTTTTAAAAAAGAGAAATGGAAAAGAATACAATCAGACAGTTGAATAGAATAATTGAATAGAATCTTCTCCTTGTTCATTCACTGGATTGTGGGTATCCCTGGGAAGCCTGGAGTCTGTTGTCCATCCTGCATTACCCTTCAACCAAGTGACTTGCTTGTGCTATTTCAGAGGGCAGTTAATAATCAACCAAATTACCGTGGATCTAGAGACATATATAGACCAGACCAGGTAAGGACGGCAAATTTTCTTCCTCAAATTAAGATTTTTTTTAATTGCAACCATCAATGATGGTTTTATCTTCTCTGTTACATAAGGGATTTAGAACCTTTTCCCTTGTAATGATGTCACAGAGCTGTTCTCCACTGGGCATAAATAGCACAGTGTGGGTGAAGTTGTTTAAGGTCAAGATTAGAGTGGTGCTGGAAAAGCACAGCAGGTCAGGCAGCATCCGAGGAACAGGAAAATCGATGTTCCGGGCAGGAGCTCTTCATCAGGAATGAGAATGAGCATCCTCATTCCTGATGAAGGGCTTTGGCCTGAAAAGTCGATTTTCCTGCTCCTCCGATGCTGCCTGACCTCTGTGCTTTTCCAGCACCATTCTAATCTTGACTCTAATCTCCAGCATCTATAGTACCCACTTTCGCCGTGAAGTCGTTTAAGTCAAGAGAGACAAAATAGTTTCAACAGTATAAAAAGATTAGAAATTTGTGCATCTCAAGTTACAATGTATAGTTGCGCCCAGTATTAATACACAGCAAAAGGAGTTCTAAAGAGCCCTAGGTCTGAAGGCAGTCCTTCACCTTGCCTTCTCCTTAACCAGTCCCTTTTTTAAGCCCCTTAGGTGTGGACATAAAACTGCAAAACATTAGGTGTAGAAGAATAAATTGGCAGAGAGATTACACAGAGATGTTAATGTTACAGAGTCGTCATAATGGGAGATTTAAATTACCCAAACATAGACTGAGATACTGCTAGTGTTGTTTATTCACTGGCACTCACTCAATAATGTGCATGATTGTCCACCTAGGAAATTCCATGTCACTAGTCATGGAATCTGTGATCAACTTGTGGCTAATGAGCCCAATGCTAGAGCCACGTCTCTAACTCCAGGTGCTTCTGGGAGGAAAATTTGGTCCTTCGTCTGAAGATCATGGGCAATCCTTTCCCGGGTTCCTTTTCCATACTTCCTATTAGTGACAGATACTCTCAAAGAATTGTCTCCCTTTATACAGGAGCTTCCTCCAAGTCAGTTTCTCCCATGCATTGACATCTATGCTGCATCTATGCTGATGTGGGCGGCACGGTGGCACAGTGGTTAGCACTGCTGCCTCACAGCGCCTGAGACCCGGGTTCAATTCCCGCCTCAGGCGACTCTCTGTGTGGAGTTTGCGCATTCTCCCCGTGTCTGCGTGGGTTTCCTCCGGATGCTCCGGTTTCCTCCGGTTAGGTGAATTGGACATGCTAAATTGCCCGTAGTGTCAGGTGAAGGGGTAAATGCAGGGGAGTGGGTCTGGGTGGGTTGCGCTTTGGCAGGTCGGTGTGGACTTGCTGGGCCGAAGGGCCTGTTTCCACACTGTAATCTAATCTAATTTCTTGAGGGAAGCCTTCAAGAAGACTGGATGCGAATGGAACAGTGAGGGGCAAGTGTTTCGGAATTGCATGCAGGAGAGCTTTAGGTCGATCAGAAAAGGATGCATTGTTGGACCTGGCTCTTGGAAGTAAGGTGCACCAAGTGGATCAAATGTCAATGCAGGAACATTTAGTGATCATTGTGCCGTACCGTTTAGGATGGTGGTGGTGAATGATATTCAACAATAAAGAGTAAGCAAAATCAATTGGAGGACAACAGACTTGAATGATACAAGAACAGAGCTGGGTAGGTTTGACTGGAATGATAGTGACAGAACATTATGCTACCTTCAAAGAGCGAATGACTCGGGTATAATCAAGGTATACAGATATACCCTCAAAGGAAAAAGGTAATGAGGTACAAATCCAGAGCTCCCTGGATGACAAAAGAGATAGAAATTAAGGGAAAGAGAGAAAGATGTGCTTATGGCAGGGGGGTCACTTACAAAATAAAATTGAGAACCAGGAAGAATACCAAAGGTTTGGGGGAATGTGAAGCAAAGAGGAATTATTAGCAATTATTGACAGCCAACATAAAGTGGTTTTGCATAAGACCATATAAACAATAAAGAGTGGTTGAAGGAGGAGTAGGCTAATGTGGGACCAAAAAGGAGATTTACCCATGAGTTGGGGGCATGACTGAAATGTTAAATTAATACTTTGAACCTGTCTTCACAAATGAGGAGGATGCTGGCCAGATCTGAGGGAGGAGGAAACTCTGTATCATTAGGAAGGATCAAGTTAATAAGGAGGAAGTCTTTAGACTGTTGGGCACTGATGGTTGACAAGGCCATATCATCTATGCATCCTTTGCACCCGATGTGGCCTCCTCTATATTGGGGAGACGGGCCGCCTACTTGCGGAGCGTTTCAGGGAACACCTCTGGGACACCCGGACCAACCAACCCAACCACCCTGTAGCTCAACATTTCAATTCCCCCTCCCACTCCACCAAGGATATGCAGGTCTTTGGACTCCTCCATCGTCAGACTACAGCGAAACGACGGTTGGAGGAAGAACGCCTCATCTTCCGGCTAGGAACCCTCCAACCACAAGGGATGAACTCGGATTTCACCAGTTTCCTCATTTCCCCTCCCCCCACCCTGTCTCAGTCAAATCCATCAAATTCAGCACCGCCTTCCTAACCTGCAATCTTCTTCCCGACCTCTCCGCCCCCACCCCAGTCTGACCTATCACCCTCACCTTGACCTCTTTCCACCTATCACATTTCTGACGCCCCTCCCCCAAGTCCCTCCTCCCTATCTTTTATCTTAGCCTGCTGGACCAACTTTCCTCATTCCTGAAGAAGGGCTAATGCCCGAAACGTCGATTCTCCTGTTCCCTAGATGCTGCCTGACCTGCTGCGCTTTTCCAGCAACACATTTCCATGGTTGACAAGGCACCAGGACTGGATGAGGTGTGTCCAAGTAAGTGAGAATAGAAATTGCAGAGCACCTGCTACAACTTTTCAGTCTTCCCCAGAGTAGGGGGAGGTGCCAGAAGACTGGTGAATTATGAATGTTATGACCTTGTTCAGGAAAGGTTGTAAGGATAATCCCAGCAATTACATGGATAAAGGTGGGTTGATTAGGGATTCCAAAAGCGAAAATTGTGTTTAACTGACTTGCTGGAGTTTTGTGAAGAAGTAACAGAAAGGACAATGCTGTTGATGTGGTGCACATAGATTTTCCAAAGATGTTCGACACAGACCTGCGAAGCAAGTGAGATGAAAAATGTGTTGCTGGAAAAGTGCAGCAGGTCAGGCAGCATCCAGGGAGCAGGAGAATTCTTCAGGAAGCCCGAAACTTCGATTCTCCTGCTCCTTGGATGCTGCCTGACCTGCTGCACTTTTCCAGCAACACATTTCTCAGCCCTGATCTCCAGCATCTGCAGTCCTCACTTTCTCCTAGAAGCAAGTGAGATGTCATGGTATAGAGGCACAGTGGCAATGTTGGTACAGAATTGACTGAGTAGTGGAAAACAAAGAGTAATAGTCAATGGATTTTTTTTTAGGCTGGGGGAATTTAGGTAGTGGAGATTCCTAGGGTTTGGTGTTGGTGCACCTGCTTTTCCCGAATATATTATGACATAGATTATAGAGAATATATTATTTATCTAGATCTTGGTGTACAGGAGGCAATTTCAAAGTTAGCACAAAATTTGGAAGATTGTGAGGTGGTTTAAAGTGCGTGAGTTAAAAACAACTGACAATAAGAATTGTTTCTTGGAACTCAATATTAACAGCATTTATTATTTTCATAATTTGGGCATGGAACTCAAGTTTTATTCAGCAATTAAGAAGATTTGTCAGTTTTAATTGTTTAAAGTAATGGCATTGGAGATAAAAAGGGAAAGAACACAAATCAGATCATGTGTTGTTCATTTTGAGGGGGCCTTGACAGAAATCTTTGCATCCTCTTTAGCCACACGTCAGATCTCAGATGATGGAGAGCAGCAATGTTGTTCAAGAAGGGCAACAGGGGTAATCTAGGAAATCTTAGACCAGTGAGACTCAAGTCAGTGGGAGGGAAATTATTGGAGAAGATTCTTAGGGACCCTGTATACTCACATTTGGAAAATAATGGAGTCAGCACGACTTTGTGCAGGGGATGTCTTGTCTCATAAACTTGATTGATTGCTTTGAGGAAGTGACAAAGATAACTGATGATAGGAGGGCAGTGGATATCACAGAATCGTCTTAGAATTCCTACAGTGTGGAAACAGGCCATTTGGCCCAGCAAGTCCATACTGATCCTCCAAAGAATAACCCAGCCAGACCCATTCCTCTAACCCATCACGCTACATTTACCCCCGATGAAAGCACCTTAACCGAAACATCGCTGAACACTGCGGGCAATTTAGCGTGGCCAATCCACCTAACCTGCACACTTTTGCATATTGTCTACATGGATGTCACTAAGCATTTGATAAGGTCCCTCATGGTAGGCTGTTTAAATCACAAGGGATTCACAGTGAGTTGGTAAGGTGGATACAAAATTGGCTTGGTCATAGAAGTTAAAGATTATTTGTGGAAGGGTGTTTTTCTGATCGGAGGTCTGTGACCAGTGGTGTGCCGCAAGGATCAGTGCTGGGATTCCTGTTGCTTATAATATAGGTAAATGATTTGGATGAAATAGATGGTCTAATGATATGGAAATTGGTGGGTTTGTGGATAGTGAGGAAGGTTGTCAAAGGATACAGCAGGATAGAGATCAGTTGGAAAGTTGGGCAGAGAAATGAATAGGAAGGGTTTTGAGTGATCTGGGCCAAGTGCTGGCAAATGGCACTAGATTAGGTTAGGATGTCTTGTCGGCATGGGCGAATTGGACCGAAGGATCTGTTTCTGCGCTGTACATCTCTATGTCTCTATGACTCTAAATGGAAGATGGAGTTTAATCCGGACAAGTGTGAGGCAAATGTAAGAGGAACATTTGTAGTACATGGCTTACGAGCATTCATATCGAGAGATCTTGGGGTGCAAGTCCATAGCTCACTGAGAATGGCAACACAAGTGAGTAAGGTGGTAAAAAAGGCAGACGGCATGCTTACCTTCATCAGTCAAGCCCTTAAGTATAAAAGTTCGCAAGTTATGTTGCAAATGTATAGAACTTTAGTTAGACCACCTTGGAATATTGTGTACAAGTCTAATTGTCACACTTTAGGCAGGATGTGGAGGCTTTGGAGAGAGTGAAGAAGAGGTTTACCAGGATGTTGCCTGGATTAGAATGTAAGGAAAGGTTGAACAACCTTGGGTTGTTTTCACTAGAGCACTGGATGCTAGGAAGCAACCTCATAAAAGTAAATAAAATTATGAGAGGCATGGATAGGGTGGATAGTCAGGGTCTTTCTCCCAGGATGGAAATGTTAAATACTAGGGGCATAGGTTTAAGGTAAGAGAGGAAATGTTTAAAGGAGATGTGCAAGGAAAGTTCATTAAACAGAGGGTAGTAGGTGACTTTAATTTACTGCCAGGGGAGGTGGTAGAAGCAGATACTATAGCAACATTTAAAAGATATTTGGACAGATACAAGGACACGCAGGGAACAGAGGGATATGAACATTGTGCAAGCAGATGGGATTAGTTTAGAATTGCAGCATGGTCAGCACACACATGGTGGGCTGAAGGGCCTGTTCCTGTGCTGTACTCTTCTATGTTCTGTGATTAAGGTGGGAAGGTACATCAGATGCAGGAGAAATTGGCACAAATGGCATTAGAGAAGCCATTTTTGATACAGTCAAAAAATCTCATTGATTGAAGTCACTTTAAGGAAGTTTCTAACTGGAGATCTTTGAGACTCCCTTCAGCCTTCTTGGAAAAGGATATGTCCTCGTTCATCTCTGTGAAAACAGTGAAGAGGAACTGAACTTGGAACATTGGAAAGCTCAAGAGTTTTCAGCTTCTGTGATATAACAATAGACAATAGACAATAGGTGCAGGAGTAGACCATTCTGCCCTTCGAGCCTACACCACCATTCAATATGATCATGGCTGATCATCCTTAATCAGTATCCTGTTCCTGCCTTATCTCCATAACCCTTGATTCCACTATCCTTGACAGCTCTATCCAACTCTTTCTTAAATGAATCCTCTTATGTCTCAATCAGATCCCCTCTCAGTCTTCTAAATTCAAGGGTATACAAGCCCAGTCACTCAAGTCTTTCAGCGTAAGGTAGTCCTGCCATTCCAGGAATTGACCTCATGAACCTACGCTGCACTCTCTCAATAGCCAGAATGTCTTTCCTCAAATTTGGAGACCAGAACTGCACAGAGTACTCCAGGTGTGGTCTCATCAGGGCCCTGTACAGCTACAGAAGAACGTCTTTGCTTCTATACTCAATCCCTCTTGTTATGAAGGCCAGCATGCTATTAGCCTTCTTCACTACCTGCTGTACCTGCATGCTTACCTTCATTGACTGGTGTACAAGAACACCCAGATGTCTTTGTACTGCCCCTTTACCTAACGTGACTCCATTTAGATAGTAATCTACCTTCCTGTTCTTGCCACCAAAGTGGATAACCATACATTTATCTACTTTAAACTGTATCTGCCATGCATTTGTCCACTCACCCAACCTGTCCAGGTCACCCTGTAATCTCCTAACATCCTCCTCACATTTCACCCTGCCACCCAGCTTTGTATCATCAGCAAATTTGCTAATGTTATTACTAATACCATCTTCTATATCATTAATATATATTGTAAAAAGCTGCGGTCCCAGCACTGATCCCTGTGGTACCCCACTGGTCGCTGCCTGCCATTCTGAAATGGAGCCGTTTATCACTACTCTTTGTTTCCTGTCAGCCAACCAACTTTCAATCCAAGTTAGTACTTTGCCCCCAATTCCATGCGCCCTAATTTTTCTCACCAGCCTCCTATGTGGGACTTTATCAAAAGCTTTCTGAAGTTCCAGGTACACTACATCCACTGGATCTCCCTCGTCCCCAAAGTATTAAGGTGCAAACCGTCTCTCTTGTAGAATTTATGCTTACCACAAAACATACCCCAGTGATCCAAGAATTTAAATCCTTGCTTCCTGCACCAGTTCCCCAGCCACATGTTCAAGTCCATTATCTCCCCATTTCTGGCCTCTCCAACCCGAGGAACTGTAAGCAAACTGGAGATAACCATCCTAGACATCCTGCTTTTCAGCCTTCTTCCTAGTTCTCCGAAGTCCCGCTGTAGTATGTTCCTCCTCTTCTTCCCAACATCATTTGTGCCGACATGTACCACCACCTCTGGCTTTTCACCTTCGTCCCTGAGGATTTTCTGCACTCTGTCCGTGATGTCTTTAACCCTGGCACCAGGAAGGCAACACACCATCCTTAAGTCCTCCCTCCTGCCACAAAAACCCCGGTCAGTTCCTCTCACTATGGAGTCCCCTATTACCACGGCTCTGTGCGATGTCTGACTCTTCCGCCCTGCATCCATGCCAACTTTTGATTGACAGACCTGGCCGGCTCATGGACTGGCAGTGTCATCTGTCTCTACTGTTTCCAAAAGATTCAACTTGTTCCTGACAGGTGCTTCCCCTGGGGTCTCTTGCATCTGTCTCCTCTCTGCCTTCTCATCGTCTGCTCTCTTCTGGTATGGTCGGTGTAATAACCTTGCTGAAGGTCTTGTCCAGAAAGATCTCGTTCTCTCGGATGAGCCTAAGGTCCTCGAGGTCTTTCATCAGTGCTGCAATATGCTCTGTCAGTAGCTGAACGTGCACACACTTGCCACACTTATACAAGCCAGACACACCAGAGTCGTTGACCTCCCACATCAAGCACATAGCACACTGAACCAACTGGGCAACAATCTTTACAGTGACAAATATTCAACAACAAATCATTACACAAAATGAATGTAGCACAAGGAGATCAAAATCCTACAAATTATCATCGATATCAAGAAAACAGACCAGCCTCTGTTTTCTGGGGTTAATCCCAATTGCAACTTGAGCAAAGCTTTGGTGAGAGATAAAGGATAGTGCAGAGCTTCACAAGGATGTAGACAGCTGAACTTGTAGCCATGTTTAGTCTGGTAGAAGGGCAGACAGTGGATGAGACTTAAGGTCAAGAAGTGTGAAGTAATTTATTTTGGCAGGAGACCATGGAGAGGCCACATGAAATGAAGGGCTCAGTTCTGCACAGGGAGCAGAAACGAAATGACCTGGAGGAAACTGTGAGTAAAAAATTGAAGGCACCTGAAGAGCTTGAGAAAGTGGCTGAGAACAGAGAACTGAGAAACAGTACCGCACAGGAACAGGCCTTTCGGCTCAACAAGCCTGAGAGGGGAAAGATATAAAAGAGACCTAAGGGGAACTTTTCTCACGCAGAGGGTAGTGCGTGTATAAAATGAGCTGCCAGAGGAGGTGGTGAAGGGCTGGTACAACGGTAAATTTAAAAGGCATTTGGATGGGTATCTGAATAGGAAGGGTTTGAAGAGAAACAGGACAAACGTAGGTAAATGAGGAAGGGCCACTGGGCCCAAAAGGTTAACTCTGATTTCTCTTCACAGACCTGCTGAGCTTTTCCAGCAATTTCTGATTTTGGATTCTTCCCGTTGTTTGCTTGAGTGTGAGTTGAGTTGAAGTTGGCGAAGTGACTTTTGCGACAAGGCCGAGTGAGTTTTATAACCATATCTGACCAAACTCGTAGCTTTATTCGCCACTTGAGCCGTTGCAGCAATAATCACATCCTATTTCTGAAGCTCCACCTTAGCACGTACCATTTCCAGAGCGACTCGCCTGTCATCAGCAATCAAATACCAATTTGCTTCAGTTTAGGCCAAATATGACTTCAAAGCTTTCTGGCAATGCCATAGCTCCGTCCCGCAGACCAGCCTCTGTGTTATGGGGTTAATGCCAATTGCAACTTTTCCATAGCCTTTGGTGGGAGATTTGTCCATGTTGTTGGTGAATGGGGTGCACTTGGTATTTTCAACTTGGTGCTTTTTTTTCCAGGTCGTTTTCTGTGAAGAACACGTAAGAGTTTGATGAGATGGGATTCAGAATGGAGGGATCAATGTCAAACTGTAATTCCATGTTCAAAAACACAAGTATACTCAATTTGGTCACAATAATGGCCATGTTTATCATTTCCAAAGCAGTTTGTGTGGAATTGGTAGCAGATAAATAGAGAGAAATAGACAAATATGTGCAGTTAAATGTAATTATTGAACCAATTAGAACCCCATTAGGTTTATTATTATTTCATGCAGAAAGCAGAACTTGATATGCTTTCCCTCAGCCCCAAACCAATTTTTCCGAGTTGTCAGACTGATGTAAATTCAGTCTACATGGATTGAACCAAAACCTACTTTACAATGAGGTACGACATTTCATTAAATTGCTTTCATTTTCTACCAGCTTTCCAAAAATTATGCTTGGCTATAAAGGGAACAAAGACTGGAAAGGTCTGTAAATTATCCAAATGCTGACAAAGACTTTGCTGCTGATATTTCAATACTCGGGGGTTTAGAGTATGACTGCTCATTACACACTATCACTGTACATTTTACAGACAGAATAACTTCAGTATCTGAGTTCCAGTATGACCCAAAATGCGACCCAAAAGTGAGCAAATGCTGGTCTTTCCTTTAAGTTAGGTTTCTGCAAAGGCCTGATTGATTTGAGATTTGTGCTGAGTGAGTAACTTCACATTGCTTTATGGGAGTCAACCTGGATTTCTTACACCATTGACAACACCTTCCAACCTACAGCCTCTACCACCTAGATCAACAAGGGCAAAAGATACTTGGGGACACCACCAAGATCCCCCCACAAACCACACAACATCCTGACTTGGAACAATCCTGAGGGACCTGGAGCTGAGGGACAGCAGCAGTTCATAACGGCAGCTCACCACCACATTATCCAGGGCAATTAGGGATGGGCAATAAATTCTATTCCAGTCACCGATGTCCACGTTCAATGAATGACTCAAAAAAGACCCAAAAGGAAAACTTAAAGCTCCGATGTTTAGGGAGTTGCCTCAGTATTGTGTGGTAGGACAAACTCAATAAAGAAGTATTCTTTTTTTGACAATATATTAATCGTCCTGGTGTTCATCAAGCAAAGAAGGTGTGGGCATTTGTTTCCTGTCTGGGAGCAGCAGGAGACAGAGCGTAGGTGACGTTGGAGACCAGAAGGGTGCCAAGAAGGTAAGGACTTTGTATATATTTGGGCAACGGCTAAACCCGAGATACTACTCGTGTAGCATCTCCTCCCGCCCCGCTCCCCCACCTCCCCCCTCTTTAACCAGAAGAAAAGGACTTTATTAGGTAAGGCATTTTTTCTTTTCTTTAATATGTTTAAGTGCATTCTTTCGGTTTAGTTAGTTGATATAAAGTTAAGGCTTACAATGTCAGGGGACCTCAGACTCGTGGCATGTGCCTGTTGCTGATGTCCATGACTCTTACACTTGGAAGAAGTGTGCGCAGCTGCAGCTCTTGTTTGACTGCATGACGGCTCTGGAGCTGTGGATGGACTCACTGTGGAGCATCCGCAATGCTGAGGAGGTCATGGATAGCACGTTTAGTGAATTGATCACACCACAGGTTAGAATTGCTGAGGGAGACAGTGAATGGGTGACCAAAAGGCAGAGAAAGAGTAGGAAGGCAGTGCAGGTGTCCCCTGCGGTCATCTCCCTCCAAAACAGGTATACCGTTTTGGATACTGTTGGGGGAGATGATTCACCAGGGGAGGGCATCAGTTGCTAGGATCATGGCACCGTGGCAGGCACTGCTGTTCAGAAGGGCTGGAAAAAGACGCGTAGGGCCATAGTCATAGGGGATTCTATTGTGGGGGGAGTAGACAGGCAGTTCTGTGGCCAAAAACAAGATTCTTGGATGGTATGTTGCCTCCCAGGTACTCGGGTCAGGGATGTCACTGATCGGCTGCAGAGCATTCTGAAAGCGGAGGGTGAACAACAAGTTGTCGTGGTGCATATAGGCACCAATGATATAAGTAAAAAAATGAGATGAGGTCCTGAAAGCAGAATTCAGGGAGGTAGGAGGGAAGAGATGTACCTCAAAGGTAGTGATCTTGAGATTGCTACCAGTGCCACGTGCCAGCCAGGGTAGAAATGAAAGAATAGGCAGGATGAACACGTGGCTTGGGGGATGGTGCAGGAGGGAGGGGTTCAGATTTGTGGGACATTGGGACCAGTTCTGGGGAAGGTGGGACTATTACAAATTGGACCGTCTACACCTGAACTAGACTGAAACTAATGTCCTTTGGGGAGTTTTTGCTACTGCTATTGGGGAGGGTTTAAACTAATGTGGCAGGGGACTGGGAACCAGGACAGAAGACTAGTAGACAGTGAGGTGGAAACGAGAAACTGTAAGAATCACAAAGTTAGCTTTACCAAGGGGAAGAGTAGGCAGAGAGCAGAGGAACACAAAAGAACTAGCAGTCTGAAGTGCATATACTTTAATGCAGGGAGTAAAGTGGGTAAGACAGATGAACTTAGGGCTTGGATTGGTGCCTGGGAGTATGACGTTATTGCAATCACAGAGACTTGGTTGAAGGAAGGGCATGATGATTGGCAACTAAATGTTCCAGGATATAGACGCTTCAGACAGGACAGAGAGGGAAGTAAAAGGGGGGGTGGAGTTGCATTGCTGGTTAGGGATGATATCACGGCTGTGCTAAAGGAGCACACTGTGGAGGACTTGAGCAGTGACGCACTACGGGGAGAGCTGAGAAATAAGAAGGGTGCAGTCACACTGTTGGGCCTGTATTACAGGTCTCCCAACAGTGAGTGTGAGGTAGAAGAGCAAATAAGTACACAGTTATGAAAAGATGTTGAGGCAACAGGGTGATGGTAATGGGAGATTTTAATTTTCCCAACATTGACTGGGATATACTTAGTTTCAGAGATCTGGTTGGGGCAGAATTTGTAAGGAGCATCCAGGAAAGTTTTCTAGAGCAGTATGTCAATAGTCCAATGAGGAAAGGAGCCGTATTGGACCTGGGGTTGGTGAATGAGCCAGGCTAGGTGGTAGAAGTTGCGGTGGGGGATTTCTTCGGGAACAGTGACCACAATTCTGTAAGTTTTCGAATACTCGTAGACAAAGATGAGAGTGGTCCTAAGGGAAGAGTCCTAAACTGGGCCAAGTCCAACTATATCAAAATTCGGCAGGAACTGGGAAATGTGGATTGGGAGCAACAATTTGAAGGGAAGTCCACATTTGAGATGTGGGAGGCTTTCAAAGATAGGTTAAAGATAGTGCAGGATAGGCATGTCCCTTTGAAAACAAGGAATAGACAAGATTCATGAACCGTGGATGACAGGAGAAATTGTGCAATTAGCCAAGAGGAAAAGGGGAGCGTACATAAGGTCCAGGCAGCTAAGAACAGCACGGGCCCTGGAGGAATATCGGGAGAGTAGGACCAATCTTAAAGGAGGAATCAAGCGGGCTAAAAGGGATCATGAAATAGCTTTAGCGAACAGAATTAAGGAGAATCCCAAAGCCATTTTTTTCGTATATAAGAAGCAAGTGGGTAACTAGAGAAAGGATTGGTCCACTAAAGGATAATGAAAGAAGACTGTGTGCCGAACCTGAGAAAATGGGTGAGATTCTGAATGATTACTTCGCATCAGTGTTCACTGAGGAGAGGGACATGATGAATGTTAAGATTAGAGATAGAAGTTTGTTTACTCTGGATCACGTTGGCATAAGTAGGGAAGATGTGTTGGGTAGGCTAAAGGATATTAAGGTGGACAAATCCCCAGGACTGGATGGGATCTATCCCTGGTTGCTGAGGGAGGCGAGAAAGGAAATAGCTGGGGCCCTGGCAGATATCTTTGTAGCATCCTTAAACACAGGTGAGGTGCCGGAGGACTGGAGGGTTGCTCATGTTGCCCCCCTGTACAAGAAGGGTAGTAGGGATATTCCGGGTAACTGCAGACCAGTGAGCCTGACGTCAGTGGTGAGAAAGTTGTTGGAGAAGGTACTGAGGGAACAAATCTATTTATATTTGGAAAAGAATAGGCTTATCAGTGATAGGCAACATGGTTTTGTGCGGGGGAGATCGTGCCTTTCCAACTTAATGCAGTTCTTTAAGGAAGTGACCAAGTTGATAGATGGAGGAAGCGCTGTTAACGTCATATTCTTGGATTTTAGTGAGGCTTTTGATATGGTTCCCTATGGTAAACTAATGGAGAAAGTGAAGTCACATGGTGTGCAGGGTGTTCTAGCTAGGTGGATAAAGAACTAGTTGAGTAACAAGAGACAGAGTAGTAGTTGAAGGGAGTTTCTCGAAATGGAGAAAGGTGACCAGTGGTGTTCCACAGGGGTCAGTGTTGGGGGTCACTGTTGTTTGTAATATACGTAAATGATCTGGAAGAGGGCACTGTTGGTATGATCAGCAAGTTTGCAGATGATGCAAAGATTGATGAAGTAACAGAAAGCATAGGGGACTGTCAAAGGAAACGAGAGAAAATAGATAGACTGGAGAGTTGGGCAGAGAAGTGGCAAATGGAGTTCAATCCAGGCAAGTGTGAGGTGCTCCATTTTGGAGGGTCTAATTCGAGAGCGAACTATACTGTAAGTGGAAGTGCCTTGGGAAAAGTTGATGAGCAGAGAGATCTGAATGTTCATGTCCATTGTATCCTGAAGGTTGCTGCACAGGTGGATAGAGTGGTCAAGAAGGCATATAGAATGCTTGCCTTCATCGGACGGGGTATTGAGTTTAAGAGCTGGCAGCTCATGTTAAAATTGTACAAGACTTTGTTTCAGCCACATTTGGAATACTGTGTACAGTTCTGGTCGCCACATTACCAAAAGGATGTGGAGGCTTTGGAGAGGGTGCTGAGAAGGTTTACGAGGATGTTGCTTGGTATGGAAGGTGCTAGGTATGAAGAGAGGATGAGTAGGTTAGGATTGTTTTCATTAGAAAAATGGAGATTGAAGGGGGATATGATTGAGGTCTACAAAATCATGAAGGGTATAGACAGGGTGGATAGAGATAAGCTTTTTCCCAGGGTGAGGGATTCAATAACAAGAGGTCACGCGTTCAAGATGAGAGGATAAAGGTTTAAGAGTGATACACGCACAAAGTACTTTACACAGAGAGTGGTAGGTGCCTGGAACACGTTGCCAGCAGAGGTAGTAGAGGCAGGCATAGTAGATTCATTTAAGGTGCATCTGGACAGATGCATGAGTAGGTGGGGAGCAGAGGGAGACAGATTGGAATCAGGAGATAGGTTTAGACAGTGGATATGGATCAGCACAGGCTTGGAGGGCTGAAGGGCCTGTTCCTGGGCTGTAAATTATCTTTGTTCTTTGTTCTTTTGAGCACAGAATGGAACATGGCTTCATCCTCAAGGATGCTCTTTATAGGGGTTAGCCCAGGAGCAGGAGTAGGCCATTCAGCCCTTGAGTTTGTTCTGCCTTTATTTAAGATAGCAGCGGTTCTAATTGTTACCTCAAACCCATAATTCCTCCTAACCCCAATAATCTTTCATGCTCCTTGCTTAACAAGAGTTTTAAGTTTATTCATGCATTCATTCATGCCTTATGAGCATCACTGGCTGGGCCAGCATTTACTGCACATCCCGAGATGCACTTAGAAGGTGGTGGTGAGCTGTCTTCTTATACAGCTGCAGTCCATTTGGAATCTATCTATTTCTACCTCAAAAATATCCAAGGAGCTTCAGGCAGAGTTTGAAAAGCTCATGACCCTTCAAGGGGAAAAAAAAATTTCTTTTAAAAGAAGTGGAACAAATTATCCAAATTGATATCAGCAAAGTTCTGAGACTGCATAATGATCATCAGTCACAGAGGCAAAGCTGCAGAACAACAGTCATTGTTGGAAAAATGTTTGGGTTTAACATATGGGATGTAATATTAGAGCATTGATCAATACATAATATAACTGAACAAAGATATCACGGCTTTATGAAGAGAAAACCATGCCTGACAATTTTACAAGAATTCTTTGAGGAGGTAACGAACAGGGTAGATAAAGGGGAAACATTGAATATACTACACTTGAAGTTCCAATGGGGGTTGTATAAGGTATCATATGTCAGGCCACTTAATAAGATACAAGACCAGTGTGCTAGGGGTAATGCATTATCACAGATTGAGGGATAGTTAACAAATGGAAGATCATAAAGTTGGGGTAAGGGTGCATTTTCAGGATGGCAATCTATAATTAGCGGATCGGTTCTAAGGCCATAATTATTCACAAAGATATTCAAGACATGAGGGAAATGAACTTACTATAGCCAAGTTTGCAGCTAACACAAAAAATAAATGGGAAGGCAAGTGATGAGGATGACTCAAAGAATCTACAGAGGGATATGGGTTGAGTGAAAATCTGGCAAGTGGAATTTAAAGTGGGAAAATAGTGAGGTGATGTTTTGGCAATGTTAACAAAGGAGCTGAACATTATTTAAATGGAGAAAGACTGCAGAAAGCTACAGAACAGAGGGATTTTAGAGTCCTCATGCATAAACCACAAAAAAAGATAGTTCAGCAAATGATTACTTGGCCTTTATTTCTAAGAGATTACGACAACGGATGAATGGGCACCACACAACAGACAGGAATGTTGCCTTCCAGTTGGGGAACACTTCAGTGGTCCAGGCCATTCAGCCTCGGACCTTCGGGTGACCATCCTCCAAGGCGGATTTCGGGACAGGCAGCAGCGAAAAGTGGCCAAGCAGAGGCTGATAGCTAGGTTTGGTACCCATAGGGAGGGCCTCAACCGGGACCTTGGGTACACACATACACACGGACACACATACACAGACACCCTCACACACCCTTACAGACACACACACTCCCACACTCACACATGCACCCCCTCACAGACTTAAGACACTCTGCACTCACTACACACACACATGTACACATATATTTTGTGGGGTGAATTTGTACTTGCAGGGTTACATTGTACTTTGCTCAAAAGCTGCATGAATTCATGTAAAACTCCATTATCTCACTTTTTAGATTAGAATCAATCTAAACATCATGGCATAGACAGAGAACACAGGGGGGCAATACCTTCAACATATTGTCTAGCTATCACCATTGTTCACAGCTAACCTGAGAATGCAACTTTTTAAGAAAATGTTTTGTGATTTACACATGAAAGAAGTGAAACTATCATGGTATTCTAACAGATGAAAGGTTTAACAGACAATCAATTTTTCAACGTATAATTTCAGTTACATCACACTGTAAATTTTTGCTATAAATTCTGTGTTTTAGGATTGAGCCCTCCACTACCACCTGATATAGGAGCGACGCTCCAAAAGCTAGTGTGCTTCCAATTAAACCTGTTGGACTCCAACTTGATGTTGTGTGATTTTTAACTTTATACACACACAAAAACACTCTCTCTCACACTCACAGCCCCCCACCCCAGACAATCACACACATGCACATATATACATATACGTTTGTGGGGTGAATTTGTACTTGCAGAGTTACATTGTACTTTGCTCAAAAACTGCATGAATTCATGTAAGACTCTGTTAACTCATTTTTTAGATTAGAACCAGTCTAAACATTATGGCACAGACAGAGAACACAGGGGCTAACGCACCTTCATCATATTGTCTAGGTAACACCAATTGTTACAGTTAACTTGAGAATGTAACTTTTAAAAAAGGTTTGTGATTTATACATGAAAGGAGTGAAACTATCATGGTATTCAAACAGATGAAAGACTCAACAAACAATCAAGGTATTTTTCAATGTATAATTTCAGTTACATCACACTGTAAACTTTTGCTATAAATTCTGTGTCTTACAATTTACTCCTCCACAACCACCTGATGAAGAAGCAACGCTCCGAAAGCCAGTGCTTCCAATTAAACCTATTGGACTGTAACCTGGTGTTGTGTGATTTTTAACTTTGTACACCCCAGTCCAACACCGGCATCTCCAAATCGTGTTTAGGGGACACAGAGTTCAGTTGAGACTGTGTTTAGCGACAGAGAGTTCAGTTGAGACTGTGTTTAGAGGTCAGAGACTTCAGTTGAGACTGTGTTTAGGGGAAGGAGTGTTCAGTTGAGACTGTGTTTAGGGGACAGAGAGTTCAGTTGAGACTGTGTTTAGGGGACAGGGAGTTCAGTTGAGACTGTGTTTAGGGGACAGAGAGTTCAGTTGAGACTGTGTTTAGCCACGGAGAGTTCAGTTGAGACTGTGTTTAGGGGACAGGGAGTTCAGTTGAGACTGTGTTTACGGGTCAGAGAGTTCAGTTGAGACTTTGTTTAGGGGAAGGAGAGTTCAGTTGAGACTGTGTTTAGGGTGTTAGAGAGTTCAGTTCAGACTACATTTAGGGGACAGAGTTCAGTTGAGACTGTGTTTAGGGAACAGAGAGTTCAGTTGAGACTGTGTTTAGGGTGTTAGAGAGTTCAGTTGAGACTACGTTTAGGGGACAGAGTTCAGTTGAGACTGTGTTTAGGGGACAGAGAGTTCAGTTGATTGGACATTGCAGATATTCTACATCATAGACACTGCTGGATCTGCAAGTGCAGGTATATCTGCACGATGTGGCCTCAAACTCGTCTCAATTCATCGAATGAGTCAGATATCAGAGACACAGCAGGAACTGCAACAGACTTTTCAATAAACATTTGCAGAGCTTTGTGAACGAGGAATGGCAAACATTACTTCCTTTTGAATTAGTGGGACTAAGATCTCAGCTGTTTGAGCACAGGACAAACCCAAACCTGAGAATAGCAATTCTAAGATGATGGTGTCTTTAAGGAATATGTCTGTTCAGTTCACAGAGGGGATGGAGAGCTGAAAGGGAAAGAAAGGCAGCAGAGTGAATTCCAAGGTCTGTATCATCAACCTAATCAGTTTTGAAGATGGTCTGCAGCAACTTGCTCAAAAATAGGATCAGGCTCAGCAGAAGCAGCTACAGAAACATCAGGTACAACTCAAACAATAATGGAGAAAATGACAGACCCATAAGAACATGTAGAGATGCACAGTGTACACAACAATGAGCTGAAAACCACATAGGAGACAACCCTTTTATCAATATCTAGAAATTAACCAGACAACCTCCCAAGATGGCGGTGGTATAGCAGGCTGTGCGTGTGCTCTTGCCCGAGCCTCATCTACTCCCACCTGCTTTCTTTCTCTTTATTCCTTTTGCTTATACATTTTTTCTTGTGATGGGTTGGTCAGCAGCATTGGCACAGCAGCGAGAGCCGGACATGTGGGGAGTGGCGGGTGTGGCTTCACCGGAGATTGGAGGTGGCAGCTATGGCAGCAAGGATGTTCTCTTGGTGTTTGGGCCCAGCAGCAGCAGCAAAGCTTCTCTTGCAATCTGGGATGGCAGTGTCGAAGCCAACAGAATCTTTAAGATGACAATGCTAGCAAGGTGGCACCTGCAGCTGAAGCAGGACTCTTGGTGTTGTGCTAGCCGGGCCAGGGAATCCTGGTTACAGTAGGCCCAGAGCGGGGTCCCCTGGTTACAGTGGGCACAGGACAGGGACTCCTGGTTGCAGTGGGCCAGGATGGGGGATTCCTGGTTACTGTGGGGCCAGAGCATGGGATTTCTCTTTAGAGTGGGCCCAGAGCAGGGATTTCTGGTGAAAGTGGGCCCAAGGCTGGGACTCCTGGTTGCAGTGGGCCCACATCAGGGGCCCAGGGTGAGTAATCCTGGTTACAGTGGGCCCAGGGTGGGGACCTGTGGTTACAGTGGCCCCAGACGAGGGGTTCCTGGTTGCAGTAGGCCCAGAGTGGGCAATTTCTTGTTACAGTGTGCCGGGGCTGGGATTCCTGGTTGCAGTGGGCCCAGAGAAGGGACTCCTGGTTACAGTAGGCCTAGTGCGGGGAATTCCTAGTTACAGTGGGCCCAGAGTGAGAGATTCTTGGTTACAGTGGACCCAGGTAAGGGGATTCCTGGTTGCAGTGGGCCTGGGCAGGGGACTCCTGGTTACAGTGGGCCCACAGTGGGGATTTTTAAAAATAAAATCCCTACAGTGTGGAAACAGGCCCTTTGGCCCAACAAATCCACACCGACGCTCCGAAGAGTAACCTACCTAGACCCATTCCTCTACCATATTATCCTACATTTCCCCCTGACTAATGCACCTAACTTACACATCCCTGGACACTATGGGCAATTTGTCATGGCCAACCCACCTGACCTGCACACCTTTGGACTGTGGGAGTAAACCAAAGCACCCAGAGGAAACTCATGCAGACACAGGAAAAATGTGCCAACTCCACACCAACAGTCACCCGAGGCTGGAATCGAATCCAGGTCCCTGGCACTTTGAGGCAGCAATCTAACCACTGAGCCACTGTGCTGGTTGCTGTGGGCCCAGAGTGCAGACTCCTGGTTTTGGTGGGACCAAGGCAGGGACTCCTGGTTACAGTGGGCCTAGAGTGGGGGATTCCTAGTTACTGTGGGCCCAGGGCAGGGACTCCTGGTTGCTGTGGGCCCAGGGCAGGGACTCCTGGTTGCAGTGGGCCCAGGGCAGGGATTCCTGGTTACAGTGGGCCCAGAGTGGGGGAATCCTGGTTGCAGTGGGCCAAGGGCAGGGACCCCTGGTTGCTGTGGGCTCAGGGCAGGGATTCCTGGCTTACAATTGGCCTGGGGTGGGGGATTCCTGGTTGCAGTGGGCCCAGAGCGGGGTCTCCTGGTTGCTGTGGGCCTAGGGCAGGGATTCCTGGTTTACAGTGGGCCCAGAGTGGGGGATTCCTGGTTACAGTGGGCCCAGAGTGGGGATTCCTGGTTGCAGAGTGAGCGTGAGTTTAGCAGCATCGACGAGGTAGGCCCAGTAGTGAAGAAATGGCACCTAAAATGTGGTGATTCTTATGTTGGTGAGTCCGGTGCAGATAGTGATGAAACAGTGGAGTTCTCTCTTTAAGGCTATGTGCCAACGTGGACTGTGTTGGAAAGACTGTTATTCAGATGATTTTCTTTCTTTTGTTTTCTAATTTATTCCTATGACCTATTATGCTGGACTTTTTATTTCTTTACTTTACTAATTTATTTTTCCTATGAATTTGTTCTTAAAAACAAGACCCCTTTGTACCTAAAATGGCACCATAATGTGGCAACTTGTAAACGTTTCACTGTACTCTTTTGAGTACATGTGACAATAATGCTAATTTTAATTCTAATTGTTTTTTTCTTTATTCATTCACAGGCTGTGGGCATTACTGTCCAGGCCAACATTTACTGCCCATCCCTAATTGCCCAGAGGGCCGTTCAGAGTCAACCACATTGCTGGAATCACATGTAGGCCAGACCAGGTAAGGTTGGCAGTTTCCTTCCCTAAAGGACATCAGTGACCCTGGTGGGTTTTTCCAATAATTCATTCATGGTCATCATTAATTCCAAAATTATTTTTTATTGAATTCAAATTCTATCACTTGCCATGACAGGATTTGAACCTGGGTCCCCAGAACACTATTTGGATCTCTGGATTAACAGTCCAGTGATAATACTACAAGACCCATCGCACCATCAAGTTTAAATAGGCTGTAATGAAAGAACACAAGCAGGACATGGGAAAAAAATAAGCAAGCAACCGCTGAAACAGCTAATGGAAAAGGTCTGGGCTTCAAAGAAAACAGAAAGGATAAAAACAAGTTGGAGAGGTTTGACAGTTATTAGAGTGGGTTTCAAAAGAGAAAATACGTGGATGAATAGAAGGCTAAAACTTTGATCAAGTTTAATTTGAGGAAGTGTAGAGGCTTCCAAGCAAGCTGAAAATTCTTAACAAGCAAAACAATGAATGCAAAAGATTTGAACCATTTGAAACAGCCTGAGGAAGAAGTTCGGGCAGTAGCTAACTTGGAATAAAACTTGGCCATGGTGTATCAAGATCAGCAAATCCTAGAACAGCAACTACAATCCATGAATGAAAAAACTTGGCTGCATCTCTACCCATCATGAGATCTGACCACATCGGCAAATAATCTCTACATTATGGAGACTCATGAGTTCACTTGTTACTGTAAACAGTTACACTTTCTTTAGGAGATGAGATGGATGTTGTGAGTGCAGCTTGCCTTGAAGAGAGTTCACTTTTACGGATGTGCTGTTCTGCGCTGTGTGTACAATGTTGTGACTCTTCCTGGCAGTTATTCTGCTTTGAGTTTGCAAGCTGCACATCGATAATTCAGTCAGGTTGCTAATAATGTCTTTTGTATTACTTATAAAGTGTTTTAATGTTTTTAATAAACAAAGACAGAAAGTGAATCAATCCTGACGGGATCAAAGGGTCAGCTTTGACAAAGGATCAGTTAGACTCGAAACGTCAGCTCTTTTCTCTCCTTACAGATGCTGCCAGACTTGCTGAGATTTTCCAGCATTTTCTCTTTTTTGGTTTCAGATTCCAGCATCCACAGTAATTCGATTTTATCCGGTGATCAAACATTAGATTGTTATCATTAACATCACAGCCACAATTACAAAGTCTGGAGATTACACAAAATTTCAAAGTGCTGTGAGAGTGTGGGCTCCCATTCAATAAAACCATGGCTGGCCTGATTACTCCACATTCCCTTTCTCTTTATCTATCTCCTTGCTTGTAAGGAACCTACCTATCTCTGTCTTAAACATATTCAAAGACTCTACTTCCACTGTCTTCTATGAGAGACAAAAAAAAACTGCAGAGACTGGAATCCAAAGTAGACAAGCAGGCGGTTGGGAGAACACAGCAAGCCAGGCAGTATCAGGAAGTGAAGAAGTCGATGTTTCGGGTGTAACCCTTAGCAGAGAGTTCCAATTAATTAAATAGGAAGTTCTTTAAGGGCTCTAGCAGTGCAGTGGTAGTGACGCTATCTCTGAGCCAGGAGGCTTAGGTGCGAGCCTCACCTGCTCCAGAAATGTGCAGTAACATCGCTGTACAGGATGATTCAAAAGTTCTTTAGAGAAAGCTTCTGGACTTGTACTTGCATTGTGTATTTCATGACTTCAGGAGATTCCAAAGTGTTTTCCAGCCAATTTACCACATTTTAAATGTAATCACAGTTCCAATAAAACTACAACAATTTACATTCAAGAAGCACCTTTGACATTGTAAAAGCTGCCAAGGTGTTTCACAAGAGCATAATCAGGCATAAGGTGTTACATAAGGAGATATTAGAACATTTTCTTTTGAGAAGACAGAAGCAGTTGAAAAGTTTGGTCTTTGAGGAAGAGAGAGAGAGAGATGGAGAAGCTCAGGGAAAGAAGTTAAAAGTTTAGAGTCTTGACAGGATAAAACACAGCATGGAGTAGTTGGACTGAAAGGTCTCTTTCTGTAATGTATGACTCTATGCCCCACATGATGGAGTGAAGGAAGTCACGATGGACAACAGATAAGAAAATGAGGAGTACAGAGCTCTGAGAGAGTCAAAATGCTGACAGAGGTTCCAGAGAGAGGGAAGTTGGGGGAGGATGTGAATACAAGGTGAGAAATTTGAAAAGGAGGGCATTGTCATACTGGAATTCAATGTAGGTCAGCAAGTACTGAGCTAATGGGTGACTGAAACTCAATGTGATTTGAGATATAGGTTTGATGGGTTGTGAAAGATGACAGAGAAGTTTATTGGAATATATAAGGTTTTAAGAGGCTTTGATAGAGTCCCGGAGAGGATATAACCTCTTGTGGAGGGAATCTAGAACTGGGACACAGTTTAAAGCTCCACATCCAGAAGACATTATATACTTTTTAGACTGTAACCCCTTGGGTAAATTATTTTTAAACATGGACTGTTGCAGCTCTCCAGATGGCTTCTAGCAATCACAGAATGTGCTTTGGAAACTTCCAGTTGGCAAAAACAATGCATTAGCTTCTTGGAGTGGCATATTCTTTCATTGTATAGACTTGCTAGTCAAGCCCACACAAACAGTGCAATTTTACAGTTTGGAGAAACAGACCATAACTTATCATGAAAGGTCAAAAGGGACAAAATAATGAAAAATTAAAAATCACATCTGTTACGGAGGATTACATCATGAGATAGTTAATTCTAAAGGGAGAGTGTTAAAGTTGAATAAGGGAAATTATGAAGGCATCTTTCCTAAATACTGAGGTAAATTAGGAAAATACATTAAAAAGTATGACAGTCAAAAACAATGGATAACCTCTAAAGAGCCATCACATGATTCACAGAAACTAAAGATTCCTTCAAGGGGCAAAAACTCAAAAGAGGTCAATCACTTGAGGCTAACATGGGAAGTTCAAACTTGCATAAGATTAAAAGCAAAGGCTGATAAAATTGTTAGAAATAGCAACTCTAAGGATTATGAGGTTTATAAAATACAACAAAGAAGGACCAATAAGCTGATAAGGAATGACAGAATAGAATATAAATGCAATGCTGGAATGAACTGCCAGAGGAAATGGTAGATGCAGGTAGTTATAACATATAAAAAAAAACTTTTGGATAGGTAAAAGAATAAGTCCATAAGTTCATAGAATATAGGAGCAGAATTAGGATATCGATTCTACACTGCCACTCCATCAGGGCTGATATGCTCCTCACCCCCATTTTCCTGCCTTCTCCCCATAACCCTTCAACACAATACCAATTAAACATCTGTCTAACTCTTCCTTAAATTTACCCACTGTCCCAGCATTCACTGCATTTTGGGGTAGTGAATTCCACAGATTCACAACCCTTTGGGAGAAGGAAATCTCCTCAACTTTGTTTTAAATTTGCTATCCCTTATCCTAAGACTATGACCTCGTGTCCTAGAAGCATCTGCCCCACGTCTATTTTATCCACACTTTTTATTATCTTGAATACTTTAATTTGACCTCCCTCATTCTTCTAAATTCCAGATAATTCAATCTCTCTTAATACGACCAACCCCTCATCTCTGGGATTAATCTAATGAACCTCCCCTGAACTGCCTCCAATGCCACTGGATCTTTCCTCAAATAAGGGGACCAAAACTGTGCACAATATTCCAGGTGCAGTCTCACTAATGCCTTGTATAGTCGCAACAATACTTCCTTACCTTTACATTCTATTCCTTTAGCTATAAAAACCAACATTCCATTCACTTTCTTTATGATTTGCTATACCTACATGCTAGTTTTCTGTGAATCATGAACAAGTACACATAGATCCCTCTGTACCGTAGCATCCCGAAGTCTGTCCCCATTAAGATAATAGATGGCTTTCCCATTTTTTCAATCCAAATGCATGACCTCACACTTATCCTCATTAAACTCCATCTCCTTCGTCCACTCTCCAAGCCAATCTATATCCATTTGTAAGGTTCTTATTTCCTCATTGCCATTTACTGTCCCGCCTATTTTTGTGTTGTCCGCACATTTGGTTGAGAGCCTTCTATCCTGTATCCAAGTTGTTAGTAAATTGTAGACTGTAAATAGCTGGGGCCCAAAGACCGAACCTTGTGGCACCCCACTAGTCACATCTTGCCATCCAGAAAAAAAACATTTATCCTGACTCTGCCTTCTGTCCATCAGCCAGATATCTATCCAAGCTAATAAATTTCCCCTAATCCTATATGATCGAACCTTGTGAATTAACCTTTTGTGCACCACCTTATCAAACATCTTCCAGAAGCCCAGATAATTTACATCTACAGCATCCCCATTATCCATCTTGCTTGTTACTTCTTCGAAGAACTGTAGCAAATTAGTCAAACATGATTTGCCCTTCATAAAACCATGCTGGCTCTGATGGATAGCATTTTGACTTTCCAAATGTTCTGATGTTGCTTCCTTGATAATTGATTTTAACACTTCCCCAACAAACAGATATTCGACTAAACTGGTCTGAAAGTTCTGACATTTTGCCTCCCTCCCTTTTTGAATATTATCTATTTTCCGATTCACTGGAGCATTTCCCATTTGGAATATTGTAACCAATGAATCTATTATCTCTGCTGCCACTTCCTTTAACACCCTAGGATGCAAGCTATCAGACCTGGGTGAAAGGTTTGGAGTGATGTGGGTCAACTGCAACCAGGCGAGACTAGTTTAGTTTGGGAAGCTTGGTCAGCATGGATGAGTTGGGCTGAAGGGTCTGCTTCCATGCTTTATGACTCAATGACACTCGTAAACTAAAACTTTAAACATGACTGTAAAACTTTAAACAGGTAACAAGGAAATCTTTAGCTAAAATGAATATGACTTCATTAAAGAGAGTCAGAAGATTTTTTTCATGGGGATTACAGAAATGGTAGAGAAGCAAAATGATAACTTTGTATCTTTTTAGATTACATTACATTACAGTGTGGAAACAGGCCCTTCGGCCCAACAAGTCCACATCGACCCGCCGAAGCGCAACCCACCCATTTCCGTACATTTACCCCTTACCTAACACTACGGGCAATTTAGCATGGCCAATTCACCTGACCTGCACATCTTTGGACTGTGGGAGGAAACCGGAGCACCCGGAGGAAACCCACGCAGACACGGGGAGAACGTGCAAACTCCACACAGTCAGTCACCTGAGGCGGGAATTGAACCCAGGTCTCAGGCGCTGTGAGGCAGCAGTGCTAACCACTGTGCCACCGTGCCGCCCTTTAAAGAGGCAGATACAACAAATCTACAAGAACTCGATAAGTACGGAGAATGAAAAGTTTAAGGAAATTAGCATCAGTCAGAAGGTTGTTCTGAAGAAGTTAATGGGATTGGAAGCGGATAAATCCGCAGGATTTGAAGGCCGTTATTCTCAAGTGTTGACAGGGGTGGCTAATGTTTCCTGTGGATTTGGAGATAGTAAATGCCATCCCACTATTTAAAAAGGGAGTGAGAGAGAAAACAGGAAATTATAGACCCATTAACCTTACTTTAGTAGCAAGGAAAATACCAGAATCTTTTATAAATGTGACTGACAAAATTGATAAAGTAAAACTGAAGGATGGAACACTCTTAGATTTCTAGAAGATTTTTCATTAAGTTTTCCACTGGACACTATTTAGACGGAGTAAGGCACTTGAGATAGGAAGCAATGTACTGGCAGAGAGTCACAGAGTTATCAAGATGTACAGCATGGAAACAGACCCTTTGTTCAACTTGTCCATGCTGACCAGATATCCTAAATTAATCTAGTCCCACTTGCCAGCACTTGGCCCACATCTCTCTAAACCCTTCCTATTCATTTACCCATCCAAATACATTTTAAATGTTGTAATCGTACCAGCCTCCACAACCTCCTCTGACAACTCGTTCCATACATGCACCACCCTCCGCATGAAAAAGTTGCCCCTTAGGTCCCTTTTAAGTTTATCGGCTCTCACCTTAAACTTATGACCTCTAGTTTTGGATTCCCCTACCCTGGGAAGAAGACCTTGACTATTCACCCTATTCATGCCCGTCATGATTTTATAAAGTCACTCCTCATCCTCTGATGCTCCAGGGAAAACAGCCCCAGCCTATTCAGCCTCTCCCTCCAGCTCAAACCCTGCAACCCTGGTCACACCCTTGTAAATCTTTTCTGCACCTTTCCAAGTTTCACAACATCTTTCCTATAGCAGGGAGACAAGAATTGAACACAGTATTCCAAAAGTGGCCTAATCAATGGATCAATGATTGGCTAATGGACAGAAAACAGAGAGTAGGAATAAATGGGTCATTCAGTGGAATGCACTGTCTGAAAATACGGTGGAAGTAGATTTAACTTCTTTCAATAGCAATTGTGTGCAGGGTTAATGCGAAAGGTCGGAGGTTGTAGGTTATAGGTTCAGGCATAATGGGCCAAATGGCCTAAATGCACTGTAAGAATTCTGTGATGCTCCCATTGGCAGCCTGTGCTTTGCGAGATCATGCCTTGGACCCCATCTGTTCACAATACGTACCAATGATTTAGAATTGGGGACCAAATGTAATATTTCCAAATTTATGGGTGATGCAAAGCTAAGTGGGAATGTGTGTAGTGAGGAAGATGACAATCAGCTTCAGGAGGATTTGGACAGTCTTTGTGAATGGACCAGAATGTGGAAAAATATGACGTTTGGATTGGAAATGATCAGATTAGATTAGATTCCTTTCAGTGTGGAAACAGGCCCTTCGGCCCAACAAGTTCACACTGACCCTCCGAAGAGTAACCCACCCAGACCCACCTCGCTCTGACTAATGCACCTAACACTATGGGAGGAAACCCACGCAGAGACGGGGAGAATGTGCAAACTCCACACAGACAGTCGCCCGAGGCTGGAATCAAACCCGAGTCCCTGGTGCTGTGAGGCAGCAGTGCTAAAATAAATGTTTCCTGAACCAGTAGCATTCACATCTCATAAAAGAATAATAAAATGATAACAACAAAGAGAAATTCACACAGCACAACATTTTGGGATCCTTCTGCTCATTGCAAGTTTCAGTCATGAAAGCTGTCTTGCTGTCAATGAGGCACACTTTGGCCTCAACATGCATTCATCGTAAGCAAATGATTTAAAATGCTTTAAAATGCCTGAGATCATGTAAGGTGCCAGTTAATTAATTTTATTTTTATTAAACAGGGAGCATTATTTTTGTGACAACCAAGTGTGATGCACTCTGCCTTGCATGCAATAAAGGGGCAATCTTTGAAATGCAATAACCCTAAATCCTTTCTGCGCAGTTCTTGAGATGAAACTGCTGATAGAGAGAGCAGTGTCAAACTATTTATGGCACCAAAGTCATTGAAAATCTCCCCTCATTATGCAGACTTAATTCATTTGCTAAGTGCAATCATCAGTACTAGGGCAGCAGAAAATGGTTCAATGACGTGTCATGTAAAATTGTGCCACAGACTAATTGGCCTTGGACGGACAACTCAGAAAAAGGGGCCAGTTTCCAGGCAGCACAGCCAGATGAGTGCCTGACTTTCTCAAGGAGAAAAGGTTAGTTCTTCTGCTGGGAAGCCAAATTGAGTAGCTGCACTGCAGTTATACTTAAAAGTGACCTCTTCTTCCATTGGTTCTAGTGAACTCACAAAATTGATTGTCTGCCAGTGATTGAATGTGACAGGCCGTTTACCTTGTCTATGCATTAAACAGCATATTTTTGGAATATCATCTTTGATGGGATGCCAGTTCTAACTTTAATAAGAAAATCTTTAATATACACCTAAAGTAAATTCTCCCAGGCTTATTTGGAACCATATCTCCTTGAAAGTGAAGTCACAGGTGGATAGGATAGTGAAGAAGGCGTTTGGTATGCTTTCTTTTATTGGTCAGAGTATTGAGTACAGGAGTTGGGAGGTCATGTTGCGACTGTACAGGACATTGGTTAGGCCACTGTTGGAATATTGCATGCAATTCTGGTCTCCTTCCTATCGGAAAGATGTTGTGAAACTTGAAAGGGTTCAGAAAAGATTTACAAGGATATTGCCAGGATTGGAGGATTTGAGCTATAGGGAGAGGCTGAACAGGCTGGGGCTGTTTTCCCTGGAGTGTCGGAGGCTGAGGGGTGACCTTATAGAGGTTTCTAAAATTATGAGGGGCATGGATAGGATAAATAGACAAAGGGTTTTCCCTGGGGTTGGGGAGTCCAGAACTAAAGGGCATAGGTTTAGGGTGAGAGGGGAAAGATATAAAAGAGACCTAAGGGACAATGTTCTCGCACAGAGGGTGGTACGTGTATGGAATGAGCTGCCAGAGGATGTGATGGAGGCTGGTAAAATTGCAACATTTAAGAGGCATTTGGATGGGTATATGAATAGGAAGGGTTTGGAGGGATATGGGCTGGGTGCTGGCAGGTGGGACTAGATTGGGTTGGGATATCTGGTCAGCATGGATGGGTAGGATCGAAGGGTCTGTTTCCGTGCTGTACATCTCTATGACTGTATGACTCTAATTAAAATAACTCTGAGTGGGACCACCTGAATCCTTCTTCGTGACTCTCCAATTTGTGTTGAGTGAGATCCTTACTGAAGAGGAAGCAGATATGATGTCCCCTTACTTTCCAGTGTTAATTGTAGACAAGTTCAACTGCACATAAATTGACAGCCAATATGAATATCAGAAAAAGTAGCAGGAGTAAGTCATTCAGCCTGTCCAAGTCGACACTGTGATGTGGACTGTGTGTGTTTTCTATATAATTTAATATATTATGTTTTTAATTGTGGCTATTTGACTTTTGAATTAGTGGCATATGGGTTTTCCTATGTTCCAAGAGGTATAATGATTAACTTGTATGTATTTCTGAAACCTTGGTCCTTTACAGAGTCAAAGAGTCATAGATTTGTACAGCACCCGAAACAGACCCTTCAGTCCAACGTATCCATGCCATCCAGATATCCAAAATGAATCTAGTCCCATTTGCCTGCATTTAGCCTGTATCTTTCTAAACCCTTCCTTCCATTTAAAACAACTTAATGGAGAAGTAGCTTCCCAAACTAAGGGGTTTTTGTTGACATTCAAACAACTTACACCCAAGAAAGGGTAAATAATTATGCAGCAAAGTTTCTGTTCAAATTTAAATGGACTTTTTTTTAACACTTAGAGAAACCATGCAGGGCTTCTTTGAAAAAAAACGGTTTTTGTCTTAGTTTCAGTTTGGGTGAAGTTCTTGGATGAAGATGGATGTATAAGGCAATGCTTTTGGAAAACGGGAAAGATACAGAGAAAGGATTATCTGGAATATTGCAATTATCCCAGACCTGAAACATTTAGTTAAAACCCTGAGACGGTATTTGAAGCAGAAAATATTTAAGCTCAGAAGTAAAATGGCTCCAGGAAAAGTTAATCAGATTTTCCAGTGTGGGAATTGAAGTCACAATTAATTTAAGTTCTGAAGATGAGCCAGACTGAACTAAAAAACTCTCTCCAGATGCTGCCTGTCTTGCTAAGTTTCTCTACAGTTTGTTTTATTTTAATCTCCCAGGAATCTGAATTCTTCCCCATGACACAATTCCCTCAGCCATATATTCATCTGATACATCCTACTACTTCTACACTCAATGGCACGTGACACTGGTAGTAATCCTGATGTAACTACTCTTTAATTTACAATCTAACTCCCTGTACTCAGCTTGTTGGATCTTGTCTTTTTTGTTTTACCTCTGACGCTGATACGGACAGGTATCACAGCTACTAGCTGGTCATCCTTACCCTTCAGAATGTCCAGCAGAAATAGACAGGCAGAAGGCTGGAAGAACACAGCAGGCCGGGCAGCATCAGGAGGTGGAGAATTCAATGTTTTGGGTGTAACCCTTCTTCAGCCTCCCTGAAACAGCCTTAACCCTGGCAGCAGAGAGACAAAATACCAACCCTGGAATCTGCTTTGCTGCTGTGGTTCCACTTACTGATGAATACCCTCTCATTACAGCCCTGGCACTCTCCTTTTGCTGAGACACACCACGGCATCATAGAGTAGGCTCCCACTGCCTCTCCAACAGTATTCACAATGGTACATTAGTCAGAGAGGGACAGGACCACGGAGGGGTCTCCTGTACGACATACCTTCCCCTCATCTGTCTAGTAGTCAACCATCATCACCTTTCAGTTCTTACACCTGGTGTGACCATCTCAATAAATGTGCAGTTCATAATAATCTCAGCAGCCACAGAGAGTCCACCTGCAGTTGGAGTTTAGGTAGTAGCTGGAGTTGGTTCCTGCACGCATGGCTGGAAGCAGCATTGGAAGTATCCCTGACTTCCCACATAGTGCGGGAAGAGCATATCACGAGTGCAAGATGGGCTGCTGTGACTTCCCTTTAGATTTAACTCTGTTACTCCATTGAAAGAAAATGGGATACATGCCAGGGACATTTTCCTACTCCAAATATTCTCACTGCAGCTCCAAAGTCCTTTACTTTGTTTAAGCTATTGGGCTGTAGCAGTTTACTCAGTAGAAAACGTACAATTGGCTATACTCACCTGACCCCACTCCAAATGACACAGCTGACAGCAGTATCCGTGCCCCCCCACCAGCACTGTGCTACCTAGTTCACCACTCTCCTCTCATGTTGATTTCGACTGAGTTAATTGCTCTCCTCATGTACTGCTTTATCCAGACTTCCTCCAGGCTCGCCTCTCAGTGATACTAACTGCTGCAGCGTTCTCACCAAATTAACCTTCTACATTCAGTTTATCCACTAGCTCCCTGAGTGCAGAGCATAAAGCCTAGAACTGTACAGCACAGGAAAGGGCCCTTCAGCCCACGATGTTGTGCCGAACTTGACACCAAATTAAACTAATCCCTTCTGCCTGCCCCTGGGCCATATCCCTCCATTCCTTGCATACTCATGAGCTTATCTAAAAGTCCCTTAAATACTTCTAACAGTTAGCTTTCGTTAAACATTTTACAATTAAGGAGTGTGCACCAGGAATGTGAAAAATCTGCAGCAGTTATATTCCATGCACACTCCTTTATTTAAAGCCTTTAACTAAAGCTAAACTCAGAGAATTAATGCTTAAATTGAAGGTAGAAGGTAAGACTAGAATCTAGTAACGATGAGATGCTTCAATAGATTATGCAAATAGAATTAGAAATAACTAAACCTGAATTTGGGATATCTCTGATGGAATTAGCTAAGATGTTGAGGGGTGATCTTATAGAGGTTTACAAAATTATGAGGGGCATGGATAGGATAAATAAACAAAGTCTTTTCACTGGGATGGGGGTGTCCAGAACTAGAGAGCATAGGTTTAGGGTGAGAGGGAAAAGATATAAAAGAGACCTAAGGGGCAACTTTTTCACACAGAGGGTGATACGTGTATGGAATGAGCTGCCAGAGGAAGTGGTGGAGGCTGGTACAATTGCAACATTTAAAAGGCATCTGGATGGGTATATGAATAGGAAGGGTTTGGAGGGATACAGGCTGGGTGCTGGCAGGTGGGACTAGATTGGGTTGGGATATCTGGTTGGCATATCTGGTTGGCATGGACAGGTTGGACTTAAGGGTCTGTTTCCGTGCTGTACATCCCTATGACTAAATAAAAATAATCGGACTTAGAGAGAGAATAAGAAATGGAAAGGAACAGAGGCACAGGAGTGGGCTATTCAGCCCCTCAAGCCTGTTCCACCCTTCAATCAGATCATGGCTAATTTGTGGCCTAACTCCACAAACCTTTCTTTGGCATATATCTCTAAATACATTTGCTTAACAAAAAGTTATCTCTGATTTAAAATTAACAACTGCTTTAGCATCAATTGCCATTTGTGGAAGAGAGTTCCAATCAGAGAAGCAAAGTAATGAGAATTGGAGGATAATGGCTGTGGCTCAGTGGTTAGCACTGCTGCCTCACAACACCAGGGACCTAGGTTTGATTCCAGCCTCGGGCAACTGTCTGTGTGGAGTTTGCACATTCTCCCCGTGTCTGTGGGAATTACCCCCAAAGTCTAAAGATGTGCAGGTTGGGTGAATTGACCATGTTAAATTACCCATACTGTCTGGGTATGTGCAGGTTAGGCACATTAGTCAGGGGTAAATGTCCAGGGTAATAGGGTAGGGGAATGAGTCTGGGTGGGTTACTTTTCAGAGAGTCGGTGTGGAGTTGTTGGGCCAAATGGCCAGTTTCCATGCTGTAGGGGTTCCATGAGAAATGGAGATGGAATTTTAAAAATTTTCAGAACACAAAATTAGGGTAGTTCGCAAAAGAAAACCTGAGAATAAAGAAGGAACAATGCAATAATAGTTCAGTTAATGATTTCAATTCCAATGACTGAATAATTCCAATGGTTTAACTAAGAATCTACACTTAGTGCCTCAACTTAATGAGGAAAGAGTCAAAATGTGAGAAGGAGGCTGGATGGATGAAGTGGCCACAAAATGTTTAGACCTTAATGATACAGGGTATTTTGACAGACACAGATATGACCATTTTTGCCAGTTTGTAGGAAGGATAATCTGCAGAAACCTCAATGATTATGAGCTGTGTCTGAAGCTTATCAATTGAAATTTAGGACTATAGGAAAGAAACCAAATGATTGACAAACTTTGGAGAGAGAGGAGATGAGTTACTCATCACAGTATTCCCAATTTCTGACCTGCTCTTGCAGCCATTGTATTTATATGGCTGGTTCACTTCAGTTTCTGGTCCATGGTAAACCTCAGGATGTTGACTTTGGGGGAATCAGTGATTGTAATGGATTCCATTGAATGTCAAGGAGAAGTGGTTTGATTCTTTCTTGTTGGAGATGGTATTTGCCTGACATTGGTATGGCATGAATGTTACTTCCCCTGATCAGCCCACATCTGAATGTCCTCTTGGTGCACATGCTGTTGGGCTGCTTCAGTGTCTGAGGCACTGCAAATGGCACTCAACACAATACAATCCTCAGCAAACATCCCCACATCTGACCTTCTGATGGAGAGGAGTTCCATGGAAAGGCAACTGAAGATAATTGGGTGCCAGACACTAACCTGATAAACATCTGAACTATGTCCTTGGACTGGAAGGATCAAACTCCAATGACCATCAGCAGCCTTACTGTGCTGGGAATGACTCGAACCAGTGAAAAGATTTCCAGAATTCTTATTGAGTTCAATGTTGCCAGGTCTTCTTGATGCCACACTCGCTCAGATGTAGCTTTGATGTTAAGAACAGTCACTGTCTTGCATTCAGCTGTTTGCAGAGTAAGTGTTTTGTTTTAAGATTAGGTTCCCTACAGTGTGGAAACAGGCCCTTCAGCCTAACAAGTCCACAACGACCCTCCAAAGAGTAAACCAAACAGACTCATTTCCCCCGGACTAATGCGCCAAGACTATGGGCAATTTAGCATGGCCCATTCACCTGGCCTGCATGAGGAAACCAGAGCACCTGGAGGAAACCCACACAGACATGGGGAAAATGTGCAAATCCCACACAAACAGTTGTCCGAGGTGGGATCAAACCCAGGTCCCTGGTGCAGTGAGGCAGCAATGTTAACCACTGAGCCACCATGCCATTGCTTGATGATCCCTTCCATCGCTTTACTGACAATCGAGAGTAGACTCATTGGCAGCAATTTTCCAGGCTGGATTTGCCTTTTACGTGCTGGACATACCTGGACAATTGTTCACATTGCTGGGCAAATGCCAGTGTTGTAGCTTTCCTGACTCGGGGTGTGGCAGGTTCTAGAGCACAAGGATTGATACTTTTATGAGCTATTTCATCAGTAATTATATCTGTCATTCTAACATGTTTTAGAGAATCATTGTAAATTAACGTAGCCTGAATAACTATCACATGTAATGAAATACATTTTGTTATTAAATTCATGATTGTCATTGAGATTTCCGTTCCACGCGGTTTGTCAAATTATTTCACTGATGTATTTTTAAAACATTAGTTTTTGACTTTTCTTCAGCCTGAAATGTTAAATTATATCACTAGACAAGGTTAAACCTCAAAAGGACAAGCATCCAATTATCTGCCAGACATTGAACAATTGTAATGAGCTCCCTAATCAAAGATCTTCGGTGTTTGTTTAATACCTTTGACAGAACAAAGAAAACCTCATAAGACTAAATAGTGGTATGCTTTCCTCACCCAAAACATCAGCAAGTTATATTGATATCGAACCTTTCAATGAATGAAATGTATTAAGGTGCATATAAAACTAAACTTGATATAAGAAAGGTAAGGAAGCATTCGGTTGGATGATCAAAAGTTATCTTAAAATGAGAGAGTAAGGTTGGGAAGATGACTGTTGTAGGGAGGATATTCCAAGCCTGGGAACCAAACAGACAGCCATCAACCATCGGGTCATTATGATTCAGGATACCCAGGAGGCCACAGAGGGATTGAAAAACAAGAATGAGAATTTTAGAGCCAAGACTTTGCTTGATTGAAATTCAGTGAAGGTCAGCTAGAAGGCACCACACCCACCATATAACTGAACAGTATTTTTTGGATTTCATTGCCAGAGAGATGTCAGGCACGTCTCAGCTGATCCAATTAAACAATGTTCCTTCAGTCAGAGAACAAACTACTCAATAAGCCTATCTTTACAAAAACAAATTCTGCTGTTTAACTTGATTCTGCAAATTTTTAAAATTCATTCACGGGATGAGGGGGTCACTGTTTAGGCCAGGATTTCTTGTCCATCTCTAATTGTCCAGAGGGCAGTTAAAAGTCAACCACATTCTCTGTGTCTGGAGACACATGAAGGCCAGACCAGGTAAGGATGGCAGCTTCCTTCCCTAAAGGATGTCTCCACAGAAAAGGACATTAGATTAGACCATACTTGGCGAAAATCTTGCGCATGCTAAAAGTGACACTAACCAATTTATGTTAATGAGGTAAGCTTGTAACCTGGCTCATTTATATTTGCCAGAGTGACATTTATTGCTAAGCAAGGGCTTGTTTTTGGCAGATGAAAGACATGTGTTCATGTCTTGCACTTTTCTTGAATTACTAGGATTTTGAATTGGAGACGCCAGTGTCGGACTGGGGTGGACAAAGTTAAAAATCACACAACACCAGGTTATAGTTCAACTGGTTTAATTGGAAGCACTAGTTTTCGGAGTGCCGCTCCTTCATCAGGTGGTTGTGCCCTGTTTCTTTCTTTATGGAAATGCATCAACCAATCAGAGTCTACTTGGTGACCAATCGATATCTTTTCGCCCTGTAGGAGAAATTGTTGTGTCCATTTAAAATTTGACATTCTTGCATTTTTCCTGATGAAGACAAGATAAAAAGCTTTGGTAACATTTTCACCTTCTACAAATATTCCTATTTTATACTTCTAAGTGATTATTTAAACATAGAAACAGGCCAGTTGACCCATCACAATGATGATTTACTGTCACTTGTACTCGACAATGAAATAAAGTGAAAAGCTTCAACTTTTCAACTGTCGGTCTATGCCAGAGTTAATCCCACAAACTGCTTTATCATTTCTCTAAACGTGCATCCTAATGCATCAATCACATTTTACATGACCCTCCTGACCTGTGTTGCTGCTGTTTGATTTAATAGCCTAGGACTGCTAATACCTTGTTCCAATGACATTGTGAATGACAACTTTGCCCTCATCTCTCCCATCCCATGTATACATCTGCACTCTGTTTGCCTTAAATGTTATGAACCCACATGGTGCTCTTATTAGACAAGTCAGATCCCAAACTGTAATCTGGTTTAATAGATCCTATTTTGTTTTTCTTAGTTTGACAAAGTGATCCTTCACTGAAACATGATCTCACAATTCTGAAAATCTGGTTTTGACACTAAAACATAAGTTTGCACAGAAGAGAAAAGAATATAAAATGAAATTAACCGAGCTATTTACATATGACAATTTGAAAGATTTTGAAGCAATCAATAAAAATACGATATTCCAATGATTTCAACAGCATCCCTTTACAGTCCTCAAACACCAGGGAGAATTCCCCATTATATCCAATCTAGTGGCTTTGAATTCCCAGTCTTGAGTATCTGACAGTCTTTTCCCTCAGTATTCCCACAACACTTTCTCAGCTTCAGAATAACTCCGCAAGGATTCCAACCAAATATGTCTGATCAGGAGCTTTCAAATTAAAACTCTTACACAGAGTTAACCTATTTCCTAATGTTTGTGAACAAACTCCTTTCTGTAAGAGAAATTATCTCCTAAGTTTAATTTCAACCAGCACATCTACAAACTGAAATGGAAAGCTTTCCAAACTGCAGATGCACCCTCGGCAAAAAAAAATCAATCCCTGATCATAGGACATAGAACATTACAGCGCAGTACGGGCCCTTCAGCCCTCGATGTTGCGCCGCCCTGTCATACCAATCTGAAGCCCATCCCACCTACACTATTCCATGTACCTCCATTTGCCTGTCCAATGACGACTTAAATGCACTTAAACTTGGCGAATCTACTGCCATTGCAGGCAAAGCATTCCATACCCTTACTACTCTCTGAGTAAAGAAACTACCTCTGACATCTGTCTTATACCTATCTCCCCTCACTTTAAAGTTGTGTCCCCTCGTGTTTGCCGTCCCCATACTTGGAAAAAGGCTCTCCCTGTCCACCCTATCTAACCCTCTGATTATCTTGTATGTCTCTATGATCCTTCTAAACATTTAGAAACCTCAGAAGTAAAAAGAGAAAAACGCCATTTGACCCTCAAGTCTGCCCAGACATTCGACAAGATCAATCCAAAGATGTCCAAGTCGGGTGAATTGACTATGCGAAATTACCCATAGTGTTAGGTGCGTTAGTCAGGGTTAAATATAGGGTAGGGGAATGGGTCTGGGTGGGTTACCTTTTGGAGGGTCGATGTCGACTTGTTGGGCCAATGGGGCTATTTCCACACTGGAGGGATTCTAAGTCTAATCTCATCACGGTTGATCCACTCCAGGCCTCTGCTCAGCACTCTCCTCAACTCATTGATATTTCAGAAAACTATTTACCTTCATGTTAAATGCTTTCAGTGATCGAGTCTCGACAACTTTCTTGGGCAGAGAATTCTAGATATCCATTGTCCTCTGAGAGAAGAAAATCTCACTTTTAAGTGAATGCCCCTTGTTCTATAATGATTCTCTCTAGTTCAAGACTCCCCCATCATGAAACCATCTTCTCAAATTCTACTGCATCGAGTTCCCTCAGAATGTTCCAATTAGATGACCCCACATTCTTCTAAACTCTAAAGGCTGAACCTGTTTCATCGTTCTTGATAAGTTAACTCCTTCAAACCAGGAATCAGCTCAGTAAATCTTTTGAACAGACACCAATGACAATGAGTCTTTTCTTAACTCCAGAGACCAAACTGTACACCATACCTTCGATGGAACTTCATCAATAGTTGCACAGTTGCAACAAAACATCCCCATTTTTAAACTCCAACATCCTAACAATAAAGATCAAAATTCCATCTGCTTTCCTAATTTTCATGCACCAGATCACCCACAACCCTCTGTGCTGCAGTATTTTGAAGTCTTTCTCCATTCATAATGGGAGATATGGTGGCTCACTGGTTAGCGCTGCTGCCACATAGTGCTTCCTGGGTTCGATTCCACCCTCGGTGACTGTGTGGAGCAAATTCTCCCCATGTCTGCATTGGGTTTCCTGCAGGTGTTGGATTAGCCATGGGCAATGCTGGATTATAGGGTTAGGGTGGGTCCGGTTGGGGATGCTCTTCAGAGGAGAAAGTGAGGTCTGCAGATGCTGGAGATCAGAGCTGGAAATGTGTTGCTGGAAAAGCGCAGCAGGTCAGGCAGCATCCAGGGAACAGGAGAATCGACGTTTCGGGCATAAGCCCTTCTTCAGGAATGAAGAAGGGCTTATGCCCAAAACGTCGATTCTCCTGTTCCCTGGATGCTGCCTGACCTGCTGCGCTTTTCCAGCAACACATTTCCAGCGATGCTCTTCAGAGGGTTTGTCTGGACTTTATGGGCTAAATGGTCTGCTTCCACATTGTAGGGACTCTATGATTTAAATAATTGTGTGCCTTTTTGTTTCTTCCTACCAAAGTGTATGAGATCATATAATCGTATATTAAATTCTACCTGCCAAGTTATTGCCCACTCACTCAACCTATCCATATCATTTTGCAGATTCTTTATGCTCTCATCGCAACATGCCCTGACACCTATTTTGTACTGTCAGTAAATCCGGATGCATTATACTGTACTTTGTGTCTCTAGAAGCTATTAATATACTTGGTAAATAATTGAGACCCTAGTACTTGCAGTAATCCATTAGTTACATTTTCCAACCTGAAAAAAGACCCATTAACATTGACCCTCCATCACTCGACTGTTAATCAATCCTCTATCCATGTTAATCTGTTGCCCCTAATACCATGAGCTCCTATCTTGTGCACCTGATCGAATGCCTTCTGGACATCCAAATAACTACATCTGCTTTACTAACTCTGCTTGTTGTATCCTCAATGAGCTTGAATAAATTTCCCTTTCACAAAACTTTGTTAAGCTTTGCTAAACTTCCTCTGTAATAGATTATAGCATTACAGCAACTGATGCTAAGCTAACTGGCTCTGGAGTCTCCTGCTTTTTGTCTTTCCCTTCTTGAACAGGGACATCCCATTAACAGTTTTCCAATTTGCGGGAACCCTATATTCTGAAATATGTTGAACAATGCCACCACCATCTCTGCAGCCACTTCACTAGAAATCCTTGGATGCAGGCCATCAGGTCATGGCCACTGACTGCCTTCAGTCCCATTTGTTTGACAAATATCCTATCCCACTTAGTAGAAACTGTTACAAAATTTTTCCTCTCATTAGCACATTCCTTATCTGTTACCTTCTACATTTTTGCAGTGTCCTCCACTGTTGCAAAATATTGCCTTAAGTTATTTGCCATTTCCTTGTTCCCCATTATCAATTCCCCAGCTGCACCCTCCAAGGGTCTCACACTCACTTTAGCAATCTTTATTTAATATACCTATAGAATGTTTGCTAATTTTTTTTATATTTCTTGCTAATTCACTTTCACATTCAATTTCCTGCATACCTCTGTAATTGTTCTTATTTACAGTGAAGACACTGGTTTGAGACTCAATTTGTTCACCCTCTTCCATGCTGTGGTCGCTCCCCGTACAGAATCCTAAATGATGAGGTTTCTTGTTAAGCTTACCTTATTACACATAACTAGCCTGTTCCCAGGTAGGTTCTGCAATGTATTGCTCTCAGAGACAATCCCTAAGGCACTTTACAAATTTATCGCTATGTTACCATGTTCGACCTGAAAGTAAGCTAATGTCCTTCAACAAAAGCAAAGTATTATAGCTGATAGAAATTTGAAACAAAACAGAATGTGCTGGAGAAACTCAGCAGATCTGGTAGCATCTGTGGAGCAAGAAACACAGTTCCTTCAGAACTCTTGCTCTCATGCTCTTCAATATTTACACTTTTCACTCATAAAATCTTCCCAATTCAAACAAATTCCCATTGCTACATCCAGAAATCTCTCTCATGCTGTTGTTGTTCTTAAAAAGAAACATATTTCCAAAAATATTGCCAAGTTAATTGTTTAATCCTCTCAAACACAGAGGAGAAAAAAAACATATGCCACAAGTATAAGATGTATGATTTTATATATTTATGTGTGCTTTACATATGTACAAATTGCACATATCTTAGCAGCAGCTAAAAACAAAACCAACCTTTTCAACAAGAAGTAATCAAGGGAAACAAATTACAGCACGGACAGCTGTGATAATATTACCCAGAATAAGAAGGGAGCTCACCTAAGCAGAGTTCTGTGCTAGTGCTATGAATTGCAGAAAATTCAAAATTTGTGAGAAATTTAACATGTAAAATCCTGATAAAATCATTTCCCTTCTCCTCCTGTGTCTGAAGGATGAATTCATTAAACCGTTGGTTATAGCAATAAGCAAGGTCACCTAATAATTTCACCATGTTGCTCTTTCAACAGAGATATGCCAAAAGAACAAAAGGAGCCGTGTCACACAATAACCATCTCCAAACCCATTGAAAAGAGTGTCGTGGACTATGAGCTGTCTGAGCTGCTATTTCAGCCTCATTGTAGCTATAAAACCTGGAGAAATACTTGTGTAATCTCAGGATGTCTCAAACACGTTGCAGGCAGTGAAGTACCATTGAAGGGTAGTCGCTGTCATCATGAAGGCAATGCAGCAGCCAGTTTGTGCAGCAAGTTACCAAAATAAAAGCCAGATAATTTCAGTTAGGTGTATTTTAAGGGACAAATACAGGCCAGGACGTGATGAAAACACCCTTGTTCTTCTTTGAAATGTTGCCATGGGTATATTTACATCTACCTAAGGTTTCATTTCCCATGTAAAAGATGGTCCTCCTGACTCTGTCGTACTCCCTGAGCACTTGCACGAACCAACATTTTGTGTCTGGTTCCATGGGTCCTTGCGCACCCAACCTCCTGGATCAGAGGTGAGTGCTACCATCTGAAGCACAGTTGGGTAAGAAGGAAAGGAGTCCAAAGCAAAACAGCCAAAACCAAACCATTCATGAATTATCATTTAAAAGTGCTATTTGGTGCAGTCATTATACAGTACTACAAACAAATTTGATCCAATTGTTTCGATTAATTTCTACAGTAAACAAAGCAAACCTTGAAATGCAGTTGACATTTTAGGCTATTAGCATGATTGGTGCATCATTGAAAATCTAACCAGATTGAGCTGGGGCTCATCAGTGAGCTGCAACACATTATCATGCAGAATGCTAAATTAACTTTTAATCAATATGTACAGTGGTACCATTTGTGGAGTAGCTTACTGTACCTGAATATTCAATCATTTCAATAATTAATAGAATATTCAATTGCAAAAATAATTAGTTGGCCAGCTTGAGGCTTATTGTATTTAAACGAATTTTCCATCTAAAAGCCAACTCCCCAGGCACTGCATTCCCTAATGCCTGCTATTTGCAAGCTAATTTCAAAGCAGATTTCAACAATGTTTCTTTGTCAGTGGCGTGGTTCACAAAAGTAAAACAGAATTCCAGAACATCTCGCTGTGCACTGTTCTGTGTTGGTAATTGTAACTCTCATGAAGTGGGATGCATCCATCAGACTGATCTCTGACACATAATGGGCTGATATCATCCCGATAACCTGCTCGTTTCACTTTGAGGGGGGTGGGGATGTTACTGGGTAAAGTGAGGTAGAGATGTGCATGCTGGGTATTGGGAAGTATCTTAAAATGAATTGCCCTGTCAATGGGATAAACATGACTGTAATTATGCATTTCTATGTTTAGTCTAGACTGTCATTCAGGGTCTTTCACACAATTTAAATATATTGATACGAAAGCAAAATTCTGCAGTTGCTGAAAAAAATCTGAAAGGTTCTGAGAATAGCCAGCAACATCCCCTGATAGTTGACTTTTCAAGTCACGGAAAGATGTTGTTGCAGTTGGAAATCAAACATCTCTGCAGGAGGTCCTTAGAGTAGGGTCCTAGGCCCAACCATCTTCAGCTGCTTCATCCATTACCATCTTTCATGTGGTCAGAAGTGCAGATGTTTGACAATGATTGCACAAGTTTCAAGATTCCTCAGATATTGAAGCAGTTCAGGTTCAAATGCAGCAAAACGTGGACAATATCCAGACTTGGGCTGAAAGGTGACAAGTAATATTTGTGCATCACAAATGCCAGACAATTAATATTTCCAATGAGAGACAATCTAATCATCACTCCGTGTCATTCAATGGGGTTACTATCATCAAATCCTCCATTGTCAACATCCTGGGCATTACCAATGACCAGAAACTGAACTGGGTTGGCCATATAATTTGTAGTTATCATAGCAGGTCAGAGATTAAGAATATTGCATGAGTAATTAACCTCCTGACTCCCCAAATCCTATCTACCATCTACAAGGCACAAGTCAGGGGTACGTTAGAATACTCCCCACTTGCCTGGATGGGTGCAGCTCCAACAACACTTACAAAGCTCAACATGATCCAGGACAAAGCAGTTGTTTGATTGACATCACACCCACAAATATGCATTCCCTCCACCATCAACACTCAGTAGCAGCAGTGTATACCATCTACTAGATACACTGCAAAAATTCACCAAGATCTTCAGGCAGTAGCCTCCAAACTGACAAACATTATCATCTGAAGGACAAGGGCAGCAGATACAAAGAAGGTCCAGCACTCACTAGTTCTCTCCAAGCCACACCATCCTATGTTGGAAATATAGCGCTAATCCTTCAGTGTTGCAGGGTCAATACCCTGGACTTTAACAGTATTGTGAATCTATTTGCAGTGGTTAAAGAAGGTAGCTCATTATCACTTTCTTAAGAGCAATTAGAGACAATAAATACTTGATTGCTGCCAATGCAGTCGATAAGGTTCTCCATAGTAGGCTATTATTTCAGCAAAGCGTTCGATAAGGTTCCCCACAGTAGGCTTCTATACAAAATGCAGAGGAATGGGATTGTGGGAGTCATAGCAGTTTGGATCAGTAATTGGCTTGCTGAAAGAAAACAGAGGGTTGTAGTTAATGGAACATGTTCATCTTGGTACTAGCGGCGTACCGCAAGGGTCGGTGTTGCGTCCACTGCTGTTCATCATTTTTATAAATGACCTGGATGAGGGCTTAGAAGGGTGGGTTAGCAAATTTGCAGACAACACTAAGGTCGTTTGAGTTGTGGATAGTAACGAAGGATGTAGTAGGTTGCAGAGAGACATAGATAGAATGCAGAGCTGGGCTGAGAGGTGGCAAATGGAGTTTAATGTGGACAAGTGTGAGGTGATACACTTTGGACGGAGTAATCGGAATGCAAAGTACTGGGCTAATGGTAAGATTCTTGGGAGTGCAGATGAGCAGAGAGATCTCAGTGTCCATGTACACAGATCCCTGAAAGTTGCCACCCAGATTGACAGGGTTTTAAGAAGGCCTTTATTAATAGAGGGATTGAGTTCCGGAACCAGGAGGTTATGCTGCAGCTGTACAAAGCTCTGGTACGGCCACACTTGGAGTATTGTGTACAGTTCTAGTCACCACATTTTAAGAAGGATGTGGAAGCTTTGGAATGGGTGCAGAGGAAATTTACTAGGATGTTGCCTGATATGGAAGGAATGTCTTGCAAGGAAAGGCTGAGGGCCTTGAGGCTGTTCTTGTTAGAGAAGAAGGTTGAGAGGTGACTTAATAGAGACATACAAGATAATCAGAGGGTTAGATAGGGTGGACTGAGAGAGCCTTTTTACAAGTATGGGGATGGCAAACACGAGGGGTCACAACTTTAAAGTGAGGGGAGATAGGTATAAGACAGATGTCAGAGGTAGTTTCTTTACTCAGAGAGTAGTAAGGGTATGGAATGCTTTGCCTGCAATGGTAGTAGATACGCCAAGTTTAAGTGCATTTAAGTCGTCATTGGACAGGCATATGGACGTACATGGAATAGTGTAGGTGGGAAGGGCTTCAGATTAGTATGACAGGGTGGCGCAACATCGAGGGTCGAAGGGCCTGTACTGCGCTGTAATGTTCTATGTTCTATCTTGTATGTCCACATTCTACAAGTGAATAAAACAAAAAAAAGACAATGATGCCCCTTCGTCGGAGCTGAGCAGTGACAGAAACGTAATAGGTTTTGAGCAAATGAAGCAAGCTGGACAAACAGTTTCTGCAGAATGCTAACTGGAGAAGATAGGGCAAGATGTCATCGCACTGAAGACGGCAGAAAATAATCTGTTGTCCGTGGAGCCAGCTGATATTGAAGACAAGGAAGAGGGGAGTTCTATGAAGGTTCTGTCTATGGGGAGAAGGATTGGGAGCAGAGCTGTACAAAATGGGCGACACAAAATGGAGTTGGAGAAACTGGACAAATGGATAATTTCTTTAAAATGGTGTCAATGTGTTTTCCATGTGTGGAGAGAAGGTAGTAAAACTGAGCACACTGCAAGCAAGAACATCTCGGGTTTAACTCACACAGAATGTGTGCCCAGTGCATTTTTGGAAGATTTTATCTGTTGATAGGTTAACTTTCAGCTGGGGATAAATGAAATATGGTGGCAGTTTGGATCTTTAAGAAGCTGTTTTTTCTTTCCAAAGAATTTCAGTGTATTTCCCCAGTGTGAAAACCATCGGACTGTTCCTGTGGGATCCTCCCAAACATCTATCCTCACTTTGACATCAACTCTGCAACAAACATGGAGACACAAAAAGATGTCTATTTATCCCATTGCCTGGTTTCTGACAGATTGTCCACTCAAGTTGGTGGTTTAAGGGGTTAATTCTAACAGTGTAATATGTTGATGAGACACATTGTGCATCATCACACAATGTGATCACTTTTCTCTTGATTCTTGCAAAGAACATAGAATCATAAAAACCTTTCAATGTGGAAGCAGACCATTCAGCGCATTGAGTCCACACCAACCCTCTGTAGGGAAGCCCGCCTCCCATCTCCCGATTTTATCCCTGTAACCCTGTATTTCCCATGGTTAATCCACCCAGCCTGCACATCCCTGGACACTGAGTAATTTAGCATGGCCAATCCACCTAACCTGCACATTTTTGGACTGTTGGAGGAAACCAGAGCAGACACAGGAAGAATGTGCAAACTCCACACAGACAGTTGCCCAAGGCAGGAATTGAACCCGGGTCTCCGGCACATTGAGGCGGCAGTGCTAACCCCTGAGCCATCATGCCACCTCAAATAGGCATCTTTGGCTGGGTCAACACTTAATGCCATCCTTAATTGCCAACAGTGCAATTAAGAGACCCACATTGCTATTGGTCTGGAGTCACGTGTAGACTAGACCAGGTAAGGATGGCAAATTTCCTTCCCTAAAGCATGTTAGTGAGCCACATTGGGTTTCACAACAATTGGCAGGGGACGCATAGTTGCATTAGATTTTTTTTAATTCTAGATTTTTGCTGAATTCAAATATCACTAACTGCAATGGTGTGATTGGAATCTATGTTCCCAGGACATCAAACATTAGGAGATGGACTCAAAACATTAACTCTGCTTCTGTCTTCACAGAGGCTGCCAGAGTTTTTGAGATTCTTCGGCAGTTTCTGTTTTCACCCCCAGAATGTTAGCGTGGTGTTCTGAAATAGTAGTTGGTGCTGTAGTAACATGCTTTGAGATGCCCAGTGGGTTGTGAACTCCTGGAAGTCTTTCTCTCTGGAGATGAGGACGAGCCTGTACACCCCTTGCTGCTAGCTTCACAGGACAATATCTTAACAACAAAAGCTTGGCTGAGAACCAATCATTTCATATTCGGTGATGAAGAAATTTGCATCAATCCACTTTGAGTAATAATTATTTATCATTTTTGAAGGACATCACTGTTGTGAAGATATGGTATTTTCTCCATTTAGTTTTATGTCATGTGGCAATAAATCCAAAAGAATTGTGTGTAAAAGTAACTTCCTGACACCATAGTTGCAATCTTTATGCACCAGGTACCTGACTGGCTTCATTAACATTCTCTGCACCTATCTTCAGTCCAACTTGTACCTGTTTCTATTCTTGACTGGAGGCTCAAGCCTCAAATAGGAGGACTCTACCTTTAACTGTGTAAAACATTGCTGTTATCCAAAATATTTATTGGCATTTACATTTGATTGTAAAAGATCAAGATGCTCATTACTTACTCTACCTTGATTGATGACCATGGCTTACAGCTGCAGAACAATGGAAGATCTTCCAACATTAGGAGAGATTTCAAAGCAGACACAAATTTCACAATAACAGTGAAAGTCAAGTTTCATCCAGGTACAGGGACAACATTTAACCTTGAATCAATTGAGGATTCAAGAGCCTGCATTAAGATAAATACCAATCCTTAGTGTTAATTGCATATTCAGGTGTGAGATCAATCTATATTATAAAGAAAAATGATGCCATTCATGTCCAAACTATAGGATATTTAATGGGGGCTAAAGATTCTACCGCTTATAACATAAGTCATATCATGAGTCAGAGACCCAGCAATCCTATGCTCACATACGTCCAACTTTCTAATTCTCATCTTTTTTCTTTTAAGTCATTCAAAATATTCCAAAACTACTAAATATTCACGGGGCAAAAATCGAAGAGGAAATAAGTATAACTATCTGTATAAGTATAGTTCATATAGAAATAAATAACTATCATGAGGGGAAAGAGAGCTATGGAAAATAATGAAGTTAAAGATCAATAAGACCCTTAGACCTGATAATGCTGAATATTAAAGAAAGTAATTACAGAAATAATGGATCAACTGGTAGTAATCTCCAAGAATCCTTAGATTCTGAAAAAGCCGCAGTGGATTGGAAAACTGCCAATGTAATGCCTTCATTGAGAAATGAAAGGAGAAAAGAAGCAGATAATTATAGCCAAGTTAACTTGACGTCTGTTATTGGGAAAATGTTGGTGTCTACTATAAAAGATGTAATAACAAAATGTTTTGAAATATAACATAACCAAGGAGAATCAGCCTGGCTTCGTGAAGGGAAATGATATCTAACAAAGTAATGAGCAGGAAAGAGAAAGGAGAAGCAATGGATATAATACATTGGATTTTCAGAAGATGTTTGATAAGGGAACACGTTAGGCTCCTTAATAAGATAAGAGCCCATGGAGTTGTAGGTTATGTATTAACATGGATAAAGAATTGGCTAACTCATAGAAGACAGACAGTTGGGAATGTTTTCATAATGACAGCCTGTAACTAGTGGAGTTCCAATTATTAACACAATTATTAACAATATGTACTAATGACTTGGATGAGGAACTTGGATAAGGAAAGTGCATGTACTATCACCAGGTTTGGAGATGGCAACAAAGTGGGTAGGAAAGCAAGTGGTGAGAATTCTGCAAAATGTCTGTAGGGGGAATGGAGCCAGATGAATTAAGTGGGCAAAAACCTGGCCAAATAGAACATAATGTGAAGAAATGCAAGTTTATACACTTTGGCAGGAAGAATAGAGGATCTGAATATTACTTAAATGGAGAAAGACTCCAGAAAGCTACAGAAGAAAAGGATTTGGAAGTCCTCATTCGTAAATCATAAAAAGCTAGCATTCAAGTTCAGTGGCTAAGAGAGAAGGCAAATAGAATGTTGATCCTTCTTTCAAAGGGAATGGAGCATAAACATAGGGAGGCCTTGCTAAAACTATGCAAGGCACTAGTCAGACCACAGCTGGAATACAGTGAACAGTTTTGGGCCCCTTATCTAAGGAAAGATGTACTAGCATTGGAGGCAGTCCAGAGAAGATTCACTAGGCTGATGCAAGGTATGGAGGGAGTTTCTTATGAGGGGAGGTGAGTAGATTCGGCCTATACTTTTTCCTAGGATGATGACATTGAGGCGTGATAGATTGAAGACCGATGTCAGAGGCAGGTTCTTTACTCAGGGCGTGGAATGCCCTGCCTGCCAATGTAGTTAACTCAACCACATTAGGGGCATTTAAACAGTCCTTTGATAAGCACATGGATGATGATGGGATAGTGTAGGGGGATGAGCTGAGAATAGGTCACAGGAAAGTGCAACATCAAGGGCCGAAGGGCCTGTTCTGTGTTGTATTGTTCTATGTTCTATGTCCTATACTGTTTGGAATATAGACGAATGAGAAGAGACCGCATGGACACATTACATTACAGTGTGGAAACAGGCCTTTCGGCCCAACAGGTCCACACTGACCCGCCAAAGCGCAACCCACCCATACCCCTACATTTACCCCTTACCTAACACTACGGGCAACTTAGCACGGCCAATTCACCTGACCTGCACATCTGGTGATGGTGGGAGGAAACCGGAATACCCGGAGGAAACCCACGCAGACATTGGAGAACGTGCAAACTCCACACAGTCAGTCGCCTGAGGCGGGAATTGAACCCGGGTCTCAGGCGCTGTGAGGCAGCAGTGCTAACCACTGTGCCACCGTGCACCCACACATAGAAGATTCTTGTGTGACTTGAGAGAGCAGCAAACTTGTTTCTCTGTGGGAGAATCTAGGGCTAGAGGGCATGATCTCAGAATAAGGGATTACATGTTTACGACAAAGATGAGGAGGAATTTCTTCTCCTAGACAGTAATGAATCTACTGAATTCTTTACTAAAGGTCACTGTTGATCTTGGGTTGTTAAGTATAGTCAAAGCTGAGGTAAATAATTTTTAATCAGTAAGAAAATCAAAGGTTATGGGGAAAAGGCAGGAAGGTGGAATTGAGCATTATCAGATCAGCTCAATAAATGGCAGAGTAGATTTGATGGACTGAATGACCAAATTCTGCTCCTATGTTTTATGGTCTTATAGTCTAACCTTACATGCCTTCACTCCTCACAAACATTATAATTTCCTCTAGTGTTAGCTTTCCACTCCTCCAATTCTGGCTTCTTGCACACATTCCTGATTTTCATCACTCCACTGCTGGCGGCCATATCTTCAGCTGTCTGAGCCCCAAGGTCTGGAATTCTGGTCTCAATCTCTCCAATACTCTGTCCTCTTTTAAGACGCTTCTTAAAACCTACCTCTACAGTCAAACTTTTGGTCACCTATCCCAATACATCCTTGTGTAACTTTCTGTGTCAAATTTCTATTTCCAAATGCTCCCAAGATGCAGCAAGGAATTATTTCCTATGTGAAAGGCACTACGTAAATGCAAATTGTTGCTATTGCCAAAGTCCTGACATTTTATTTTCTTTGCTGTGAATAGAATACAGAGGAGTGCAGTTATCCAGATTAGGTTGACTCCCCAAAGGTACAAGAATTAACTGGCAGAATCACATTTAACCTTCAGGTCTCGAGATGCCACTTTCTTCAGTTTTATTACGAGGCAAGGCATTCATTCACGACAATAACAGGTGCTGGTAATGTCAATGACTTTATCGTGCATGTTAATGTCCCCCCCAGACAAGGAGATGTCATTACACTTCACCATTTGACAATCTCCATGCATCAGTCTTGATGACTTGAAGCCATGTCAGGGCTGTTGCTGGCTGGAGATAAGGTATATCCCATTGTAGTCACTGTTTATGCCTCCAGTGAGTCAAGGTGAAGAACAGTGGTTATGAAGCCCATGGGACTGTGAGGATTTTAATAGAACAGGCACAGCCGTTTGTAAATCAAGTGATTCCCTGTAGGAGAGTTCAGCAAGTCTCTGGAAGCTTTAGTACTTGCTACATTTGGACAGCAGCACCCACCCACACAGAAAGGATCGGCATTTCCTGAAGCTCCAGCATCTCTTTACATTCAATTAAAAACAAGGCATCATTCAGATTCAAGGAGAGAAGGATCTCCATCCTCAAACCAAGAGGAGGCAGTCTCTCCCCCAGCTCTCACTCACACCTTACTCTGACCCATTTACTCCCATACATACTCCCACACACACACCACTCTCACACACTTATTCCCATACAGATTCCCACACACTTACTCCCATAGTCCCACATGCACATCCATACTCACTCACAGACACATTCACTCCCACGCACACTGCCCCACACACAGTCACACACTCACTCCCTTTTACAC
>NC_057713.1:11208822-11263815 GCF_004010195.1 Chiloscyllium plagiosum
AGTGGCCTAACCAATGTCCTGTACAGCCACAACATGACCTCCCAACTGCTGTACTCAGTACTCTGACCAATAAAGGAAAGCATACCAAATGCCGCCTTCACTATCCTATCTACCTGCAACTCTACTTTCAAGGAGCTATGAACTTGCACTCCAAGGTTTCTTTGTTCAGCAACACTCCCTAGGACCTTACCATTAAGTATATAAGTCCTGCTAAGATTTGCTTTCCTAAAATGCACCTCGCATTTATCTGAATTAAAGTCCATCTGCCACTTCTCAGCCCATTGGCCCATCTGGTCAAGATCCTGTTGTAATCTGAGGTACTCCTCTTCGCTGTCCACTACACTCCAATTTTGGTATCATCTGCAAACTTACTAACTATACCTCTTATGCTCGCATCCAAATCTTTTATATAAATGACAAAAAGTAGAGGACCCAGCACCGATCCTTGTGGCACTCCACTGGTCAAGGGCCTCCAGTCTGAAAAACAACCCTTCACCATCACCTCTCTACCTTCTACCTTTCAGCCAGTTCTATATCCAAATGGTGAGTTCTCCCTGTGATCCATGAGATCTAACCTTGCTAACTAGTCTCCCATGGGGAACCTTGTCAAACACCTTACTGAAGTCCATATAGATCACATCTACCGCTCTGCCCTCATCAATCCTCTTTGCTACTTCTTCAAAAAGCTCAATCAAGTTTGTGAGACATGATTTCCCACGCACAAAGCCATGTTGACTATCTCTAATCAGTCCTTGCCTTTCCAAATAAATGTACGTCCTGTCCCTCAGGATTCCCTCAAACAACTTGCCCACCACCGACATCAGGCTCACTGGTCTATAGTTCCCTGGATTATCCTTACCACCCTTCTTAAACAGTTAGCCAACCTCCAGTCTCCAAGCACCTCACCTGTGACTATCGATAATACAAATATCTCAGTAAGAGGCCCAGCAATCATGTCCCTAGCTTCCCACAGAGTTTTAGGGTACACCTGATCAGGTCCTGGGGATTTATCCACCTGTATGCGTTTCAAGAAATCCAGCACTTCCTCCTCCTCTGTAATATGGACATTTTACAAGGTGTCACCATCTATTTTGCTACTTTCTATATCTTCTATATCCTTTTCCACAGTAAATACTGATGCAAAATACTCGTTTAGTATGTCCCTCATTTTCCTGGGGATTTATCCACCTGTATGCGTTTCAAGAAATCCAGCACTTCCTCCTCTGTAATATGGACATTTTACAAGGTGTCACCATCTATTTTTCTACTTTCTATATCTTCTATATCCTTTTCCACAGTAAATACTGATGCAAAATACTCGTTTAGTATGTCCCTCATTTTCTGTGGCTCCACATGTAGGTAGCCTTGCTGATCTTTGAGGGGTCCTATTCTCTCCCTAATTTCCCTTTTGTCCTTAATGTAGTTGTAAAAACGCTTTGGATTCTCCTTAATTCTATTTGCCAAAGCTATTTCTAGTCCCACCTGCCACCACCCGGCCCATATCCCTCCAAACCCTTCCTATTCATAAACCCATCCAAATACCTTTTAAATGTTGCAATTGTACCAGCCTCCACCACTTCCTCTGGCAGCTCATTCCATACACATACCACCCTCTGTGTGAAAACGTTGCCCCATAGGTCTCTTTTATATCTTTCCCCTCTCACCCTAAACCTGTGCCCTCTAGTTCTGGACTCCCTAACCCCATGGAAAAGACTTTGTCTCTTTATCTTATCCATGCCCCTTATAATTTTGTAAACCTCTATAAGGTCACCCCTCAGCCTCCAAAGCTCCAGAGAAAACAGGCCCAGCCTGTTCAGCCTCTCCCTATAGCTCAAATTCTCTAACCCTGGCAACATCATTGTAAATCTTTTCTTAAACTTTTCAAGTTTCGCAACATCTTTCCAATAGGATGTGGCCTCAGTAACGTTTTATAGATGTGGAACTGCAGCAGTTCAAGAAGGCAGCTCAGCACCACCTTTTCAAGGTCAACTGGGCCATGCAATAAATGCTGGTCCAGCTGTGGACACTGACATCCCACCAGTGAACAAAAACAATGTCAGGTGTGGATTTATCCTCAAACAGCTGTCCCCAGTCTAACTTCTTTAGTTCTCACCGAATACTGTTGTAATTAGCCTTCCCCCAATTTAGCCGCTTCACACAAGGACCAGTCTTACCCTTATCCACTACCATCTTAAAACATATGGAATTATCATGTTCCCAAAATACTCCCGCACTGAAGCCTCGATCACCTGGCCAGGCTCATTCCCCAACACAAGGCCTACTCCCTAGTTGGACTATCTACATGTCATTTCATGAAACCTGCCTAGATGCACCTAACAAGTTCTGCTCCATCTAAGCCTGTGGCACCAAGGGAGCCCCAGTTAATATCACCCAATACAGCAATTCTGTTGTGTTCACATCTTTCGATGATATGTTTACATATCTGTTCTTCTATCTCCCATTGGTTACTGCTGGTTAAACTTGCAAAAGGTGACTTTAAATGAAACAACTTTGAGTGAATCATAGGCTATCATGGAAATGGATGTTAAACCGGACACTTGGGCATTTCTTGTTGAGACATCACTTGCCCACAGCTGAGTACAGTAAGTACTCACTTAAAGTTATGGATACACTTGCAAATTGTGACTTTAAATGAAACAACTTTAAGTGAATCATAGGTTATTATCGAAATCAATGCTATAAGTGGAGTTAAGTTCCTTCCGATATTTTCTGTCCAGAACACACAATGCACGAGTTGAAATACTGTACTAAATATGTACAATACTGTGAATGCTTTCTGAACAAAATTGCAAAATAATGTTAATCAATAAATGTAAAGGATACACTATCCGGGAGCTCTCTCAGCAGAAAGTAACTCTAAAATGTCATCACATTGAAATTGTGCATATTTCTTAATGTCTACAATCAGAAATAAAATAGCCTTTAAAATCAATAAATCTAAAGACATAGGAGAAATCCAATATAATTTTTCTTTCCCCGATCAGCTTGTTCAGAAACATTACTCCACTCTTCTAGAACAGGTAGGACCGGAACCTGGATTTCCTGGCTCAGAAGTAGGGACATTGCCATTGTACCACAAGGTGAATATATATGTTAAAGTTACACTCACATCATAATTAATTGACCAGGTTCCATCTTCTGGCAGATGTTGGTCAGTGCAGTTGTCAGCTGACGTGTGGCATTATCTGCAATGACAAACCTCTCGGAGGAGGCTAGGACCTCAGTGCAAGAATGTGAGCCAGGAGAGTTGTAGTGAAAGTGCCCAGTGGACACCATTGAAGGTTGCTTTAAAAGTAAGGACAAACAGTGGGAGTAGGAGCCTGGAGAAAGAGGAACTTCAGGACTGAGAGTGGGAGAGAAACAATGGGGAGAAGATCTGAGAATAGGCATGCCACAGAACTAGATGTGTGTAGAGACCAAAAAAAAGTAACATTACTTAACATATTCCCACTATTTAATTAACGATATTAAAAAATGGGTCAACCTGAAGTGTGACTTACCGTAAACCCTAAGGTGTGTCAGTCAGAGCACTCCACGTTGTCAATGGAAGATGACTTTGAGGAACTCTCTTGTATGGGTATGCTGGTTCACTACATTGTATGAGCTGTCACTCATCATGAAAATTACCACCACCATGGTGTGTAAGTGCAGGATTTGCATAACCAAAGGTGAGAGAGAAAACCAGTTCCTGGTCTAACTGGAAGGGACTAGCATGGTTAAAAATATTTATTGCATATCCACATTAATTCCAATTTGTATTGTTACAGAGACTGAGGAATATCTGATGTTAGGCCTCATTCCTGTTAGATCTTAAGGTGTACTGCCCACATCAACATAGTGTGTGGTACTTCCACACTCTTCAGTATTAACCCCTTCAGACCCATCTACAACATAAAGTGCTGCATACAACCAACACTTAACAGTTAAACTCGAAAGTTTCTATTTGACACCACTCGGGAAGTTCGAATTATGATAATCAGCAATTAGGGGTAAAATTACATTCTAAGTACAGACATTCAAATAGGTTGAATTGTTAGCATTATTCCTATTTATCTCCTCTTCTCACTTTTTGGCCATATATTCCTTTCAAAGATAAAATAAACATTTCTTTTTGTTCTTACTCATTATGAATTGTTAAAAATTTGTTGGACTCCAGTCATGGATAGCTATCCCTTAAAATGAACAGTTTTTGTTATAGTTTCCCCTGTTTATTACTGACTTCTTTATTTCTAATGCTTGCTCCCCTCTTATTTGGGAGACCTCTTTGTTCAACATGTCTTGCTAATGAAGGCCTCCCCTTCGCTGATTGAACCTTCTCTTGCTGAATATCACTCATCACCTGAAGAATAGTAGGAATGATGAATTCCATTATTTCCATCTGTGAGTCATTTATAAGAGAAAGACTGAAAACCTTAGTCCTTTGGGATTAATTCAAATTCTAATTGGATGTGTATACATAAGGATCAAATACCTTACAGGTGGAATCCTGGCTCATGTTCAAACTCATGTTCCTGAAGAAGGGCTTATGCCCGAAACGTCGATTCTCCTGTTCCTTGGATGCTGCCTGACCTGCTGCGCTTTTCCAGCAACACATTTTCAGCTCTGATCTCCTGCATCTGCAGCCCTCACTTTCTCTCATGTTCAAACTAATTTGAACACGTCTCACTGACACAAATCCACTAAACCCCCAGCATGTATCAGCTAATGATCTGTTTAGACAAGCAGGAGGCTGGAATAACACAGCAAACCAGGCAGCATCAGGAGGTGGAGAAGTCAACATTTCAGGTGTAACCCTTCTTCAGGATGGGCTTTGATCTGTTTGCTTTCATTTTTACACCGAGTGGCAAATTTTCCAAGTCAATGTTTGTTCATCAGAAGAAAAGACTTCCGGTTCTCCCATTGGCAGTTGGTTTCAGAGACTGGTACTCCTGTTGTGGGGAAAATCACCAGTCTCAGAGTCAGAATCAGGACTCAACGACAGGGTTTATTGTAGAAAGAAACCGGAGCTCCGGTGGGGGAGAGAGAGACAGAGAGAGAAGTCTGCCAGCACTGCTGTCAGCTGCGAGACTTCTCTCACCATTGGAGCACATGTCATGGTATTTTATACATTTCATGGTATAATAGTTCAAGTATTGAATTTTGTGTGTACAGCATAGTTTGTTTACAAAAACATTACAGAGTTATTGTCAGTTTCAGCAGCTACACAGAAGTCCATTGCTGCAATAATTGGTCGCATTCGTTCTTCCTTTAAAGAGCTGTATACCTAAGCTATCCACAACCTCCTTAAACAGCCTAGCAGTAAAATTTGACCCTTGGTCCAACTGCATCTCCCAGGGTAGTCCATACTTGCGAAGAAAGCTACTAACTCATCTATGACTCTTTTGCCTTGATACTCCATAATGGAATTGCCTCCGGAAATCTGGTAGACACAGCTATTATGGTTAGCAAGTACTGGTTCCCACTTTAGGGAGGGGACCTACACAATCATTTATGACCTGCATGAAAGGTTCTTCAAATGTGGGAATTGGCAGCAAGGTGCGGGTTTTATCACCGTCTGTGGCTTACCTACCATTTGGCATATATGACACATACGGCAAAAGTTAACCACATTCCAGGCCAGTGAAAATGTTTTTGTATCATAACCTGAGTCTTTTGTACCCCTAAGTGACCTCCTACAGATAGTTTATGCGCTGCCCATAATGCTTCCTGTCTGTATGCTACTGGCAACACAATCTGCTGCACTTCGGCCCATTTCTCCTCTGCACTAACCTGCCGTGGTCTCCATTTCCACCTTAGGATTCTATCTTTCAGCTAATAACCCTCAGGAATATTCTCTGGCTCCGTTTCAGAGTACACATCCACATATATATCTTTTATTCTCTTGCCTGGTTGTTGCAAATCTCTTTGCCCTTCAGGACTAAGCACTTCTCTCTGACCCCCTGCCCATTCAGGTTTTTCCTGCTTCATTACATCAAACAGGGTATCTGCTAACTGAACCTCAACTCCTTCATCTTTCTGTTTACCTTTTGCTTTGTGCTGTGACTTATGATACTGGGATCTGATTACTACACAGTCTGGGAAAATACCACAATATTTCTGTTTTAACTCTACAGTTTCTTGGTCTTCCTTGGGCTTCTCCACAACAAGGGGTGTCAGTCCTACCTTTGTTCCTGCCAAATCATTCCCAAGAACAAACTGGATTCCTGGAACTGACACTCTGTCAATCACCCCCACTGTAACTTCCCCAGTCTTGAGTTGGCACTCCAACCGAATCTTACATAGGGGAACGCTAAATTTCTGCCCATCTATCCCACAAATTACCACACTCTCGGGTAATAGATCAGAAAGAGTGCATATTCTCATCTCTTACTATCAATGACTGGTTAGATCCTGTATCTCTCAAAACTTCTTGACCTTCTCCCCCTGTTCTTTCTGAGGTGAATTCCTTGTCAAGATCAGGTACTAACTCCATACCAAGCCCCATCCTAAGCTGTGCACTCTCCTGCAGCTCCTCGGCTCTTCTTGGGGTCTCCTTTACTACTTTCACTAATGCCACTGGCTTAGCTTCTTTTACCACATCTTTTCCCACAGTGTTTTTCTTAAACGACCAGCACTATGACTTTACGTGTCCCACTTTGCCACAGTGCAAACACCTGAGGCCTTTCACCTCCTTTCCACCCTCTTAAGCTTCATTTTTGTCCTGTGGTAAATTCTTACCAGTGCTCCCTACTCTTGGTTTCTTAGTTTCTTAGATCGGATCTCTCTTTCTCCCAACTTCTATCCCTCACAGGACAGCATTCTGGCCGGAAGCTTGAATTATGCACCTACATGTATTCATCTGCTAATTCTGCTGCCCTTCTCACTGTCTGAACTTGCTGTTCCTCCATGTGAATTTTTGCCATCTCTGGAAGTGAGTTTTTAAACTCCTCCAGCAGATTAGTCTCTCTTAGAGCCTCAAAGGTTCTATCTATTTTCAAAGCACACACTCATTGATCAAATTACTATGTTTACTTTTTTTGAACTCAACATAAGTCTGACCTGGTTCCTTCTTTATGTTTCTGAATAGCTGTCTATATGCTTCTGGTACCAATTCATAAGCACTTAAAATAACCTGTTTAACCTCTTCATAATCTCTTGATCCCTCATCTGACAGTGCAGCAAATACCTCACTAGCTCTACCTACCAGTTTAGTCTGAATGGTCCTCAGACCATTCCACCTTCCTTGCCAATTTTTCAAATGAAATAAAGAAGGCTTCAACATCTTTCTCATCAAAAGGTGGCAAAAATTTTGACATATTTATATATATCAGTACTTTATCTTTTAACCTCCATCCTGTTACTTTGACTTTGCTGACTAAGTTGCAACTTCTCAAGTTCAAATTCTCTCTCTCTTTGCTCCGCCAAGAACCTTCTCTCTTTCTTTTTTTCCTCTCTCTCCCTCTCTCTTTCTTTGTTTATCTTCTCACTCCATTTTCCTCAATGGTATTTAAGTTTTTCTACCTGTACTACACTTGTCTGTTTCTCTGACACACCTAAATGTTTGAGTAATTCCGTTACAATTCCAGCTTTACTTTTGTCCTTGGTTAAACCCAAATTCAACTTATTTGCTAACTCTAAAAGTATGACCTTTTTCTTTCCTTCTAAACGTTCTTGGTAAGTTTGAGAATCATCTTCAAATCCCAGAAACTTTTTAGTAATTTTAAGAGCCATTTCTTTCACTTTTAATTTAATCAATCACAAGTCACCAAAATTAAACAAATTGTCTCACTCACGGTGGCTCAGTGGTTCAGTTCCAGCCTCGGACAACAGTCTGTGTGGAGTTTGCACATTCTCCCCGTGTCTGCGTGGGTTTCCTCCCATAGTCCAAAGATGTGCAGGTTAAGTGAATTGGCCATGCTAAATTGCCCGTAGTGTTAGGTGAAGGGGTAAATGTAGGGGAATGGGTCAGGGTAGGTTGCTCTTCGGAGGGTGGGTGTGAACTTGTTGGGTCGAAGGGCCTGTTTCCACACTGTAGAGAATCTAATCTAATTAGTTTCATTTACATTTTATTTAAAGATCTAGGACACTAACCTGCAAATGTTTAAATCTGCTGGGATTTTTCATACCCCCAAATCAATTCAAATCATGGACCCGAGCCCCCAAATTGTTAGGACACAGGGTTAAACCCTCCTGCTTAATTTAAAACCAGCAACACAGAAAAGATTTATCCCATGCAGTAATCTATGAAAATTTGAGAGGCCAAGAATTATTTAAAGTAAAAATTAACAACTTTATTTCTTAAAGTAAAACAGAGAAATAATTAACTAACAACGATTTACAACTCCTTCCTCTAACATATCTTTTACTTTCCCTTCTATAATACTAGTCCGATAAAACCCCCAATTAAAGTTTACTGAAAGAAATTCATATTTTAAGACCAGCCAGATTTCAAATCTTCTTTTCTTCTTCTTAGGGAATTCTGCTTCACAGGCTACTGATCGATAAAGGTGCCTTTAAAGAGTTACTCTCCAGGTGGTCTCTACATGCTGGTAGTTTGACAATTCTCCTCCCAAGTGTTCAATTTTCCCCGGTCTTACACCCCCAAAACATCGGATTGTGTCATTGGCTTTCAAGATTGTCAATATACTCAATTCAAACTGGATTGGAGCTTGGAGCTTTTTGAGAGGGCATAATTTAAACTGATTGGCCTCGTTCAAATCTATTTTTGTCTCCAGGCAACCAGCTCCCCTAGCTACTCCAGTAGCTGGAGCACATATTACATTGTGTCTTATTGAGAACACTTGGTGCTGTCACTGCTAGCTTTTAACTCTCTAAAAAGTACAGTACATCCACATCTTCATAACACTGATCATGCAACTCAGCCCCCTGTTCCTGTTTTCTCCCTGGACCCTTTGATCCCTTTAGCCTGAAGAACCATATTATCATTCTTAAAATAGTTAACATTTTAACCTCAACAGTTTCCTGTGGCAGAGAATTCCACAGGCCCATCACTCTCTGGGTGAAGAAATTACTCCACAGCCCGGTATTAAATAGTTCACCCCTTATCTTGAAACCGTGACCCTTGATTCTGGACTCTCCTGTCATCAGGAACATCCTTCATGCACGTCCATATTGTTGTCCAGGGTTATGAAAACGCCCATGCCTCAGGTGATCAAGTCCCTGGCGAAGTGTTGATCTGGAAACACATCACCGCCAATGAGATGCTTTAAATTACATTTGAGTGTCAAGTGAACCTCAGTCAAACCATCGCTGTGACGAATTAGACATTGGTGGTCAGGCGATTGGAAAGGAATATGCTCTAATGCACCCGCAATTACTCACTTTCAATCAATTGTACTGACTTTAAATTTGTGACAACACTTAGCTGAATGCTCTCACCTTTGAGTGACAGAGAGATATATCAACCGTCAGCAGTGAACTAATCTACTGGATTGTGTACAGTCCAACTAAATCATTCCAGTTCTTTTTTTAACACAGGAAGCATCCTTCCCAGTAACTGTTTTACATCTGCTCAATGAGGCATGGTTAGTTGAGTAAATTATTTGGGCTTTGATTGCAAGGATTGGCCTTGAAGTGAGTCAGTTATCTCCTGGAATTACCGTTGTACAGATGCACTGGATTAACCCCCATTGGCAAAGGAGAGCAAACAGACAATGAAGTGATGCCTGACATCATAAACCGAGGAATATGCTTCCTCCTCGTTGGAACAAAAATCCCGATTGTCCAAAGCTGACTGCTGAAAGTGTGCGTCAACTTGAAAACCATTTCATCTCAAAACAAGTTAAGCTTCTTTGCCTGATGTCATTATTAATAATGAACATCAAATGGGTGTCACTGGTGAGAATGCTAATTGGATCATAAATAATTATTTTGAATTCAAAGTTTTCGACACATTTGTAAAAAAAGACACATCGTGCAAAGCATTTACATGTTTCAGTATCTTTTTCTCACATTTTGACATTGTCAGTAATATTATTTATCTCTATAAAGTAAGCAATCTGAGGACTAACAATGTTATTTTTGTGAATAGCAGTGGAGTTACTCAATTGCATTTTCTGTCAATGCCTTTGCCATGGTTTTCCCATGGAGCCCCAGTTGGAAAGAAACAACAAACCCCCTCATTCTGCTTATCATTTACAAGATCTGGGTGTCACTGGCTGGGCCAGCATCTCTAATTGCCTAGATTAAGTGTGGTATTAATCTGAGTCTGGGGTCGCACGTCGGCCAGGCTGGGTAACGAGGACAGATTTATTTCCCGAACGGTGATAGTGAAGCACGAAGGTCTTTCCCCCGACAATCAGACTCTTAATTCCACAGTTTTATTGGATTCAAATGCCACCATCTGCTATTCCTGGACGTGAACCTGGGTACTCGGGATATTACCTGGCTCTCTGGACTAATAACCTTGTGATAAGAACAAAGAACAAAGATCATTACAGCACAGGAACAGGCCCTTCAGCTCTCCAAGCTTGCGCTGATCCATATCTACTGTCTAAATCTGCTGCCTATTTTCTAAGGATCTGCTCCCTGCCCATTCATGTATCTGTCTGGATACATCTTAAATCGTGCCTGCCCCCATCACCTCCACTAGCAATACATTCCAGGCACTCACCACCCTCGACATGAAGAACTTTGCACGTATATCTCCTTTAAACTTTTCCCCTCTCACTTTGAACTCGTGACCTCTAGTCATTGAGTCCTCCACTCTGGGTAAGCGTTTCTTGTTATCCACCCTGTGTATATCTCTCCTGATTTTGTGGGCCTCAATCAGGTTCCCCCTCAACCTTTGTCTTTCCAGTGAAAATAATCCTAATCTACTCAACCTCTCCTCATGGCTCGCACCCTCCATACCAGGCAACATCCTGGTGAACCTCCTCTGCACCCTCTCTAAAGCATCCACATCCTTCAGGTGATAAGACCACTTGGCCAGCATCTACCCTGCTTTCCAGAGCTTGCTGGGTAATTACCCTTTGACCTACTGTAAGCACCAATTTACTTCTTGAGACATGCTCCCAGTAAAGGCAAAGTGCTCTTCCTTTCTGCTTGAGGTTAATGGTATTCCACAACATTGTGATACTGGAAGAAATACTGGTGGGTTTGGGAAGCGAACAATGCTTTAAAAGTTCAGCTCAAACCCGACCAGTCTCAAGCCCGTCCGCCTCTGATTGGAGCAGAGCTGACATAGGAAGCAGGCAGACAATCCACTCACAAGGCGTGGGGCCCTTGGGAATCGGTTTAGCTCCATGTAGGTTTCTACTCTTCAAAAAGGTCGGTCAGGCCTTGGGAAGTCCAGCTGCTCAAAAGGAGGCAGTAAGGTCTTGATCTTTACCATACTCAGGCAGGACACTTTCAAAAACATCTCAAAATACCTGTTAGATTTTAATCTCTCCATCACTCTGAAAAACCCATTCTACAGTCCTGAGCTTTCAGAGGTTCTACCTTTCAAATCTAACATTGGAAGCCCCTCTTCCCACCCTCAGAACGTGGGCCAAAACATTGGATATAGGAAATGATGAAAACAGGAGCCAGAGTAGGCCATTCAGCCCCTTGAGTCTGCTCCTCCATTAATCCAACTCAGTGTCCTGTTCCCACTTTCTCCTGCACACCAGGCACAAGGGGAATCTACAAAATCCCTAAAGCATCTGAAACACTCTGCTCATGAGGGGAACTGTTGCTCACAGGAATAGGACAGGAGGGGATGGTGAGATGCCCCATTTGCTGCTCATTAATTCATCGGGAGCATCTCAGCAGCAAACACAGGAGAGACGATCGAGGTGTGATTGGACGATCGAGGTGTGAGTGGACGTAGTCAGCGAAGTGCAAAGAGGAAATGGAGTTGGTAGGCAATGTTATAGGGGTGTGACAAAGCTTTGGTTTTAAGAGGTGTTATCCGAACTGTCAATTATATAATTTAATAATGAACAGTTTTATTTCATGCACATTTACATTTATCTTTTACCATATATCAAAGCATCTTATATGCTATGATTTATTTGAGGTGTACTGGCTGCGTGTGAGATAAAGATACAACATTTCAGCTGTAATTAGATTAGATTCCCTACAGTGTGGAAACAGGCCCTTCAGCCCAACAAGCCCACACCGACCCTCCGAAGAGTAACCCATCCCCAGACTCACTACCCCACATTTACCCTTGACTAATGCACCTGACATTATGTGCAGTTTAGCATGGCCAATGCATCTAACCTGCACATCTTTGGATTATGGGAGGAAACCCACACAGACACAGAGAGAATGTGTAAACTCCACACAGACAGTCACAGAGGCTGGAATTCAACCAGGTCCTTGCAACTGGGAAGCAGCAGTGCTAACCACTGAACCACTGTGCCACCCTTGGTGATGGCTTATTGTAGGTAGAAATGTATTGATTATTTTTGATTAAAAAGATAACTTATTGCTAACTTATGCCTGTTGTCTTGAGCAAATTTAAGCATTGCTTTGTCTAGGAAATCAATGCTTTCCTTATCTGTTGCGGCTTTTAGTTTAATGGAGTGTTTTATTTGGGAACATTGGTGAATCTTTCTAATTCTGATTCTCTGTGAGTTCAACTCCCCCATATATCTACACTGATACAGCAGGCAATACTGCTAAGTGACCACATTTCCTAAGGCAGGATTTGGTGAGACTGGAAAAGGACCCCTTGAAAATCAAAGCATCAGTTCTGAGAATCAACAAGTCGCCTTCAAGAAGTCTCAAGAGGAGCCATCAAAAATCAGCCGTGTCTCAGATAGGAGTAATATATTCGATAGCACCATAAACATGAAAGCAGATGAATTCTCCCTGATGTCTTGGCCAATGCTTATTGCTCAACCAGCTTCATTAAGCAAATATTCCAATCATTCACACTGTGTAATTAGTGACAGTTCACTCTGCACAGACTGGCTGACACATTTCCCTTGGGTCTCCTCTTCTACTTTATTTTCTGTGTTTATTTTCCAGTCGCCACTGTTTCCACATCAATCTGAATATTTTTGTGTGTCTCTATGTGTTTGTGTGAGTCAGTGTGTGTGTGTGTGTGTTTGTGTGTGTGAGAGAGTGTGTGTATGTGAAAGAGAGAGAGAGAATGTGTGCGTTTGTGAGAGAGAGTAAGTGTGTGTGAGAGTGAGAAACAGAGAGTGGTTGTGTGTGTGTGTGTGAGAAAGAGAGAGTGTGTGTGAGAGTGTGTGAGAAAGAGAGAGTGTGAGAAAGAGAGAAAGCGTATGTGTGAGTGTGTGTGTGTGTGCCTGTGTGTGTCTGTATGAGTGTGTGTGTGTGTCTGTGTGTGTGTCTGTGCGAGTGTTTGTGTGTGTCTGTCTGTGTGTGTGTGTGTGTCTGTGTGTGTGTTTGTCTCCGTGTGTGCGTGTGTCTGTCTGTGTGTGTGGCTGTGTGTCTGTGCGCGTGTGTGTGAGTGTTTGTGTGTGTATATGTGTGTGTGTGTGTGTGCGCATGTGCATTATGGCAGCACCTCCTTACTATCTCCCTTCTTCTGTCCTACTTTAAGGTGTTGTTCTCTCAACCGATGCTGCCTAACCTGCTGAGCATCTGCAGTTTATGAACTTGATAGTCCAGCTATGAAGCTTCCCATTTCTGCAGGCAGGATTCGTTTGGTGCAAGAAGCAACTCGGAGTGCTGATGTGTCAGTTGGAATCTCATGTGGAAATCTCCACCATGCCCTGACTCTATTACAGTGATGCCAATCACTGCCTCCAGAGCCAATATCACATACCCAACAAGCTTCCCAGAAACCTTCATCAAGTGACAATGCATTATGCCGTACTGAGCAGCATATCCTAATAGCTCTTTTATTCCAGATAGCAACAAACTGTATTACTTAGTACAGATGCACAATCTTTCATCCGAAATCCTTGGGGCCAGTTGTTTTTCGGATTTCAGAATTTTTCAGATTTCAGAATAAATGACATTTTTGCAGTGAAATAAATAAAAATCTTACAGCAGACCCACAGGTGACTGGTATGGGTGCTAAAACACAGTTGGCCCCTGCCAGAGCAGGGCCACGCCACCACATCACATCTGAGTGACGTGGGTTGAGTGGATGTGGAGTTGAGTCACCTGTTCACAGGCGAAACAACTTTGTTATTCAGAAAAAAAAACTTCAGATTTTGGATTTCAGAATTTCGGATAAAAGATCGTGTACCTGCGCCTAGAATGTATTAAAACACTCAGAAATGCACTATACAGAGTGGTTGTGAACAAAATGTCTTACTGACCCAGATAAGATATGACAACCAAAAAGAGACAGAACATTAGAAATGCTGAGTGGGTCACACAGTATCTGTAGAACATGAAAAACAAAGTTAACAATTCAGATCAATGACCTTTCTCTCTCCAGCTCTCTCAATCTCTCTCTCTCTCTCAATGTCTCTCTCTCGATCTCTCTCTCTCTCTGCCTCTGTCTGTCTCTCTCTCTCTCTCCATCTCTGTCTCTCTGTCTGTCTCTTTCTCCCCCTCCCTTTTCAAAGCCGCAGCCAGTGCCATATGAAAGAGCCTTGAGATACCTGAGCATAGAACACAGAACACAGAAAATAGAACACAGAATATGGAACATGGAACACAGAACACAGCACATTACAAGCCCTTCGGCCCTTGATGCCAATCTTTTGTTCTACTCAAAGATCAAACTAACCTACACACCTTTCATTTTACTATCATTCACGTGCGTATCCAAAGAGTCGCTTAAATGTCCTAGGAGCAAGTGAGGGCTGCAGATGGTGGAGATCAGAGTTGAGAGTCTGGTGCTGGAAAAGCACAGCAGGTCAGGCAGCGTCCGAGGAGCAGGAGAATCAACGTTTCAAGCAAAAGCTTGATGAAGGGCTTATGCCTGAGACATCGACTCTCCTGCTCCTCAGATGCTGCCTGACCTGCTGTGCTTTTCCAGCACCACACTCTCAACTCGCTTAAATGTCCCTAATGTATTTGACTCTTCTACCACTGCCGGCAGTTAATTACACATGCACACCACTCTGTGTGTAAAGAACCAACCTCTGACATCTCGCCTAACCCTTCCCCTAATCACCTTAAAACTATGCCCACTTGTGATAGCCACTTCTGCCCTGGGAAAAATCTCTGACTATTCACTCTATCTATACCTCTCATCATCTTGTGCCATTCTATCAAGTTGCCTCTCAGCCTTCTTCACTCCAATGAGAAAAGTCCTAACTCCCTCAACCTTTCTTCATAAGACATGCCCTCCAGTCCAGGCAGCATCCTGATAAATCTCCTCTGCACCCTCTCTAAAGCTTCCACATCCTTCCTACAATGAGGCAACCAGAACTGAATACAATATTCCAAGTGTGGTCTAACCAGGGCTCTATAGAGCTACAGCATAATGTGGTGGTTCTTAAACTCAATCCCCTGCTAATGAAAACCAACACACCATGAGCAACAGGTTTGTGACAGACTGGGGCAGTATCTTTGAAGATCAGGGAGAGGGTGACAATTCCAGAGAAAAGGGGAGAAGTGGTTCTCACCACAGCCTCCAATGGTGGTGCCAAGCTACAGCAGGTCTGCAGGAATTCAGAGGTCAGAGCGGATTATAAGGCTGGGAGAGATCACAGAGATCGGGAACAGTGAGGTCGGTGAAGGTCTGGAAAACAAGGGTGAGAATTTTAAAATTAAGTGGTTGCCTGTCCAAAAGACAACATCACCAGCCCTAATTCACCCATATTTAGGTCAAAGTCTAATGGTGTCTGACAATTTGGACAATCTCATCATGCTGAAGATGCTATATAAATGCAAGTGTTTTCTTCATTTTCCTTGGATGTGCAAATCATGGCCATGATTTCTTGCCCCATCACTAACTGCCCTTGGAACCGATCCTTCCTAAAACACCTACTCCGACCTCAGTCATAGAGAAGTACAGCATGGAAACAGAATCTTCAGTCCAACTCGTCCTTGCCGAGCAGATATCTTAATGTCCGCACCACCATTAACATTCCCTTGTCTTTCGTTCTGTGATGTATATGGTCTTCACACTCCCTCGTCCTTTCATCTTTTCCTGACCATCTTGTCTGTTCCATTTCCCCCTCCCTCCTTTTCTCAACAGCATAAAACCCATTACACCTTCAACTCCAAAATACAGCAAAATGCACCTCATGCTGGAAATCTGAAATAAAAACAGAGAGTGCTGGAGAAGCTCAGCAGGTCTGGCAGGAGCCAGAGAGAGGAACAAAGTTATATTGGATTCAACAGGCCATGGGGTCTACATGTGAGCAATTTGAAGCCCATCGATTGTATTAATCAGGTACTTACACAGTACAGGTTAAAGATATCTGTAATCATAGAATCCTGTATGTGAAATACATGCAGTGACTAACTTGGCCATAACTTGACCAATCTTCCAGATTGATCACAGTCATCTCTGGAACCAGAAATAATCACAGGTGACCTTGAAAGTGACCTTGAAAGCAAATGCTGCATAGATCAGATTAACGTCCACAATGTACAGGCATCCCATGATTTACCTTCTCAGAATCCTCCATGTTTGGAAGTGACCTTGAAAGTGTCATCTGTGGGTGACAACTCAGAAAGAGAACCCAATGTCTCATGGTCTGCACAAGGGCACAGAGCTCAGTTACCCTAAACTCTAGGTATTCATCAACATGCTATCATATCTGTGGGTGGACAAGATTTCAGTCATCATATAACCCTCGCCATCTTCTACTGTAATTACTTATCATGGCTAGTGCTGCATGGATCAGATTAAGGTCCACTATGAACTGGCATCCCATGATTTTCCTTCTCAGAAGCCTCTATATCTTACGGATATGTTTAACATTTGGGCATGAAGTCCATGCTGTTATGGGCCAGGCCAGCCCCTCTCAAAATGCTTTAAGAAGGTAGCCCAGAACCTAACTTTGTCTTATTTTACAGGTAGATGTGAAGTGGATATTCCAGGTGTGATGCAGCTGGTCAAACCACTCGGCTTTAAGCAAAACAGAATTTATTTAGCCACTACAGTTAAAACACAAACAAAAGAACATGGAATTTAGAATAATTTAATTATTGCAAAATGTAACCAACCCAATATAGTAACTAATTACTAATTAACTATTACCAATACAGTAACATCTCATAGACAAACACCTTGCCAGAAAGGTAAGGTCAGAGGAGTTGCTTACTGAAGCTTGCAACTCGGAGAAAGTGAGGACTACAGATGCTGGAGATCAGAGTCGAGAGTGTGTTGCTGGAAAAACACAGCAGGTCAGGCAGCATCCAAGAAGCAGGAAAATCAATGTTTCAGGCATAAACCCTTCATCAGGAATTTGTAATTTCCCTGGACTCTCACATTTTGTGACTGCGACAGCTAAAACAAACTAGAAAAAAACCTGAACTGGCCACTCCCCTTACATTGTCAAACTAGGCACTTCGGTACTTCTGCCTTTATGAACTTTCTTCAAAAAACCATGGGCAAAATCACTTTTTTAATGTGACAGCATTGTCACAATGTTGATTGCTCATATGACCGGGGACCTGTTCTGTTTCTAATATTCCTCAGCCGGGTTTGATCAATGGATCCACCAGGGGGCACCGTCACTGCGGCTGTGATTGACAAAGACACAGAGGAATGGAAGGGGAACATTTGCATCCACCAGTCCTAGAGATATAGCAGCCTCTAACCAATGCTGTACAGATCCCACAGGAAGAAGTACCAGCTGAAGTTCCCTTCAGGAGGCCCACAGTCTATTGACTTAAAAAAAAACAAATAAACTGAGGATGCTGCAAATCAGCAAAAAATAGAAAATGCTGGAAAAACTCAGCAGGTAGGGTAACATCAGTGTAGCAAAAGCAGAGAAAACATTTCAGGTCCAGTGACCTTTCTTCAGAACTAATGGTAGCTAAGGAAAGGCTGATATTTACACAGAGGATGGGGTGGTGGGGGGGGGTGGAGAGTAAATGATAGGTGGTGATACAACCATATGAAAGAGAAAAGCAATTGGACACACAAAGGATAGGGTGAAGATCAGTCTTGGGGAATGAGTAGCTACTAATGGGGACTGTTAATGTCTGACAATGTGAGTGTGAAAGCAACCTATGTGGTGACAAGATATGGAGCTGCCGGTGTTGGACTAGGGTGTACAAAGTTAAAAATCACACAACACCAGGTTATAGTCCAACAGGTTTATAGAGTCAAAGAGATGTATAACACGGAAATAGACCCTTTGGTCCAACCTGTCCATGCCGACCAGATATCCCAACCCAATCTAGTCCCACCTACCAGCACCCGGCCCATATCTCTCCAAACCCTTCCTATTCATATACCAATCCAAATGCCTCTTAAATGTTGCAATTGTACCAGCCTCCACCACTTCCTCTGGCAGCTCATTCCATACACGTACCACCCTCTGCGTGGAAAAGTTGCCCCTTAGGTCACTTTTATATCTTTCCCTTCTCATCCTAATCCTATGTCCTCTAGGTCTGGACTCCCCCATCCCAGGGAAAAGACTTTGTCTATTTGTTCTATCCATGCCCCTCATGATTTTATAAAACTCTATAAGGTTTCAATGTTCCAGGGAAAACAGCCTCAGCCTATTCAAACTCTCCCTATAGCTGCAATGCTCCAACTCTGGCAGCATCCTTGTAAATCATTTCTGAACCCTTTCAAATTTCACAACCATTCCATCGCCATCTGATGAAGGAGCAGTGCTCCAAAAGCTAGTGCTTCCAAATAAACCTGTTGGATTATAACCTGGTGATGTGTGACTTTTAAGTAGTGTTTTGTTCCTACCTACCATCTGTTCTGAAGAAGGGTCACTGGATACAAAGCATTAACTATTGTTTCTTTCTACAGATGCTGCCAGACCTGCTGTGATTTTCCAACAATTTCTGTCTATCATCCTCAACGTCACATCCTCCCAGATAAGGGAGATGTATTGATGTTGTGACGATACTGTGGCTTTAAGAGGTGTGTTTGTCCTGATTTTCTTTTATAGATAGTTATAGCGTCATAGAGATGTACAGCATGGTGTCACAACGCTAGTCCCTTTTTATCTAAAAGCTGTTCGTTGGCTCAAGGAGACTCTGTCCTTGATTTTTTTCGGAGGCGTAATAAACCGGGCTGGGATCCGATCAGTCTGGTTTGGTGCAGAGATTAAAGGGTATTGAGAGGCCTTTTGTTTAAGTGTAAACAGATGAGACTTCAGGCCAAAGTGGCCATGTTTTAGAAGTGACCTGTATGAAGAAAGGGGAGTGTTCAGCTCTCGAGCTGAGCTGAGCAGTTTAGTTCAACTGGTTGGGAGTTCAACAGTGAGCTGTGTGGAAACTCTCTCTGCTCTCCCTTTCAACTTCAACCTGTAACCATTTGACCTTTTTTGTACTGTGTTGTAAAGGGGTTTGCTTATTGGGCCTATTGTGTATATTTGGATCTGCATAATTAAGTCTAGTTTAGATAGACTGAGTTCTGTCGGGATTCTTTATTCTGTTCTTTGTGTTTCATTGTGTAATTTTGTGAATAAATTTTAGTCTGTTTTAAAATCTAGCAGTCAACCTAGCTAGCTTACTCCGGGTAATTCTCACTGTACACTTACTGAAACAATTGGGGTCTGGGTTGCCTGCTTAAGAATGTTTTGAATGGTCTAGCTTAGTCCATAACAGATTGGGGATCTTTGCGGGATAGCGAGTGGTAGGTGCTAGTGTCATTATTTTGAGCGTTGATTTGTTTGGGTAGACAAAGCTTTGTCAGTCGCCAAAAGTTTTCTGGAAGTGGATGCAGTGACTTTGGAAGTTTTGCAAAAGGTAAATAAGATCAAGTTGCAGGAATTAGCAGAGAAGCTGGAATTGAACCTGCCTGCTTCTGTGAGGAAAGGAGAGATAATTACAGCAGTAACAGCATTTAAACTTGCTGGAGAAACCATCAGAATCTATAGAGATGGCAAGGATTCAATTGCAAATGAAACAGCTTGATTTAGAGACAAGTGATATGGAAAGGGCAGCAGAAACAAAACTGTTTGAGTTATGATTAAAAACAGAAGAGCGGGAGAAAGAGAGAACAGAGAAAGAAAAAGAGAGAGCTTTTGAACTTCAAAAACTGACACTTAAAAAGGAAAGTCAGCTTAAAAGGCTGGAGGTAAAGGCTGAGGGTATGCTCAGTGAGGAATTAATGTAAACTCAATGGGAAGAGCAGAGAGTTAAAACAGCAAGGTTAGCAGCTGAACTGGCTGATGATTATGAGCTGGTTTATAAAACATGGTTTGGCTTCCAGAATCAATTTCAGGCCATGAGGGATAGAAATAGGAACAAAGAGAAATCCTCACGGGGAAAGGGAAAGGTAGAACTCAGTGAAGATCATAAGGATAATTTACCACAGGGTAAAAAAGAAACCCTTGAGGGAGACAAAGAAGTTAAAAAAAAACTCTGGTGTTTTCATTGAAATAAAATGGGCCACACAAACTCACAGTGTTGGTGGGCTAGGAGAAAGCCAGATGTAGGAAAACCAGACAAGCCTAGAAGTTTTGTTGGACTAGTGACAAAAGCACAAGGGAAGTTAGACAACTGCCTCAGAGTGCACAAGATGATCAGAGGTTGTTTAAGGAGGAAGTGCCAGATCTGCTTCAAAAATATACGTGCAAAGGTAAAGTTTATTCACATAGGCCAGGAGCAGTAGGTAAGGAGGTAACAATATTAAGGGAATCAGAATCCTCTCTGTCTGTAATGCTGAAGGATGAGGAGATATGTACTCCTGAGGGACTATTGCCAGAAAAGGTACTGGTAACAAGAATTCATGGTGAGACAAAATGTGCTTAATTATGTAAAGTGGGGCTAGAGAATCCAGAGAAAAGTGGAGAATTTGTGGGAGGAGTACTGGACAAACTCTCAGCTCCAGGAATACAATTTGTCCTTGCTAATGATATTGCTAATTCACCAGGAGGTGTGCTGCCTACTCTAATTGAAAAACCAGTGGAGATGTACGCAGCTGAAAAAATGAAGAATGTTTTTTTTCTAGGAATTTTTCCTGATTGTGTGGTCACAAGATCACAGAAGCACTTCCTGATTGTGTGGTCACAAGATCACAGAAGCACAAGCTAAACTAGGATGGATCAAAAGGCACAGATAAGGAAGATAACATAGCTTTATCAGAAACTTTCTTCAATCAGGTAAGTGGCACAGAGCAGGAGAAAATATGCAAACACGCAAGTCTCTTTAGCTCTGCTAAACTGATTGAATTACAGCAGAAAGATGAGAACTTAAAACAGTTACATCAAAGGGCATTTACAGAGAAGGAGAGTGAGTGCATCCATGTGGGTTATTACTTAACAAATGAAGTCCTAATGAAGAAATGGAGACTATCATTCATTCAAGCAGATGAGAAATGGGCAGAGATTCATCAGATTGTATTGCCAGTAGGTATATAGAAATGAGGTGCTGCGAGTGGCACATGAACTACCACTTGGAGGTCATTTAGAGGTCCGGAAAGCACAGGCTAAAATACAAAGACATTTTTTGTTGGCCTGGACTACACAAAGATGTAGTTGAATTTTGCCAGATGTGTCCTACATGTCAGCTAATTGGAAAACCACAGGCAGTAATAAAACCTGCATCTTTAATACATCTTCCAGCATTTGAGGAACTTTTCACAAGAGTCTTAATTGATGGCATAGGTCCCCTACTTCAAACAAAAAGTGGGAATAAATATTTATTAATAATAATGGATGTGTTGATTAGATTTTAAGAGACAATCCCATTACGCAACATCACAGCAAAAAAGGGTTGCAGAAGAATTACTTAAATTTTTTTACTAGATATGCACTGCCATTAGAGATCCAGAAAGATCAAGGATAAAACTTCACATCCAAACTATTCGAGGTGGTTTTGGATAACTTGGGAATAAAGCAATTCAAACCTACTGCATACCATCCAGAATCGCAGGGAGCACTAGAGAAATGGCAAACGTTAAAGACCATGTTAAGGGCATCCAGATGAATGGGATAAGGTAGTTCCATTTGTAAATTTTGTGAAAAGAGATGTACCAAATGAATTGACCGAATTCAATCCATTTGAATTAATTTTTAGGCATGAAGTAAGAGGACCGTTAAAATTGATTAAGGAGAAATTAATAAATCAGAATTCAGAGAATCGGGCTATGTGTCAAATTTTAGAGAACGATTAAATAGAGCTGGAGAGTTTGTTAAAAATATCACAGCATACAATGAAACAGGAAGCAGATAAGAAATCACAAATTTGTAATTTTACAATTGGGCATAAGGTATTGGTGTTACTTCCAGTGACAGGTGAGCCTTTAAAAGCCAGGTTTAGTGGACCTTATCAAATCGAGAGGAAATTGAGTGAGGTGCACTACTTGATAAGGACTCCAGACAGGAAGAAATCTCACAGAGTGTATCATGAGAATATTTTGAGAGGGAAGGAAAGCAAGAGGAGAAGGGGTTGTTGATTACAGCAAAGAAGGAAGAACCAAATTCAGAGGATTCTGAATTGGACGTTCCTCAAATCAAATTGGACAATGAGGAGGTTGTCAAAAATTGGGATAAATTACCTTCCACAAGAAAATTGAAATGACCTGAAAGAGTTAGTATGATCATGGGGGAGATATGTGGAAACAAATTGGGAAGTACTAACCTAATTGTGCATGATGTAGTTATAGGAGATGCTGTTCAGATTAAGCAACATCCTTACTGGCATAACCCTCTAAAGTTGGCACAGGTTCAGAAGGAGATAGAGTGCATTCTCCAAGATGGCATAATTGAAGTGAGTTACAGTGACTGGAGCTCACCCATAGTCATGGTGCCAAAGCAGCATGGCACCCAACGATTATGTGTGGACTATCACAAAGTCAACACCATTACAAAAACTGATGCTTATCCAATTCCACCAGTGGAGGACTGTGTCAAAAACTTGGGACAAACAATTTACATTTCTAAATTGGACTTGCTCAGAGGCTACTGGCAAGTACCTCTGTCAGAGAGAGCAAAGGCAGTTTTGACTTTCATAACACCAAATGGACTATATCAGTTCAAAGTCATGCCATTTGGTATGAAAAATGCTCCAGCAGACTGACTAATAAGGTAATTGCCGGGTTACCCAACTGTGTGGTGTATATTGATGACCTGGTGATTTTTAGTCATTCATGGAAGAAACATTTACAGCATTTATCGGATTTGTTCGATCAACTTCAGAAAGCAGGCTTGGTAGTAAACATAGCTAAAAGTGAATTTTCCAAAACCCAAGTCACCTTCCTGGGCTATATTATTGGACATGGACAAATGGCCCCACGAGGTGCAAAAACGATAGTAATTGGGGAATTTCCCACACCATCAATGAAAAAAGCAGTACCATGATTCCTGGGATTGAGTGGATTTTACCGAAAGTTTGTGCCAAACTTTAGCAGTGCGGCTGCTCCACTCACTGAAAAAGGGCAAAAAGTTTCAGTGGACAGTGGACTGTCAAAAGGCACTTGACAGCCTAAAAACTGTGCTAACCACTGCCCCAGTATTAGCCACATCGGATCACATAAAGCCTTTCAAGGTGGCTATCGATGCCAGTGATGTGGGTGTTGGTGCAGTGCTACTACGGGAGGATGACGAAGGGATAGAAAGACCCATCGGGTATTTTTCCAGGAAGTTGAACGTTCATCAACAGAAGTATTCAACGGTGGAGAAAGAGACTTTAAGCTTGGTGTTGGCATTACAACATTTCAGTGTTTATATTGCCAGCATTGCATCTGAGACAATTGTATACACTGATCACAACCCATTGATATTTGTGGAACAATTTAAGGACAAAGATGCCAGACTGTTTCGATGGAGCTTGCTGCTGTAACCATTCAGTTTGACAATTGTGCATGTGGCAGGTCGCGAAAACATGATTGCCGATGCGTTATCGAGACTCGAATGAGGTACAGTGGTGTTCGGTGTCGGGTGTACCGCGGCCTGAATTTGACTGTGGCTGTGCATGTTTATAATTGGTACAATGGGTATGTGTGTTTCGACTACGAGCCATGTTTCTGAAGGATTAAAAATGAAGCCATCTTTTGCTATTGATCGTTCATTTTTTTTAAGAGAGGTGGTGTCACAAACTCGTCCTTTTTTTTGCGAAAAGCTGTTCCTTTCCTCAACGAGACTCTGGCCTTGAACTTTTTCAGAGTGACAATAAACCAGGCCGGGCTTCAACCAGTCTGGTTTGGTACAGAGATTAAAGGGTATTGAGAGGCCTTTTTGTTTTATATGTAAACAGATGAGGCTTCAGGCCAAAGTGCTCATGTTTTAGAAGTGACCTGTATAAAGAAAGGAGCGTGGTCAGCTCTTGAGCTGAACTGAGCAGTTTAGTTCAGTCCAGAAGTGTTTGGGAGTTCAACAGTGAGCTGTGTGGAAACTCTTTCTTCTCTCCCTTTCAACTTCAACCTGTAATCATCTGATCCTTTTTTGTACTGTGTTGTAAAGGGGGTTTTCTTATTGGGACTATTGTGTATATTCAGAACAGCATATTTAAGTCTAGTTTGGATACACTGAGTTCTGTCAGGGTTCTTTCATCTATTCTTCGTGTTTCATTGTGTAATCTTGTGAATAACATTTTGTCAGTTTTAAACCTGGTAGTCAACCTAGCTACCTCACTCTGGGTAATTTTCACTGTACACATACCGAAACAAATTTCTGGGCTGCCTGCTGAGCAATGTTTCGAGTGGTCTGGCCTAGTCCAATGCAACGGAAACATACTTTTCAGTCCAACTCATCTATGCCGACCTGATGTCCCAACCCAATCTAGTCCCACCTGCCAGCACCCGGCCCATATCCCTCCAAACCCTTCCTATTCATATACCCATCCAACTGCCTTTTAAATACTGCAATTGTACCAGCCTCCACCACTTCCTCTGGCAGCTCATTCCATATACGTACCACCCTCTGTGTGAAAAAGTTGCCCCTTAGGTCCCTTCTATATATTTCCCCTCTCACCCTAAACCTATGCCCTCTAGTTCTGCACTCTCCCACCCCAGGGAAAAGACTTTGTCTATTTACTGTATTGATGCACCTCATGATCTTATAAACCTCTATAAGGTCACCCCTCAGCCTCCGATGTTCCAGGGAAAACAGCCCCAGCCGATTCAGCCTCTCCCTGTAACTCAAATCCTCCAACCCTGGCAACATCCTCGTAAATCTTTTCTGAACCCTTTCAAGGTTGACAACCTCATTCCAATAGGAAGGAGACCAGAATTGCACGCAATATTCCAAAAATGGCCTAACCAATGTCCTGTACAGCTGCAACATGACCTCCCAAATCATATACTCAATACTCTGACCAATAAAGGAGAGCATACCAAACACCTTCTTCACTATCCTATCTACCCGTGACTCCACTTTCAAGGAGCTATGAACCTGCACTCCAAGGTCTCTTTGTTCAGCAACACTCCTTAGGACCTTACCACTGAGTATATAAGTCCTGCTCTGATTTGCTTTTCCAAAATGCAGCACCTCACATTTCTCTAAATTAAACTCCATCTTTCACTCCTCAGCCCATCAGGGTCTGATCAAGATCCGTTTGTAATCTGAGATAATCTTTTCGCTGTCCTCTACACCTCCAATTTTGGTGTCATCTGCAAACTTACTAACTGTATCTCTTACGTTCACATTGAAATCATTTATATAAATGACGAAAAGTTGTGGACCCAGCACTGATCTTTTTGGTACTCCACTGGTCACAGGCCTCCAGTCTGAAAAACAACCCTCCACCACCAACCTCTGTCTTCTACCTTCAAGCCAATTCTGTTTCCAAATGGCTAATTCTCCCTGTATTCCATGAGATCTAACTTTGCTAATCAGTCTCCCATGAGGAACCTTGTCGAATGCTTTACTGAAGATCACATCCACCGCTCTGCCCTCATAAATCTTCTTCATTACTTCTTCAAGGAACTCAATTAAGTTCGTGAGACACAAAGCCATACTGACTATCCCTAATCAGTCCTTGCCTTTCCAAATACATGTAAATCCTGTCCTCAGGATTCCCTCCAACTACTTGCCCACCACCAATGTCAGGTTCACTGATCAATAGTTCATTTTTAGAAAGAGATGAAATCATAAGACCATAAGACGTAGGAGCAGAAATTAGGCCATTCAGCCCATCAAGTCTGCTCTGCCATTTGGTCATGGCTGTTAAGTTTCTCAACCCCATTCTCCTACTTTCCTCCTGTCACCATTGATCCCCTTGACAATCAAGAATCTATCTATCTCCATTTTAAATATATTCAATGTGCCTTCTGTGGCAGTGAATTCCATAGATTCACCACTTTCTGGCTGAAGAAGTTTCTCCTTATACCCGTTCAAAAAGATCTCCCCTTTTACTCTAAAGCTGTGCTTCTGGGTCCTTGTCTCTCCTATCAATGGAAACATCTTCCCAACATCCACTTTGTGACTGGGGGACAGGTATAAAGCAATCAATGAGAAGATCAATGACTTGTGAAGAATTGGGTATTTTGTTTTAAAATTGGAACAATAGAAGCAGCCTGAATGGGTGCGGTCATGCTCCCACTCACGGAACCAGGATTTTTAGTTTGAATTTACAGCAACAATTGCTGTTGGACTCTGAAAGAAGTGAAACTACTTTCACCCTCTCCCAGTTACAGCCAAAAACTGGGAGGTGCATGTGAGACAACCTGTTTTCTGAATTTGCCTTCTACCAAAGCTGTGGTTACGCGATGTTACTATATCAAAACAGTTAGTTAATAATAGTTACTGTGTCTATTAATCTGTTAAGTTTTCCAACAGAGTTAAGTTATTCCAATTCCTCCTTTCTTGTGTTGCATTTTAAATGTAGTGGATGAATAAAGTGTGTATTGCTTTAAACTGGTAGTTTGACCATCTGGAATGCAACATCGTTAAGATAAAAAAAATGTTAGGGTCGAGGCTGTCTTCTGAATACTTTGAGGGGATTTGGTGTAGTACGTAACACTGCCGCCAACATAGAATGTCCCAGGACAGTGTCACTGATCTGTCAGATCTGTAATCCCATAGGATGGCTGGTTATCCAATCCCAGCATTCATCAAGGTGACAGCTGAAGTCCCTGTTTGCTCCCAGGAGTAAGTGAAGCATTCCTTTGTAAACACTCTTCATGTTTGAATAAGAATGAACAGTTTCAGTCATTTGAAAGGTTCCCCAGCACATGATGTTCCCAGATTGGACTGTGACCAGATATTATGCTGGGCATTAGAGAACGGGTAGCATTCTCTTAGACAGGAATCTAACATGGAATGATGCTAGAAAATAGGAGTCTTGACTCTTGCAAGTACAGTTACGATGACTGTCGAACAGACAGGTGATAATGTAAATCAACAATCCATTTATGAATGTGAGGCTGCAGTTACAGTGAGGAGTCCCATCCAACATCTGTTTTTCATTCCCCTCCCACTATGTACACAGTGAGGGTAAGCTCCTGGTTGGCACTGCTTGACCAAGTGCACAGCTGGGCTTTAAATATGGCCCTGGCACCACACTGTGAATCTTGGCATGATCCAGCAGTGGCAGGTATTGCAGACAATTACAGGAAATAACTCCCCCGAGCTCGGAGAGAAAACCATCCATGAAACTCCCTGACACTGACACTTGGTAAAATCCAGTTAACATTTCAGGACTCATTACATGCGACTACTGTGCAGTCAAAGCAGGGCTTTGTTTGCAGATATTCCATTCGTAGAATTAATTGTAATATCCTTCTGTTTTTGGTGAAGACTGAAAGATGGAGACATGTACAAAATTTTCCCACTACATATAATGTAGTTGTTTTCAATTCCAATTAAATTCAACTCTGAATTTAAAATTATGTCTGATTTCCTGCAGATGGATTGATGGATTAAATAATATGCTGCAGCAGGCTTTTCCCAGCTAACGGTGAAATCAGATACATGCTCAGGAGGGATAGAGGGCTTTGGAAACTGTCTTGTGCGCTATCAGCATGGAACCATTCTTTTCTTTATAACCTGGCTTACGTACTTCTCTCAGGCAGTTTAAGTCTCTGACAAGAATGGATAACTACAAGATATTTGCAAGAGGAAACGAGAGAATTTTGTCTCTGCAAATTGCCCTTCTGATCCCTCAATGGCCCTGATCTCTTTCCCCTGAATCAGTTCATGTGTAGGTAAGGACTCTGCGCTGCTTCTTCCACGGTTACACTAGAGCCCAGATGTCTCTGGAGAAGGAGCACGCGGTGTCCACCAACACCCTGGAGTTGTTCAGGGAGAGGTGGGCACCGCAGGGAGTGGAGTGCATTATTTCCCCCTCCAACTCTGTTTTGATTTAATCCCTACCCTCCCCTTCACTGTTTGGTCACGCAGCATTGCCCTTTGATGTGAAGGGCACTGCTTGTCACTGGCCACTCGGGTGTTTCCTTTCTTCCTGGTGATGGAATTCAAATAAAAAATTACACACTTGTTTTTTCACTGTGTCCGACACCTGCACACACACAACATGGATGCCGGGGAAAAATGAGCACTGCAACTGTCAGGCAGTAGTGTGGGGAAGAAAAAACAATAAAAAAGGAAGGCTGCTTACACTGTGCCAATCTGCAACTGGCCCAACACTCTATCATTCTAAAGTGTTGTTCTCTCTGTTCAATATCCTCGTCTTCTTCTGCAAAAGACAGATCCTGTTCTCCCATCTCTTTCGCATCCATCACATCCCTTCTCTGTCACTGGACTCGAAACATTCACTCTGCTTCTCTCTCGACAGATGCTGCTGAGTTTCTGCAGCGCTTTCCCTGGTTGTGAACATCAACAATGCCCCTGGCCGTAACCCGTGTCTGGAGGGCAGCCCTGGTGGCTCAGTGGTTAACACTGCTGCCTCACAGAGCCAGGGACCTAGGTTTGATTCCCCCCTTGGATGACTGTCTGTGTGGAGTTTGCACATTCTCCCTGTGTCTGTGTGGGTTTCCTCCAGGTGCTGTGGTATCCTCCCACAATCCAATGATTACAAGGTTAGGTGGATTGGCAATGATAAATTACCCATAGTGTCCAGGGATGTGCAAGTTACATGGATTGCCCAATAGGGAATGCAGGATTACAGGGATGGGAGCAGGGATGGAAGATTGGGATGCTCTTCCGAGGCTGATGTGGACTCAATAGGCCAAATGACCTGTAGGGATTCTATGTCCTTGAATGTATTGTCTCCCACCCTTATATGCTGCATTGTTTCCCTACCCTCTCCCCCTGACAACTGCTCACAGCTGTTATCACCTCTGCTTCCCTGGGATGCTGCTTCCAATCGACAGCGGACTTCTCCAGCTTCCCTCTCCCAGCAATGGCTCCTAACAATCTCCCACCCTTTCACTGAGCTGGCACCAGGGCTCACCATGGAAACCCCTCCCTTGGATGGACAGCCCTAACTGAGCTCTGTGCCAATCGATGTTTGGGTTACACTGGGCCTGCAGGACTGATGTGGCCCAATTCCCCAGAAAGTAATGATACTGGACTCCTGACACTGACCGGCTGAGCCTGTCCAAAGAACAGCCACAACCACAATGGCACGAATGGCCTTCTATTACACTGTATAATTCTATGGATCCCATGAATTGGCAGTGCAGGCTCATTGCTTCACCTAGCCAGACCAGTAGAGTCAGCATAATCCTGCTGTCCCTTTACAGGGGGAGGGAGAGAGAGAGAGAGAGACAACAGGGAGGGGGCTGAGTTTAACCAAAGGGACACCACCTCTCAGTGAAAGAGTGAAGATGAGGATGTAGGGACTCCATGCTGCCTCAGCCAGTACAGGAATAGACTCCGCATTACTAACCAGCTCCTAGTGTGTGCCATGTGCAGTTTCTTACACCATGAACTGCATGATCACGATCAGAATCATCAAGAACATGTTAGTGGAATTTGGTTCGGCCAGCATTTAGTGCTCATCCCTAATGAACAAATACGTTCCACCCCAGACGTTAAAGAGCCACCTATTGGTGTGTACATCTCAGTGCTGTGTTCTAGGTTTTAACTCCATCTTACTGTACACTGGGTGCAGTTAGGAAGATTTGGCAAGATTGGTTTGGCAGAACGCTCTGCTTCAGACAATATTTTGTTTCAGGAAATAAAAACCTTTTCTAATTCAACAACTACGACTAAAGAACAGGTCTGTGTAATGCCCAGAGGACAGGAAGAAAACAATCTGATGTTTTTAATAATGGTATTATCTTGTTTAGAACATAGAACATAGAAAGTTACAGGGTAGTACCGGCCCTTCAGCCCTCAATGTTGCGCTGACCTGTGAAATTAATCTCATGCTCACCTAACCTACACCATTCCATTATTATCTATACGTATATCCAAAATGTATACCCATTTAAATGCCCTTAACGTTGGCGAGTCTAATACTGTTGCAGACAGGCCGTTCCATGCCCTTACTACCCTCTGAGTAAAGAAACTACCCTGATATCTGTCCTAAATCTATCACCCTTCAATTTAAAGCTATGTTCCCTCATGTTAGCCTTCACCATTCAAGGAAAAAGGCTCTCACTGTCCACCCTATCTAACCCTCTGATTATCTTATATGCCTTGATTAAGTCACCTCTCAACCTTCTTCTCTCCAATGAAAACAGCCTCAGTTCCCTCAGCCTCTCCTCATAAGACCTTCCTTCCATATCAGGCAACATCCTAGTAAATCTCCTCTGCACTCTTTCCAAACCTTCCACATCCTTCCTATAATGTGGTGACCACAATTGTGTGCAATACTCCAGGTGCAGCCTTACCAGTGTCTTGTACAGCTGAAGTGTGACCTCGTGGCTCCAAAACTCAATTCCCCTAACAATAAAAGGCAATATGCCTTTTGAACAACCCTATCAATCTGGGTGGCAACGTTCAGGGATTTATGCACCTGGACATTGAGATCTCTCTGTTCATACACACGGATGAAAAAAGCCACCATTTCGACTGGGACAACACATCTATCCTGTGACAGGCTAAGCAAAGGCATGCCAGAGAATTCCTAGAGGCCTGGCACTCCAACCACAACACCATAAACAAACACATAGATCTAGATACCATCTATCAACCCCTCAGAAAACGAACAGGAAATGACATCACCACAAACCCCAGGAACCCCATCCAGGAGAAAGATATAAATAGAAAGCAGGAGACAACAGCTTCACTTCACTTGGAGGTCGCCACTGATGATGTTACCTAGCCAGGTAATGAAATGTCTGGATATCAAATCTACAGCTCAGCGAGCAAACCTACAGCCTAAATCTCTCTGTTCATTTACACTGCCAAGAATTTTACCATTAGCCCAGTACTCTACATTCCTGTACTTTTTTCGAAGTGAAATACCTCACACTTTACCTCATTAAAATCCATTTGCCACTTCTCAGCCCAGCTCTGCACCTTATCTATGTCCCTCTGTAATCCACAACATCCTTCAGCATCATCCACAACTCTGCCTACCTTAGTATCATCCGCAAATTTACGAACCCATCCTTCTACGCCCACCTCCAGGTCATTTATAAAAATGACAAAGAGCAGTCGCCCCAAAACAGATCCTTGCTGCATATCACTGTTAACTGACCCCAGGATGAACATTTCCCATCAACCACCACCCTCTGTCTTCTTTCAGTTAGCCAATGTCTGCTCCAAACCACTAAATCACCTCCAATCCTGAAACTCTGTATTTTATGCAATAGCCTACCATATGGAACCATATCAAATGCCTTACTGAAGTCCATATGCACTACATCAAATACTTTACCTTCATCCACCTGTTTTGTCACCTTCTCGAAGAACTCAATAAGGTTAGTTAGGCACGACCTATCCTTCACAAAACTGTGTTGACTATCCCTAATCAAATTATTCCTTTACAGATTGATTATAAATCCTATCTCTTATAACCTTTTCCAACACCTTACCCACAACCGAAGTAAGGCTCACTGGCCTATAATTACCAGGGCTGTCCCGACTCCCCTCCTTAAACAAAGGAACAACATTTGCTATCCTCCAGTCTCCTGGCACTACTCCTGTTGACAATGATGACATAAAGATCAAAGCTAAAGGCTCTGCGATCTCCTCCCTGGCTTCCCAGAGAATCTGAGGATAAATCCCATCCGGCCCAGGGGTCTTACCTATTTTCAGATATTCCAAAATTGCTAAAACCTCCTTTTTGTCAACCTCAATCCCATCTAATCTTGTAGCCTGTATCTCCATATTCTCACTAACAGTGCCCTTTTCCAATGTGAATACTGGCGAAAAGTATTCATTAAGCACTTCTCCTATATCCTCAGATTCTACACACAATTTCCCACTGCTGTCTTTGATTGGCTCTAATCTTACTCTAGTCATTCTTTTATTCCTGATATACCAATAAAAGGCCTTAGGGTTTTCCTTGATCCTATCCACCAACAACTTCTCATGTCCCCTCCTGGCTCTTCTTAGCCCTCTCTTTAGATCTTTTCTAGCTAACTTTTCACTCTTGAGCCCCCTAACAGAGCCTTCACGCCGCATCCTCACAGAAGCCTTCTTCTTTCTCTTGACAAGTGCTTCAACATCTTTAGTAAACCACGGCTCCCACTCTCGACAACTACCTCCCTGCCTGATAGGTACGTACTTATCAAGGACCCGCAGTAGCTGTCCCTTGAATAAGCTCCGCATTTCAAGTGTGCCCATCCCCTACAGTTTCCTTCCCCATCCTATGCATCCTAAGTCTTGCCTAATCGCATCAGAATTGCCTTTTCCCCAGTTATGCCTCTTTCCCTGCAGTATATACCTATCCCTGCCCATTGCTATTGCAAACATAACCGAATTGTGCTCACTATCGTCAAAGTGCTCACCTACCTCCAAATGTAACACCTGGCTGGATTCATTACTCAGTACCAAATCCAATATGGCATCGCCCCTTGTTGGCCTGTCTACATACTGTGTCATAAAACCCTACTGTACACATTGAACAAAAACTGACCCATCTAAACTACCTGAACTATAGTATTCCCAAACAATATGTGGGAAGTTAAAGTCCCCCATAACAACTACACTGTTACTCTCACTCCTATCGAGAATCACCTTTGCTATCCTTTCCTCTACATCCCTGGAACTATTCAGAGGCCTATAGAAAATTCCCAACAGGGTGACCTCTCCTTTCCTGTTTCTAACCTCAGCCCAAACTACCTCAGTGGATGAGTCCTCAAACATTATCTCAGCTGCTGTAATAATACCCTAAATTAACAATGCCACACCCCCCTCCTTTTACCACCTTCTCTATTCTTACTGAAACATCTAATTCTCAGAATCTGCGACAATCATTCCTGTCCCTCCCCTAGCCATGTCTCTGAAATGGCCACAACGTCGAAAGCCCAGGTACCAAACCCATGCTGCAAGTTCACCCACCTTATTCCGGATGTTCCTGGCATTGAAGCAGACAACTTCAAACAAACAGCCTGATTGCCAGTGCCATTTGATTATTTAAATAAACAGATAAATAAACAGATTATTGTCAGATTTTAAAATGGCCGCCATCAGCCTCAGAGTGAGCAATCTGCTTCCAGAAGTTTCTAGCAATTACCAGGATTAAGGTAAACGCAGCACTTCCTGGAATATTATTTTCCTTGCATCATGTCAACATTCTCCCTCAGCTGAATAAAAATCGAAAGGACTGTAGATTCTGTCAATCAGAGACAAAAACAGAAAATGCTGGAAAATCTCAACAGGTCTGGCAGATTCTGTGCAGAGAAATCAGAGTTAACATTTTAGGTTGAGTGACCCTCCCAACCTAAAATGTTTACTCTGATTTCTCTCCATGAAATCTGCCAGACCTGCTGAGCTTTTCCAGCAACCTCTATTGTTCTCCCAACAGCTAGTTCTGAACACAGGAAAGCATCAAAATCCATTACAGCCTGTCTTTCCTGCAAACAATGCCGCAGTTATCTGCTACAAAACATAATGGTTTCTGATGAGGTGACATCAAACTCTACCTCGTTAATTTCGAGTATCAACCCAAGGTCACATGTTTGAAACTTCTGGTTTGTTTGAATAACCTTTAACAATGCAACTTAGTCTTTTGTTTGTCATTTTACCTGCAAGACCAGAAAGGTAAGCAACTCCAGCTTTGACTAAATGTCTGCCTCTAATTTTGATATCTATCAAAGATTGCTGAACTAAAATGATTCACATTTGCTAGTGAACCAATCTCAGTTGAAGAAAGCATTTGGCACGCTTGCCTTCATCAGTCAGAGCATTGAGTACAGGAGTTGGAAGGTCACGTTATGGCTGCACAAGTTATTGGTGAGGCAACATTTGGAGAACTACACACATTTCCAGTCACCCTGTTATCGGGAGGATGTTATTAAACTGGATATGTTGCAAAAATAAGATTGACAAGAATGATGCAAGAATGACTGGAAGGTTTGAGTTATAAGGAGAGGTTGGATAGGCTGCGATGTTTTTCCTTGCAAAATAGGAGGCTGAGGGTGACCTTATCGAGGTTTATTAAATCATAAGGGGTATAGATAAGGTGAATGACCAAGGTCTTTTCCGCAGGATAGGGGAGACCAAAACTAGACAGTATAGGTTTAAGGTGAGAGGGCAAAGATTTTAAAGGGACCTGAAGGGCAGCTCTTTCGCACAGAGCATGGTGCGTGTATGGAATGAGCTGCCAGAGGAAGTGGTAGACTTAGCTGCAATTACAACATTTAAAAAGACATTTGGAGAAGTACATGCATAGGAAAGGGATATGGGCCAAATGCAGGCAAATGAGCTCCTGTGAACAAGGATGCCTGTGCACAGCCAACTGTAAGAACATCATTTGAACACTGAATTCCCCCCACCTCCATCTACCTATTGCATCCTCAGCTACCTTCCTCCCAGCCCTACACCTCTCCCATTTATCTCTCAGCTCCCTTGGCTCACACACCTCATTCCTGATTTGCCCGAAACTTCGATGCTCATGCTCCTCAGATGCTGCCTGACCGGTTGCGTTTTTCCAACACCACACTCTCGACTGAATTACTGGATTCTGTAATTCACTTGAATTAATTCTTACACTTCTGATTGTAAGTAATTTATCATTTATAATTTGTATCGGGTCTCTTTCCTCTGGCCACAGACAAGCCAGTTCTCTTTCCCTTTTTTCACTAATATCTGCGTGCTTCCTGTGAATGCTGTTACTCACCATTGCATTTGGATTTTAAATGCAGTAATAAACTCTATTTCATGCTTACCTTAAAGAATTTTCTGCAGAACATTTTTAATTAATTTTTTTTAATTAACTGGGAGGATACAATCATGATTCTGATTAAACAACACTGGTTGTTGTTAAAAGGGGAAAATTAAAAACCATCACTGTTAAGGACAGAGGAGAGGAGCAGTAATAATAATTTAATTCACTGCGGTTTTGTATCTGTGACTCCCATGTTCAACAGATTTTATTCTCATATTTTTCACATTTCTCCCATGATTCTGCAAGTATTGTATTTTGGAGAGGAGCAGCCCCTTAGGAAGACTGTCAGGTGGGAGTATAAATACAGTTTTGGTAGGATGCCAGCAAGGGTCAGGATTTCCGGTTATATAGATAGATCGTGTGAACTGGTAAGGACAATGAGAAGACTAAGGTAAGGGCGATATCATGTTCGAATCGGGTGCTCTGAGCTAAGAACATGAGGAGAAACAGTGTCTTCAATCAAACAGATAAGTAACAAGAGGTTATAGATGTAAAACAATTGGAAAAAGGAGCAGAGGGGAAAGAGAATTGGGCATGTACTTGAGAAGACTGATTCAATGTGCCATAAAAACAGGGTGCAGAGTTAAATTGTATAAGTAGTTCAAAAAGCAAGACTGAATGGCCTCCTTCTCTGCTTTTGGTTTCTTGCTGTTGTGTTGCCACAGTCTTACCAGATCATAGGGGCTGCTCTCTTATTAAAGAGGAGCAACTGATGGTGTTTTAACCTGAAGGCCAGCAGACTTCAGGCAAGGGAGAAGGCGAGTCCTTCAAGGTGACTTCAGGAATTGAACCCACACTGTCAATATTAGCACTGTTTAGCAAACCAGCAATCCAGCCAACTGAGCTAAACCATGCTTTGACCCTTGTGAATGGCATCAATAGATAGAATGATCACACGGGAAAATGGTGTAGGGGTGGATCATCCATCTGAGGAACTGAAAGAGCTGCAGCTCTAATATTGCTACGCAGCTTTCAATCGCATAACCACGCCTTCGGCTGATGACACTGCCAGTCCCAGGCTAACATAAAGCTCATCAGCAAATAACATTTTGCCTTTTATATGCTTAGCCTCTGCAGGAAAGCTTGCCCAACGAACAATCGCCTCCGTGCAACATTCATGCATGTTTTGCTGATGGTTAGTCACCAGGAACAAAAATTTGCACAAAGGGAGCCCAAGAACTTTACTTTAAACTCATGGAAAAGTGTAAATCCTAACGGCATTACACATGAGCAGGAGAAATTGAACAAAGCAATTACTAATGCCCTGGAAACATTAAAGACTAATGATATATATAATTGAATTTTAATGGGCCACCCACATGCTGACATTAACAGGCAGAACCGGAAAGGAGTTACCCTGGTGGCTGATTTGTTGAGAGTAATGTTCACTTGTGTCGAGCAATTCCAGGTGGTGGGCTACTGGTCTGAAACCCTTAGCCCTCCCTCTGAGGGGCAGCTGGAACTTGGAACTAGAGGGGGTTTTCACTCTTAAAGGAGATGAGAACAGCAGGAGGAGTTGGATGCTGTTAATGCTACAGCCTTTACAAGCTTCGTGAATGAATGAACTGAGATCGGTCACGCACTTCCCCTTCTGTGAATACCTTGAGTTCTTGTGAAACTTTAGGAAGACAAAAGTGATTAATTGTGGCCGGGGTGTGAACGCGTATGGGATTTGTCATGCAATGGTTGGTTGGCACAATTGTGCAGTGATTCTGTTTTTAAGGTAGTTTTGTTGATGTGGGTCATTGATCAAGAAAAGAGGCAGTAACAAAACAGCATTGTAATCCGCTTCCAAAAAAGCCTGACTGTACATCAGGAAGGTGTCATTAAGCACTGAGGTGTCATACCAACTATACCATAGTTACTGTTCAATCTTCGAAAAATAAATGTTCGCACAAATGTAAATAGCAGTCGACACTCCCACACGGCTCTTTAGTTCTGCGGTACTGACTAATCATTCCAGCTCAGAACAAACCTTCTGCTGCTGAGGTGGTCAGTCGTAAAGTAAGATCTTTAGAGTGTAGGTTTTTTTTTAGTTCATTCACGAGATGTGTACATCGCTGGCATTTATTGCCCATCCTAACTGCCCAAGGGCAGTTGAGAGTCAACCGCATTGCTGTGGGTCTGGAGTTACATTTGGGCCAGACCAAGTAAAGATATCAGCTTCCTTCCTTCAACGGCATTAGCAAACCAGATGAGGTTTATCTCTACCAACATCGTTGTGGTCATCGTTAGACTCTTTTAATTCCAGATTTTTACTGAATTCAAATTCCACCATAAACCAAAACGCGGTGGCTCAATGGTTAGCCCTGCTGCCTCATAGTGCTGGGGACCCAGGTTCGATTCCAGCCTCGGGTGACTGTCTGCATGGAGTTTGTACATTCTCCCTGTGTCTTTGCAGGTTTTCTCCAGGTGTTCGGTTTCCTCCCACAATCCAAAGATGTGCAGGTTAGGTGAATTGGCCATGCTAAATTGCCCAGAGTGTTCAGGGACGTGTAAGGTAGGTCCACTGGTCAGGGCTAAATATAGAGCAATACGTTAGGGGAATGGGTTCTGGGTGGGTTACACTTTGGAGGGCTGTGGACTTGTTGGGCCGGATGGTCTGTTTCTGCAGTGTAGGGATTCTATGAACTAATTGGCCAGCCCTATCATTTCAGAGGACAATAGTCAGGAGTAAATATAGAGTAATAGGGTAGGGGAATGGGTCTGAGTGGGTTACTCTTCGGAGGGTCGGTGTGGACTTGTGGGGTCAAAGGGCCTCTTTCTACACTTGTAGGGATTCTATGATATTCTATGAAGAATCAATCCTGTGTCCCCCAGAACATTAACTGGTTCTCTGGATTAACAGGGTTTATGCACATAATGTCGACACTCCTGCTCCTCAGATGCTGCCTGACCTGCTGTGCTTTTCCAGTGCCACACATTTCCACTCTGTTTTAGCAGTCCAGTGCTGATACCATTAGGTCATCATCACCCACATTGCAATGCAGGGAGCTGATAGAACTACGACAATGCATCCTGCAGTTTGTGTGTCCTGAAACGACACTGCACCTTAACACAGGAGGTGTTCACAAGCTGACTGAATGAGAACTGTGTGCACCATACTGTTGGATAGTCGTTCCTCTCAAGTTTCCAGGTTCAAGATGCACTTCAGGATTTGGATACACAGATCTACTCCTCTACATTGCTAAGTGAAAGCCGTCTTTCAGAGACACCATCTTTCAGAGACCAAATCTGCCTGCACCACTGGCTGTAAAAATTCCCATGGTATTATTTCAAAAAATGCACAGGAATTTTTCCCCATTTCCTGACCAATATCTATCCCTCAATCAAGCATAGCCATGGCAGATTGATGTATTCTTCCCTCGCTTCAACAGATGAACGTAAACCACTTTGAGGTGCTTGGTTGGCATGATCAATAGTAAGTACAGAGGAACCTCGATTATCTGAAGGGCACGGGCGGGGAGTATTTTGTTTGGTTAATCGAATTCCAGATAATCGAATGCCAGAAAACATAGCTTAGTCGAGCATTGCGACCTTGTGATCTTGTTCAGATAATGCGAAGTTCGGATAATCGAATACTGGATAATTGAGGTTCCTCTGCATACACGTGTTCTTGCTTCCTCTCCTTCATCACTTCTGACCTTCACCTGCGCCCCCTTCCCTCCTCCCATCCTAAATTTCCTTCCTTCCTCCTTCCTATTATTCTCTCTCTCTTTGTCTTTTTGTCTCTCTATTTTCTCTTTTCTCTTTTTTTCTTTTTGTCTCTTTTTCTCTTTCTCTCTCACTTTCACTTTTTCTCCTTGTCTCCCTCTCTCTTTTTATTCTCTCTTTTTCTCTTTTATCTCTCCTTTTCTCTTTCTCTTTATCTCTCTCTCGTTTTTCGTTTTCTCTTTCACATTCTCTCTCTCTCTCTCTCTCACACACACACACATCTAATGTTATTTTTGTTGACAGCAGTAAAGGTATGGCCTCTATGAATAGAGGCAAGGCAGCTGTAGTGTAATGGTAATTCCACTACCCTAATAATCCAGAAACTCAGGCTAGTGTCAGGAGGAGTATGGGTTCAAATCTCATCACAATGAGAGCAGGTGATGAAGTTTGAATTTGATTTTTTTAATATAAGGCTGGAATTAAAAGCTCATTTACTGGTGACCACTTTAAGAAAGCAGTTATGTTTCTGGTTCATGAATGTTCTTTAGGGAAGGAAATCTCCCATCTTTACCTAGTCTGACCTGCATGAGACTTCAGGCTCACAGCAATGTGATTGACTCTTGTAACTGCCCTCTGAAATAATAGAGCTGGCCAATCAGTTCATAGAATCAGAGAATAGAATCATAGAATCCCCAAAGTGCAGGAACAGGCCATTTGGCCCAACAAGTCCACACCGACCTTCCGAAGAGTAACCCACCCAGAACTCATTCCCCTAACCGATGCTCTATATTTACCCCTGACTAATAGACCTACCCAACACATCCCTGAACACTATGGGCAATTTACCTTGGCCAATTCACCTAACCTGCACATCTTTGGACTGTGGGAGGATACCAGAGCACCCGAAGGAAACCCATGCAGACGCAGGGAGAATGTGCAAACTTCACACAGACAGTTGCCCGAGGCTGAAACCAAAGCCATGCCCCTGGTGCTGTGAGGCAGCAGTGCTAACCACTGAGTGAAGGACAACTAGGGAAGAGCAATAAATGTTGACCTTGTTGGTGACATGCAGATCCTGTGCAAGAATTTTCTTAAAAAGTTATCAATTCATTGCAAAGAATTTGAAGGCAGATCAAACTTGAACACAGTTCAAGCACCCCTGCACTGCAGGTAAAGAAAGATTTGATGCTACACATTTCCAGCAGCCAGCATTGAAAGGAACCAGACAAAATAATTTCAGTCAATATGAAAAGCCTAATGCCTTGAAATTGATTGTTCAACCAGCAACATCAACACTACAAATGCCATCCAAAATAATGGCCACGATGTCCTACTGTTTACTCTTCACAAATGATTCAGAGACTGTTGCTATTTTTTTAAACTCTACCCTTTTCTAGATACTATTCTTATTTATATTCTCTGTGTGTGTATTGTATTCTCTTTCTTCCTGTGTGTAGCCAGGAATAACCTCACACTTTTTGGTAAACCCTGATTAAATTGCCTCCTTTCAAAACATAAACGAATTTGAACAAAAGAAACTAAAGAACTGTGGATGCTGGAAAAACTCAACACGTCTGTGGAGAGAAAGCAGAGTTAACATTTCATAGAATCCTTAGAGTGCAGAAACCGGCCACTTGGCCCATCGAGTCCATACTGACCTTCTGAACAGCATCCCACTCAGACCCACCTCCCCTATCCTATCCTTTCCCCATAACCCAGCATTTCCCATGGCTAACTTACAATCCCTAAACACCATGGGATAGTTAACGTGGCTAATCCATCTAGCCAACACAATCAAGGGGGGAATCAAACTCTGGTCGCTGGCGCAGTCAGGAAGCAGTGCTGACCACTGAGTTACCATGCTGCTAATGATCCTATTTCAGATCTAAGTTAATTTGATCTGGGAGAAAGGTATCAGCAAAGGAAAGGGTGATTTTTAAATTAACCTTGAGGTGACTTAATGAGGGGATGGGTGAATAAAGAGTTGGAGCCAGTTCATCTGAAACTGTTTAAGTATTGGGAATCTCACTTGACCACTGGATGCAACCCACTAAAGTTGTATAAAATATGCCAACCAATGCAACCCTATGTTTATAACTGGACATTCAAATGGGAAGATTCAACATTAGAGAAAATGTAAGTTAAGCCTAAATCAGAATGTATCAGAGAAACAGGGGCATCCTGGGGTTCTTTCTCACGAGGTCTATAAGGTTGAGAAAGGATTTGATGGAAAGTACATAGAAATGCTGAGAAACTCCTTCCAATCATTTGGAAGACCAAAACCAAAGATTATAAATATATAACGGTCACAAATAAACCCAGCAGGATATTCAGGAGGAAATCCCTCACCAGAGAAACTCTATTGCACAGAGTGATGAGGTGATGTGGATGAATCTGTTTGAGAGAAAGTTGGATAAGCACAAAGGAAGTGACAGGCAGTAAGGTGGGAGGAGTTTTTGTGGAGGAGCATCAAGGCCAGCATAGACCAAGTAGGCCGAATGGCCTGTTTTTGTGCTTTGCCACCCAGTACTATTGAATTCAGATTAAATAAACGCAGTTGATTGACAAAATCTGAATATCGCAACCAATGAATAGTGCAATTGTGAAATGGTCTGGTAACGTCCCCTATAAACATTGTTGTTCCTTAGTTGCCTCGGGGCCACTTCCTGACAGTTCCGTGGATGCATCTACTGCTCAAGGACTACTGTGGCTCAACAAGGTGACTCATCACAACTCCAGGCTAAATAGCATAAGGCATTAAATGCTGAGCCAGCCAGTGATGCCTAAATCCAAAAAGAAAACTAACTTTAAATACACCACTCATTGCGGCACTGGAGAGGGAGGTAGTTCATCTGTCTATTTAGAAAGGCATCCTGAGGTACAGTTTAGAGGCTGGTATCAGATCCAGTGTTTCATGAACTTTTCCAGGGATCGTTAAGTCCATCAGTGAAGGAGAGATGGGAGCTATTGGCTCCACAAGGTAAGCAGCTTTTCCTTGTGGGTCGGGTGAAGCAAGAGCGTTCCAATTTTTGCCTCTTCATGTGAACTAGAGCCTCCTCAGAATTAGTCTGATGATTATGTCCAGCCTTTACACTTATCAGTGCAACCTTGTTCTCATTTCTCCATGTTCGCCTCCCAGCCCAGCCCGTAAACATCAGGGCAAAGCCTTGTGTCCTTACCCTCTCAAATCACACAATATATTTATTCCTCCCTTTAATTTGCTCAATTCCCACGTGAATTGAAAAAAAAAAAGGTGAAAGGCTTTTTTGAAAATAATTGGGCTCATTCTCTTGTGTTTATGGTGTGTCTAATTTCAACGCAAAATTTGGAGCGACCATAACAATCAAAATGGAGACAAATCAACAGACCTAACACCTTCACTTTGCTTTTACAGTCATCAACTCTCAAATAAAATCCAGAATCCATTAGCATTTGTAATAGCAGTATTTCAGACCTGCATTTTAACTAATATCTGCAAATCTAATGATAACAGCAAATACAATTTAAATTGTAGCCATTTATACTTTTGTGTCTTACTGACACTGCAAGGCAGATATTTGATTGCTTAAGATCAACTATTTGGAAGTAAACAGTAATTAAGGGATAATTAACAAATTCCAACTGGACTACTCAGTCAATTGTCATGCCAACTTACAACAGTTCAAGCTTTTTCCTTCATTAAGAATAAAGAACAATACAGCACAGGAACAGGCCCTTCGGCCCTCCAAGCCTGCGCTGACACATTTTGTCCTTCCATACTCAAACTGTCTTCACCTTCAGGATCCATATGTCTCTATTCCTTTCCTATTCATTTATTCGGCTGGGTGCTTCTTGAATACTGCTATTGTGTCTACTTCCACCTCCTCTGGCAGCACTTTCCACTCACCACCTGTGTGAAAAATGTACCTCACACATCTCTGTTAAATGTCTCCCCTCACACCTTGAACCTGTGTCCCCTAGTAATTGATCCCTCCACCTGGAAAAAGGGCTTATACTTACCACTCTATATATGCCAGTCACAATCTAATAGGCTTCTATCAGGTCACCCCTCAACCTCCTGCATTTCAATGAAAACAAACCCACTTAATCCAACCTTTCTTCATAGCGAAAATCCCCCATACCAGGTGACATCCTGGTAAATCTTTTCTGTGCCCTCACCAAAGCATCTACATCCTTCTGGAAGGGTGGTGACCAGAACTGAATGCAATATTCCAAGTGTGGCCTAACTAAAGTTCTATAAAGCTGCAGCATAACTTATCTATCCTTTTCCTCAATGCCCCTTCCAATGAAGTCAAGCATGTCATAAGCCTTTTTTTTTCTCCCTTATCTACCTGCTCTGCCACCTTCAGTGATCTGTGAACCTGCACACCCAGATCCCTCTGCATTTCAATACTCCTATGGATTCTGCCATTCACTGCATAATTTTCCCCTGTACCTGACCTTCCAAAATGCATCACCTCACATTTGTCTGGATTAAGCTCTATCCTAATTAACCTTCGAGGTAGTATTGTCTCATTTCCAGTTTTGCAGCCATAAAGTTATCTCTTTCCAGTTCTGATGAAAGGCCATTATCTTAAATGTTAATTCTTTTTCTCTATCCACAAGTGCTGGCTGGGATGTGAATCATCTTCTGTTTTAGAGCGTAGAAGGAGAAGTAGGAAATTCAGCTGCATCAAGCTGCTCTGCCACTCTAGAGTGTCTAGACTCAATACCGAGTTCAACAATTTTAGGAGAAAGATCAAAGTTACTGCTTCAGGTCAAGTGACCCTTCTGAACATTCTGAGGAAGGTTCCAAAACGTTAACTCTGATTTCTCTCCACAAATGCTGCCAGACCTGCTGAGCTTTTCCAGTAATTCCTGTTTTTGTTTCTGATTTACAGCATCTGCAGTCCTTTCAGTTTTTATTTAAAAATTTTACAGCTTTAGACACCTTCTCCCATTTCCTTACCCCAACTCCCACACAGCAGACCTTGTTATCACATGGTCTGCTATTACACACGATCCAATGTTAGCCACTAATCGTCCCCAACAGCAGCTATTCATTCTCCTTGGCTCTGTATTATCCAATCTTTTGGAGTCTGTCCAACTCTTCTTCTCTCACTTTGGGCTATATCTCCACCTACCATTTACTCCTTCCCCCTTTTGTACCTTCCTCGCTACCAGTTCTGAGGAAGGATCACTCATCTGGAAACATTAACTCTAATTTCCCTCCAGAGATGCTGCCAGACTTACCGAGCTTTCTGGCAATTTCTGTTTCTGATTCTAAAAAGCAGAATTTTTCAAGCAAAGAGCTGAAGCTGAACATGGGTGTACAGATAGTATTGATGACACTATATTGACTTGCTTTGTATTTTCTTGAGGAAATTCAAAATAATGGTAAACATTGTAAGTAGCTGACTGCATTGCTATTGATTTCCCATGTTTCAGGTTCTCTTCCTACTTCAGCACCCATACATCAGGATAGCAGGATCTATCATCAATTGCCATTAGCTATTTTCCTCAGATCTTCATCTATTCCATAGATTTCCAAGACCAGATTCAGTCTTTATTAGGAGACAGTGTACACAATCAATAATCATGCAGTACTGTCTCTCAATTATGAGTTCAAGTGCGCATTGTACTATCTGAGTTCATTGTCTGTCTGCTTTCTCAGTTGATGGGTTAGTAATTTGACAATCATCCAGTATTCACTGCTAAAGAACGTGAAACAGATTCTGGGATTGCTCTCAAGTCCATTTGCCCACAACCATAGCTATTTGCATTTATGTAGCACCGTGTCAAGCACAGGGCAAAATAAAATCTGACACTGAGCCTCACAAGGAGAAATTAGAGAGGTCAAAAGTTCACCCAAAGAACTAAGTTTCAAAGAAGATACGAGAGGGAGGTAGGTAGTGCAGGAGTTTCCTATGGCTATCCCCATCTCAAACTAATATGCTGTTTTGGAAAATGTAGGGGGTGTAATGGAAAATTATCCATTTACTGTGAAATTATTTATCAATTTAATGTGAAATTTAAAGAGAATGCTTTTCTTAAATTCAATGCTGTACTGAGCTTTGTAAACGATGCTTTGATGAAGGTTTGCAGCTAGCTTATCTCTGTTTGAGTTCTGGAAACATTCAACTCATCTTGCGATAGTCAAACTCAGCGAAAGCAGAAGAACTGTTATGTCTAGGATCAGGGATTGAGAGGATAACAACTTGAGTTTCCCCCAGTCTTTGCCCTTGAGAGTGTGATAAGGAGCGCTATAAGGCAGGCGTCTGTACAATGATTCAGTACTCTTTGCATTGAGGCACCTGACTTAGTGCAATGAGTCAAAATCCTGCAGAACTTTTAATAAAGATCCTTTCTTTGCGCTTGCTAATAATTGAGTCAAGTCAATTTAATTTCCACGACAGGGGTGATGGACTCTCAGCGGGGTGCAGCACTGACAGCCAGGTTTCTGGTACTGGCTCTAATGAAACGAGGGGTACATCAGATGGTGATAGGGAACTCTCTAGTCAAAGGGACGGGCAGACGTTTCTGCAGTCAACAACGCGACATCAGAATGGTGTATTGCCTCTCTGGAGCCAGAACCCAGTGTGAGCAACGAAGCTCACTGCCAAATAATTTTAGTCCGAGTCAAATTCCGAAGCAGTCTTTATTCATACATTCTTGCAAGCCTGGGTGACCACAAAGTAGGCACACTTCTGAATAACATTATTGCACATTTATACAGTTTTCTATGAGCCTCTCTGTACCTCCCCTTTTACCTCATATGTGACAGTTGTATTGCTCTGTGCAACTGCTAATCTAATCGGCTTACCAGATCTGTCTGTGGCCTGTTGTTAGCGTGCAACCCCCCTTGATAGCTGAGTCTTATTACTTTGGCTGATGCAACACTGGGTCTTATCACTTCTGCACACTGAGTTTTTATGACTTCTGAGTACCTGACTTCTGCAGAAGCAACACTCAGACAAATTTTCCACAACAGGATATCTCAGAAAGGGTGCAGAATATTCTCAAAGGTGAGGGAGACCAGCAGAGGGTCGTTGTACATGTTGGAACTAATGACATAGGAAGAGACAAGGACGAGATTCTGGGGAGAGAGTATAGGAAGTTAGGCAGGAATTTAAAAAGGAGCTCCTCAAGAGCAGTAATATCTGGATTACAACTGGTGCCAGAAGCTAGTGAGGGCAGGAATAGGAAGATAGAGTAGATGAACGCGTGACTGAGGAGCTGGTGCATGTGAGAAAGGTTCACATTTTTGGATCATTGGAATCTCTTCCGGAGTAGAAATGACCTGTACAAGAAGGACAGATTGCACCTAAATTGGAAGGGGACTAATAAATTGGCTGGGAGATTTGCTAGAGCTGCTCGGGAGGGTTTTGGGGGTTGGGGGGGTGGGGGGGAGGGGGGATGTGGGGAGGTGGGACCCAGGAAGGTAGTGAGGAAAGAGATCAGTCTGAGACTGGTACAGTTGGGAAAAGAAGCAAGTCAAACAGTCAGAGCAGGCAGCGACACAGCAGAGGGAGAGGCAGGTCTGATAAATTAAACTGCATTTATTTTAATGCAAGAGGCCTAACAGGGCAGGCAAATGAACTCAGGGTATGGTTAGGAACATTGGCCTGGGATATCATAGCAATTACAGAAACATGGCTCATTGTTGGACAGGATTGGCAGCTTAATGTTCTAGGATACAAATGTTACAGGAAGGATAGAAAGGGAGGCAAGAGAGGAGGGGGAGTGGCATTTTTGATAAGAGATAACATTACAGCTGTACTTAGGAAGGATATTCCTGGGAATAAGTTCAGGTAGGTTATTTGGGTGGAACTGAGAAATAGGAAAGGGATAGTCAGCAGAAAATTGAGAAGAAAATTTATAAGAAGGTCTCAGTTATCTTTAAAAACAAAAAGGTGATTCTGGTAGGGGAGTTTAACTTTCCAAACATAGACTGGGGGCCAGCGACCATAGTTCTATTCATTTTAAAATAGTGGTGGAAAAGGATCGACCAGATTCAAAAGATGAAGTTCTAAATTGGAGGAAGGCTAATTTTGATGGTATTGGGCAAGAACTTTCAGAGGTTGATTGGTGGTGGATAGTCATAACTAAAGAGATCATTGGAAATGAGCTAACAAGACTCCAGAGACAGTATGCTCCTGTTATGGTAAAGGATAAGGCTGGTAGGTATAGGGAATGTTGGATGACTAGAGAAATCAAGGTTTTGGTCAAGAAAAAGATGGAAGCACATGTCAAGTTTAGACAGCAGGGATCGATTAAATCCCTGGAAGAGTATAAAGGCAGTAGGAGTAAGCTCAAGAAAGAGATCAGGAGGGCCAAAGGGAGACATGAGATATCCAAAGGGATCCTACAAATACATTAAAGACAAAATGGTAACTAGGGAGAGAATATGGCCCTTTAAAGATCAGCAAGGTTACCTATGAGTGGAACCATAGGAAATGAGGGAGATATTAATCAAGTATTTTGCATCAGTGTTCACTGTGAAGAAGGATATGGAAGCTAGAGAACGTGGGGAAATAAATAGTTACATATTACAGAGGGGAAGGTGCTGGATGTCTTAAAACACATAAAGGTGAATAAATCCCCAGGACCTGATCAGGTGTGTCCTAGAACTCTGTGGGAAGCTAGGGAAGTGATTGCTGGGCCTCTTACTGAGATATTTGTATCATTGACAGTCACAGGTGAGGTGCAGGAAGAGTGAAGATTGTCTAACGTGGTGCCACTGTTTAAGAAGGGTGGTAAGGACAAGCCAGGGAACTATAGACTGGTGAGCCTGACCTCCGTGGTGGGCAAATTGTTGGAGGGAATCCTGGGGGGAAGGATGTGCATGTATTTGGAAAGGTAAGGACTGATTACAGATAGTCAACATGGCTTTGTGTGTGGGAAATTGTGTCTCACAAACTTAATTGAGTTTTTTGAAGAGGTAATGAAGACGGTTGATGAGGGCAGAGCAGTGGATGTGATCTGTATGGACTTCAGTAAGGCGTTAGACAAGGTTCCCCATGGGAGACTGGTTAGCAAGGTTAGATCACATGGAATACAAGGAGAACTAATCATTTGGATACAGAACTAGCTCAAAGATAGGAGACAGAAGATTTGATTAGATTCCCTACAGTATGGAAACAGGCCATTTGGCCTAACAAGTCCACACCAATCCTCCAAAGAGTAACCCACCCAGACTCATTTCCCTCTTGACTAATGCACCTAACACTGTGGGCAATTTAGCACCACCTGGTCACAGAGGGTGGTGGTGGAGGGTTGCTTTTCAGACTGAAGGCCTGTGGCCAGCAGTGTGCCACAGGATTGGTACTGGGTCCACCGTTTATTGTCATTTTTATAAATTATTTGAATGTGAACATAGACGGTGTGGTTAGTAAGTTTGCAGATGACACCCAAATTGGAGGTGTAGTGGACAGAGAAGAAGGTTACCTGAGTACAATGGGATCTTGATCAGATGAGCCAATGGGACAAGGAGTGGAAGATGGAATTTAATTTATATAAAAGTGAGGTGTTGCATTTTGGAAAAGCAAATCAGGGCAGCACTTACGCACTCGAAAAGTATGGTACTGGAAAAGCACAGCCGGTCAGGCAGCATTCCAGAACTTATGTTCAAAACATTGACTCTCCTGCTCCTCGGATGCTGCCTGACTGGTTGTGCTTTTCCAGCACCACATTTTTCAACACTGATCTCCAGCATCTGCAGTCCTCACTTTCTCCTAGCACTTATGCACTTAATGGTAAGGTCATGGGGAGTGCTACTGAACAAGGAAACCTTAGAGTACAGATTCATAGTTCATTTAAAAGTAGAGTAACAAGTAGATAGGATAGTGAAGAAGGTGTTTGGTATTTTTGCCTTTATTAGTCAGTGCATTGAGTATAGGAGTTGAGAGTTATGTTGCAACTGTACAGAAGATTGGTAGGGCCATTTTTGGAATATTTTGGAATTCTGGTCTCCCTGCTATAGGGAGGATGTTGTGAAAATTGAAAGGGTTCAGAAAAGATGTTGCTGGGGTTGGAGAGTTTGACGTATAGGGAGGGCTGAACAGGCTGGGATGTTTTCCCTGGAGTTTCGAAGGCTGAGGGGCTACCTTATAGAAGTTTATAAAATAATGCAAGACATAGATACGGTGATTAGATAAGGTCTTTTCCCCAGGGTAGGGGAGTCCAAAATTAGAGGGCATAGGTTTAAGGTGAAAGGGGAAAGATTTAAAAGGAGCCTAAGGGCAATTTCTTTCATGCAGAGGGTGGTGCATGTATGGAATGAGCTGCCAGAGGAAGGGGTGGAGGCTGGTACAATTAGAACATTTAAAAGCTATCTGAATGGGTACATGAATAGGAAGGGGTTTAGATGCTGGCAAATGAGACTAGATTCATTTAGGATGTCTGGTGGGCACAGATGAGTTGGACCAAGACTCATTTCAATGCTGTACAGATCTATGACTCTATGACCTTTAGTGGTTTAAAAATAGGTTTAGTGATGTTGAGAGGTGACGAAGTTTTAAGCAGGGAATTCAAGAGCTTGCCAACTGAAGTCATGGCCCTAATGGTAAAGCAATTAGCAGTGATTTGGTTGATAACACCAGATTCAAGGGGAGCACAGAGATCTCAGAGGCTATATGCTTCACAGTAGTGGGCTGGCGATGACGTCATAGTGGGATTTGATAGCCAGGATGAGAATTTGACTATTGTAAAACAATATTATTCAAATATTGTATTAATCATTTGGCAAAGTACGTGTATCTAATATTGTGTGTTCAGCTTCAGACACCCTGTGTCGAACAGAATAAAAACAGAATAAAAAGTACCAGAATTCGGAACTTGATGCGACAAAGAGAAACTTGGAGAATGGAACTTATTTGCCTGAGAAAACAAGATTGACTCCTCCAGCTCAAAATGTTAGTTTGCTCTCTCTCCAATGGATGCTGCCTGACTCTCTGTGATCTCTAGCATTTGTTGTTTTCAGTTGAGAAGGAACAGGGTACATTTGTATGAACAGTCAGGAATGGACAATGTCAAGTCAAGCAGACTATTTAACTGGGACTGTGAATGCAAAACTAAATGGCACAAGGATAAAATGAACAAGAATTGTCTGTGTTGGAAGGGTCCCAATTGCAGCATTTAATGGGATGTCAACGGTTCTTTACACAAGACCAGATGAATATTTCATTAACATTGGGATTGAGGGTTTGAAAGATCAGTACCGCTAGATAATTGACTGCAGTGTGGAACATGACAGAGTCTGAGCTATTGGGAGCACAATGTGTTGTGGCAAGAAAGTTAATTGGCCCAGAATATGAATCATTGGACATAAAACTGAATAGTTATCTTGTTGTTCTGGTTTTTTTTCTTTCCTTTTGGGGAACACAGCAATGGTTTACAGAATCATGCCTTAGAGGGTAAGATTATGAAGTAACAAACAGGATGAAACATTATTACCAGTGCTGTTCTCTCACAGAAGAAACAAATGATCTTGCATCATAAACACCTTTCGTAGCCACTTGATGTTCCAAAGCAATTTACAGCCAACAAAGCACTTTTGAAGTGTAGCTTTGAAGAAAATGTGGCTGCCAATTTGAGCACAGTAAGCTCCCACAAGCAAGAACAGGGGGAAAAAACCCAAGGTCATTTGTTTTAGATGTTGCTCGAAGAATAAGTATTAGGGTCATAGAGCCATGTAGCACAGGAACAGACCCTTCATTCCAAGTATTCACCTGTGCAATCTCATTTGCTCTGCTTCAAATTATATCGTGGAATCCTTTATGTTTCCCTAGCACTTTGGTTTAATGTATTAACTGAGCTGTAGCATTGAATGTTGGCAAACTCAGTCGGCTGGGTGGCTGATTTGTAATATAGAGTGATGACAACAGGATGGGCTCAGTTCCTGTATTAGCTGAGGTCACCTCCTCAGCCTTACCTGAGATATGGTGACGTGCAGGTTAAACCACCACCAGTTGTGTCTCTGTCCACTGAGAAAGTGGGACTGCAGTTTTTTTTTATTATTCTCTCACAGGATGACGGCATTGCTCGCTAAGCCAGCATTTATTGCCCATCCTAAATGCAATTTAAGAATCAATCATGTTGCTGTGGGTCTGGAGTCACACGTAGGCCAGACCAGGGAAGGATAGCAGTTTCCTTCCCTAAAGGATATCAGATGGGTATTTTTTCTGACAATCGACAATGAATTCATGGTCATTATTAGACTCTTAATTCCAGATTTTTTTTAACTGAATTCAAAATCCCCCATCTGCCATGGTGGGATTTGAACCCAGGTCCTAGCACCATTACCTGGGTTGAAAATGTATTGCTGGAAAAGCGCAGCAGGTCAGGCAGCATCCAAGGAGCAGGAGAATCGACGTTTCGGGAATTCCTGAAGAAGGGCTCATGCCCGAAACGTCGATTCTCCTGCTCCTTGGATGCTGCCTGACCTGCTGCGCTTTTCCAGCAACACATTTTCAGCTCTGATATCCAGCATCTGCAGCCCTCACTTTCTCCTAGACCATTACCGGGGTCTCTGGATTAACAATCCAATGATAATACCACTAAATCATTACCTCCCCTTTATCTTTCACCCTTGCAGTACGACACCAGATTGTTAACTTTGCCTTATTTTTGCACTCCAACACAAACCTCAGACAGTCACAGTCTTTAACATTATACAGGAACATGGGAAAGACTCCAAAGAAATTAAAGGCAACAGAAATGAAGTATTCCCAGATACTGAGAGGCACTTCTATCTGAGAAAGGTTTGTCTCCAACAACCACGGCCAGGCTTCCCCATTTCTGATTCACTTAAAAGGTTACTGCTTCCATCATGTCCCAATTGTTAGGGAAATAAATATTCACTGAGAAAAGTTAGCAACACAAAGGAATTGAACAGGATTTCAGCAAAATACTTAAATCGTGGTGAATTGAGTAATGTAAAGGGCGTTGTAAATTGAGAACTTAACAAGAGAAGTGAAGACCTTAATTTTTTAGATTAGATTCCCTACAGTGTGGAAAAAGGCCCTTTGGCCCAACAAGTCCACACTGACCCTCCGAAGAGCAATACACCCAGACTCATTCCCCTACATTTACCCCTGATTAATGCACCTAACACTACAGGCAATTTAGCATGGCCAATTCACCTGACCTGCACATCTTTGGACTGTGGGAGGAAACCGGAGCACCCGGAGGAAACCCACGCAGACACGGGGAGAATGTGCAAACTCCACACAGACAGTTGCCCGAGACGGGAATTGAACCCGCGTCCCTGGCGCTGTGAGGCAGCAGTGTTAACCACTGAGCCACCATGCCAAGAATTAGAATTCCTACAGTGTGGAAACAGGCCCTTTGGCCCAACAAGTCCGCATCACTCCTCTGAAGCGTATCCCACCCAGACCCATTACCCTACACTTCCCCTGACTAATGCACCTAACCAATACATCCCTGAACATCGTGGACAATTTAGCATGATCTGCACATCTTTGGACCATGGGAGGAAACCAGAGCACCTGAAGGAAACCCATGCAGACACAGGGAGAATGGGCAAACTCTACACAGATGTTCACCCAAGACTGGAATCAAACCCGGATCCCCGGCACTGTGAGGCTGCAGTGCTAACCACTGAGCCACTGTGCCGCCCACTATCATTATTAATTATCAATACTAAGAGAACACAGGAAGAGAGAGTTATGGATGTGTAAGTATACAGATGTGAGAGGTGAATGTGCATATAGAGGAAGGTATAGGATGTAAAATTAAATTTGTAGTTTTATATCTATGATGTAAAATATAAGTGTTATTGAAATAAATGCACAGAGGCCAATATCCCATCTCCAAGTCATTCTTTATTTACATGGGCACAGTACAAGAGCTCTGACCAGTCAACTCAGAGTCAGTCCTTAGCATTGCCTGTTAATATCTGTCAGCCAGGGCTCACTGATTGGGTCAGGTTAACAATCCCAATCAAGGAACCCATAGTCAATGAGATCCACCTGGCCCTCATTCCATTCACTACAGTAATGACGAATTTCTGTGAGAAATCGGTTCCCCCAGCATCGATAAAAGAGATTGACATTTTGCAAGTTTCGGTGATGATGAATTTGTAGAACTCGATGGTTTTCTTTCCATACTTATTGCTGGCGATTGACCTCTTGGAAGAGTAAGGATTAGTTGTTTTCTAGGAATCAGATGAATAGGTCTGAGAGAGCACTTTTTTTGTGCAGATACAATCCAGAATGTGCTGCCTGAAAAGATGATAGGTGTAGGTCCAACATGGAATTTCGGAAGGGAATTAAATAAGAACTTAAAATCTTGGGACAAGGTGAGTTGAATCACTCTTGCAGAGGTACACAAAGACCAACAGGCTGAATGGCCTCCTTCTGTGCTCCACTCATTCTGGGATTTCATAGATTTAACACAAAGGAAAGCTTGCAGTTATCTGAAGCTCACTCGATGGAAATGTTCTTTTTTGTATCCTCAGAGCTCTTTTGAAGTGGTTGCTTAGTTGTACCTTGAGTATTCCTGGTAAAAGTGATGCACTGTGAAGCTTTGCAGCTTGCACTGATTAGGACAAACTAAAAACAACATTGACTCTCAGCAGGAGGAGCTGGTGATGTATTAGCAATGTTGCTCATCTAATCCAGAGATACAGGCTGATGAAATAGGAACAGAGAGACACAACATGTCTGGCAGATTCCGTGGGGAGAGTGTTAACATTTCGAGTCTGAAATGGCTCTCCTCCAGAGTTTCAAAGAAGCCACATCAGATTCAAGACTACAATTCTGCTTTTCACTCCACACAATCAGCAAGTTCCTCCAGCACTTTCTGTCTTAATTTCCGATCTCCAGCAACCACAGTACTTTTGATTTAGAACATAGAACAATACAGCACAGAACAGGCCCTTCGGCCCTCGATGTTGCGCTGACCTGTGAACTATTCTCAGCTTGTCCCCCTACACTATCCCATCATCATCATCCATGTGCTTATCCAAGGATTGTTTAAATCCCCCTAATGTGGCTGAGTTAACTACATGAGCAGGTAGAGCATTTCACACCCTTACTACTCTCTGAGTAAAGAACCTGCCTCTGACATCTGTCTTAAATCTATCACCCCTCAATTTGTAGTTATGCCCCCTCGTACAAGCTGACGTCATTATCCTAGGAAAAAGACTTTTGCTGTCTACCCTATCTAATTCTCTGATCATCTTGTATGTCTCTATCAAATCCCCTCTTGACCTTCTTCTTTCCAATGAGAACAGACCCAAGTCTCTCAGCCTTTCATCATAAGACCTTCCCCCCAGACTAGGCAACATCCTGGTAAATCTCCTCTCCACCTTTTCCAATGCTTCCACATCCTTCCCGAAATATGGTGACCAGAACTGTATACAATATTCCAAGTGTGGCTGCACCAACGTTTTGTATAGTTGAAGCGTGATATTGCGGCTCCAGAACTCAATCCCTCTACCAATGAAACCTAACACACCGTATGCCTTCTTCACAGCACTATCCACCTGGGTGGCAACTTTCAGGGATCTATGTACATGGACTTCAAGATCCCTCTGCACATCCACAAGAAATGTTCCATTGACCCAGTACTCTGCCTTCCTGTTATTCTTCCCAAAGTGCATCATCTCACATTTAGCTGCATTGAACTCCATTTGCCACCTCTCAGCCCAATTCTGCAGTTTATCCAAGTCCCCCTGCAACCTGTAACATTCTTTCAAACAGTCCACTACTCCACCGACTTTAGTGTCATCTGCAAATTTACTAATCCATCCACCTACACCTGCATCTAAGTCATTCATAAAAATGACAAATGGCAGTGGTCTCAAAACAGATCCTTGTGGCACATCACTAGTAACCCGACTCCAGGCTGAATATTTTCCATCAACCACCACCCACTGCCTCCTTTCAGAAAGCCAGTTTCCAATCCAAACTGCTAAATCACCCTCAATTCCATGCCTCTGAATTTTCTCCAACAGCCTACTATGTGGAACCTTATCAAAAGCTTTACTGAAGTCCATGTATACCACGTCAACTGTCCTACCCTCATCTACATGCTGAGTCACCTTCTCAAAAAACTCAATGAAGTTTGTGAGACACGACCTGCCCTTGACAAAACCACGTTGACTATCTGAAATCAAATTGTTGCTTGCTAGATGATTATAAATCTTATCTCTTATAATCCTTTTCAAAACCTTTCCTACAA
>NC_057713.1:11263847-11268053 GCF_004010195.1 Chiloscyllium plagiosum
ATCCTGTTGGGAACTAACCTCGATCCTTTCTAGTCTAATATCTCATACCTCATTCTTCTCCTCTACAATATTCTCCTTTTCCTGAGTGAAAACCAATGAGAAATGTTCCTTTAGCACCTCTCCCATCACCTCTCCACACTCAACTTCCCACTTCTGTTTTTGACTGGCCCTATTCCAACCCTAGTCATCCTTTTATTCCTCACATACCTATAGAAAGCTTTAAGGTTCCCTTTATTGTATTTGCTAAAGACGGGTCATGTCCTCTCTTTGCTCTTCTTAACTCTCTCTTTAAATCCTTCCTAGCTGATCTGTAACTCTCCATCACCTCATCTGAACCATCTTGTTTCATCAACACAAAAGCCTCCTTCTTCTGCTTAACAAGAGATGCAAATTCTGTAGTAAGCCACGGTTCCCTTACCTTATCACTTCCTCCCTGCCTGACAGGGACATACCTATCAAGGACACGCAATATCTATTCGTTAAACCAGCTCCACATTTCGATTGTCTGCATCCCCTACATTTTGCTACCCCATTCTATGCATCCTAATTCTTGCCTAATCGCATTATAATTGCCCTTGCCCCATCGATAACTCTTGACCTGTGGCATGTACCTATCCCTAAACGTAACTGAATTATGGTCACTGTCTCCAAAGTGCTCACCTACAACTAAATCAAACACGTGGCCTGGTTGTCGGCCCTTCGACATACTGTGTCAGGAAGCCCTCCTGTACACATTGGACAAAACTGATCCATCTGACGTACTAGAGTTATAGAATTACCAATCAATGTTGGGGAAGTTAAAGTCCCCCATAATGACCATCCTGTTCCTTTCACTCCTACCCAGAAGAACTTTGCCAATCCTCTCTTCCACCAACCTGGAACTCTGTGGAGGCCTATAAAATACTCCAAGCAGTGTGACTTCTCCTTTCCTGTTTCTAACCTCAGCCTACACTACCTCAGTAGATGAGTCCTCGTCAAAAGTTCTTTCAGCCACCGTTATATTATCCTTGACTAACAAGACCAAACCTCCCCCTCTTTTACCACCTTGCCTGTTCTTAATGAAAGATCTAAACCTTGGAACCTACAACATCCATTCCTCACCCTGCTCTATCCATGTCTCCGAAATGGCCACAACATCGAAGTCCCAGGTACCTATCCATGCTGCAGGCTCACCTATCTTATTTCAGATACTTCTGGCGTTGAAGTAGACACACTTCAAACCACTTTGCTGTCTGCCAGCACATTCCTGTGACCCTGAAATCCTGTCCCTGTCCTTCCTGCTCTCATCCTCCTGAGCACTGCAACTACACCTCCGGTTCCCATACCCCTGCTGAGCTAGTTTAAACCCACCCGAATAGCACCAGCCAATTTCCCACCCAGGATGTTAGTACCCCTGTGGTTCAAGTGAAGACCGTCCTGTTTGTAGAGGTCCCACCTTCCCCAGAATGAGCCCCGATTATCCAAGTACCTGAAACCCTCCCTCCTGCACCATCCCTCCAGCCACATGTCCAGCTGATATCTCTCCCTATTCCTTGCCTCACTATCACGTGGCACGGTAACAAATCAGAGACAACAACTCAGTTTGTTCTAGCTCTCAGTTTCCACCCTAACTCCCTGAAATCCTGCCTTATATCCCTATTCCTCTTTCTACCTATATCGTCGGTACCTACGTGGACCATGACTTGAGGCTGGTCACCCTCTCCCTTCAGAATCCCAAAGATACAATCCGGGACATCACGGACCCTGGCACCTGGGAGGCAACACACCAACTGTGAGTCTTGTTTGTTCCCAACAAACCTTCTATCTGAGCCTCTAACTATTGAGTCCCCAATGACTAACACTGTCCTCGTTTCCCTCCTTCCCTTCTGTGCAACAGGGACCGGCTCTGTGCCAGAGGCCCGGGCCCCACTGCATACACCTGGTAAGTTGTCCCCCTCAACAGTATCTAAAACAGTATACATGTTTTTCAGGGGAACGACCATAGGGGATCCTTCCACTGACTGTTTTTTCCCCCTTCGAACAGTCACCCAGCTTTCTTCATGCCTGGGAGTAACTACTTCCCTGTAACTCTTATCTCTCACAGCCTCTGCCTCCCAAATGATCCGAAGTTCATCCAGCTCCTGCTCAGTTTCCTAACACAGTCTTGGAGGAGTGAGAGTTGGGTGCATTTCCTGCAGCTGTACTTGGATTTGAGCAAACCAGCCTAACGCTCTGGCTTCAAGTCAGACTTAAAGTTAATAAAACAAATAGAGTCATAGTGTCACAGAATTGGAAATAGACTCTTCGATCCAACTCGTCCATGCTGACCAGATATGCAGTATTAATCTAGTCCCATTTTCCAGCATTTAGCCCATAGCACTCTAGACCCTTCCTATTCCAGGGTCCCAGGTTTGAATCCAGCCTCGGGCAACGTCTGTGTGGAGTTTGCACATTCTCCCCGTGTCTGTTTGGGTTTCCTCCAGGTGCTCCGGTTTCCTCCCACAGTCCAAAGATGTGAAGGTCAGCTGAATTGGCCGTGTTAAATTGCCCATAGTGTTAGGTACATTAGCCAGAAGGAAATGGGTCTGGGTGGGTTACTCTTTGGAGGGTCGGAGTGGACTGGTTGGGCCGAAGGGCCTGTTTCCACACTGTAGGGAATCTAATCTATTCACATACCCATCCAGATGCCTTTTAAATGTTGTAATGTACCTGCCTCCACACTACCTCTGACAGCTCATTCCATACAAGCACCACCCTCTGCCTGAAACCATTGTCACTTGGCAGTGGTAAACAAGCAAGAGGCTGGAAGAACACAGCAAGGCAGGCAGCATCAGGTGATGGAGAAGTCAATGCTTCAGGTTTAACTCTTCTTCAGGACTGAGAACACTGGCAGTGGTGACCATGAAAATATCATTTTTGTGCTTAAGAATCCAACTGCTTCATTTCTGAAATCTGCTGTCTATACTCAGTCTGGCCTACATGTGACTTCAAACGCTCAGTGCGATTTACTTTAAACCCTCTGAAATGGCAAAGCAAATGTTATGATCCCGGCTGTTGTTACGAATGGGCAGGGTGGACTCTGCCTTGGTATTCTCTTTTGTTTTGATTTTAATGAGAGATTTGAAATACAAACACAAAATGCTGAAGTTTTCTCTTTTTGCAAGAAATACAGATGTTTGCTAAAAAAAAAGTCAAGATAAAATAAAAAAAACTCTCTGCTTATAACACAAGTTCAAAATTTTAAGCATAGCATAATAGTATAATCCAATTAATCTAAAAAAAAACTCTTTTTATAAATTGATAAGAAAAAATAGTACCCAAAACTCACTTGGTGCTTGGTACAGTGCACAAATACACATTGTTTTTTGTGTCCAAACATACCACTCATACATCACTCAAACAAGCTTTAAGTCATTTGCCACTTTCACTCATAGACTGGAAGCATAGAAGCTTCTTCTCTGGAGTTAGTCATATTCCCAAGTTTAAACATACTCAGCTTCAAGTAACCTCTTCAGGGTTTTATGCCAACACATCAGGTCTGGGACTCGCTCTAACCTTTTATTTGATGGAATCTAATTTTGTTCTGTCCTTTTCCCAGAAGCCCTGGCTGATACAAATATTTTCATTAAAAAGTTTGCACAGCTTCTCAAAATGCAAATTAAAGCTGAAAATAAGTCTCTTTAAGCTATGCATGAGTAAGCTTAAAGAAAACTTCCTGACCGACTAAACTGAGTTTGTTTTCTTCATTTGGTGTCAATGCACACAAAACCCATTCATTCTAAAGGTACGCCTCAGAAACTGTTATAAAGGAAATCACCATGGCTACAAAAATACTAGTACGTTAATTGTTTACTTTAGACACACAAAGAATCCAGATATTATTAACTCAAAACCAAAAAGGTCCAAACTTACAATAAATGATGCTAAAAATGTATATACTTCACATAGTCTACATCATACAAGCCACTCAGTCCAACAACAATTAGAGCTGGGCAACAAAGGCTGGTTTCCCCAGTGATGCCATGGCATATTAAAGGAATAAATTAACACTCCATGAGAAAAGGGTGCTGACATTTCAGTATGTCAACTCAGGAGATCAGAGTCAAGACTGTGGTGCTAGAAAAGCACAGCCGGTCAGGCAGCATCCGAGGAGCAGGAGAACCGATGTTTTGGGCATAAGCCCTTCATCAGGAACGAGGCTTGTGGGCTGGGGGGGGGGGGGGGTGA
>NC_057713.1:11268572-11273398 GCF_004010195.1 Chiloscyllium plagiosum
CAGGGACCCAGATTCGATTCCAGCCTCGGTCGACTGTCTGTGTGGTGTTTGCACATTCTCCCCGTGTCTGCGTGGGTTTCCTCTGGGTGCTCCGGTTTCCTCCCACAATCCAAAGATGTGCAGGTTAGGCGAATTGGCCATGCTAAATTGCCCAGGGAGTTCAGGGATGTGTAGGTTAAGTGCAATAGTCAGGGGTAAATATACAGTAATGGGGAATGGGTATGCATGGGATACTCCTTGGAGGGTCGGTGTGGACTTGTTGGGCCGAAGGGCCTGTTTCCACACCGTAGGGATTCTACGATCATTTGATGATCTTACCCTCAACATAGCCCCCCTTCCATTTATCTCTCAGCCCTCCCAGCTCAAAAGCCTAATTCCTGATGAAAGGCTATTGCCCAATAGGTCGATTCTTCTACTCCTCAGATGCTGCCTGACTGGCTGTGCTTTTCCAGCATCACACTCTCAATTGTCATTGAGGCGCCCAGGACACATAAGCGCAGGTCAAAGGCTAGGAACACTGCAGCGAGTAACTCACATCCTCAGTCCCCAAAATTTGACCACCATCTACAATTCACAAGTCAGGAGTGTGATGGAATACTCCCCACTTGCCTGGATGAGTGCAGCTTCAACAAAACTCAAGAAGTTTGACACCATCCAGAACAATGCAGCCCACTTGATTGGCACTGCACCCACCAGCATCTATTCTCTCCACCACTGAGCCTCAGTAGTGGCAGTGTGTGCTATCTACAAGATGCACTGCAGTAATTCACCAAAGATCCTCAGACAGCACCTTCTGAATCTACAACTACCTACAGGTAGAAGGACAAGGGCAGCAGGTACATGGGAACACCACCACCTGCAAGTTCCCCTCCGAGCCACTCACATCCAGCCTTGGAAATATATCACTGTTCCTTCAATGTTGTTGGGTCAAAATCTTGGAATTCCCTCCCTAAGCTCATTGTGGGTCAACCTACAGCAGGTGGACTGCAGTGGTTCAAGAAGGCAGCTCACCCACCACCTTCTCAAGGGGCAACTAGGGATGGGCAATAAATATTGTCCATCCAGCAATGCCCACATCCAACTAAGAAATGAACAATTTTTTTTAAATCGGGCACATTGCGAGCTGATATTTGGAGTGCTGATGGAGGGGCAGAGAAGATGAAAGGAAGTTGTGTAACCGTTTCGAGTGATGCACTATTGGTAACCATGATGTCGCAGAGCTTCTTGATCATCTCAGGCATTTGCAAAGACATTTTCTAAAACTTGCTCTTCTCGATGATGGGGATAGCTGACTTGGTCACTAAGCCCATCTATTGGCCTGGTGAGTCCCCATACTTCTTCAAAATGTCAACAGGAATCTGTTACAATTCCATAACCCCGCCACAGACACTCCGCCAGCTAGCTTTGAAAGTGTTCATTAAGTTTGTGTGCAATTGCAAGATTTGAGATTATTTGAACTGAATCTCAATTGTTGTTCCTTTGTCAACTTACATGATCAGAACTTTCTACGATTCGTAGATGACATCAATAGAATTGACTGCCTATTCTAGTTTATTAGGCGAAAGTGAGGACTGCAGATGCTGGAGATCAGAGTCAAGATTAGAGTGGTGCTGGAAAAGCACAGCAGGCCAGGCAGAATCGATGTTTCAGGATTCCCGCTGAAGGGCTTTTGCCCGAAATGTCGATTTTCCTGCTCCTTGGATGCTGCCTGACCTGCTGTGCTTTTCCAGCACCACTCTAATCTATTCTAGTTTATTCCCAACTCTGAATTTGACCAATGTGGCTGCTGTTCTGAAACATGGCCATTTGTGTAATTAAGAGGAATACACATTTTAGCACCAGTCTGTGGAGACATCCACTCTGTGTAAGTCCCAACCTATCAAGGCTGACTTTTGCTCACCTTTTCCTCCCTTAACTTCCATTCCATATTACTTCCAAAGTTTTACCAGGATATCTTCCACCTTAAGCCATTCATTTGGAACTTTAATTAAGGCTGTCTATGGATGTAAGTATGTTCATGGAGCATTCAAATCCAATAATCTCATCCATTGCCAAGTCTAACTGTGTGCCAATCACTAATGGGCTTGCTAAAATGAGCAGCCATGGTACAATTGGCTCTGCTGTGATGTGTGTTTCTTCAATACAAATTGGCTGTAACGCAATTGAAGAATTTAGACTATTATTTGTAGAATGCAATCTTTCCTTACCCGTATTGCTATAATGCGATTCTGGTCTCGTTAGCTTAAATAGTGCAGTTATTGCACTGTTTTCTTATAACGCGGGACTGCACGAGAACACAACTATCACATTATATCAGAACCGACAGTACAAGGTACAAGATTAATCTGCTCCTGTCAGTGGCTCTGCTACCTTTAATTCCGAGAAAAGTAAACCTACCCAGTCAAACAGATTGTCAGTGTAAAAGCTCAACTGAGATAAATTTTAGATCATTAACAAAACTTAGTTAAGAAAGCATTTTCTCTACCAACACCCCTCTCCACTTCCAAACCCCAGGAGCTTCTCTCAGAGTAAAATACATCTACGGCTATATTATAACAGAAAGGACTACTTTATTGCATTTACATTAATCAGCTGTTAGAATCCAGGTTTAAGAATTCTCAGATATTGATGTCGAGACACATCCCACGAATGATTAAACAAAAAAATTGGCTCATGAGAGTATAAACATGACACTACAACATTTTAAATACTAGCTTTTAAATATTTATTGTAAGAATCAGTTCAAAGTTACATTGTAGGAATGAATAATGCATCATAGAATTTGTAATACCTAAAGTAGCCACTTCATTTATACAAACAGCAAGTATACAAAGGAAAGTTAACATCCAATGCCTTAATATTTAGTGATAGTTATATATTCAATCATAACAGCTATAACATGATTACTATATTTAATACTGAGTGGTAGTTATGTACTCAAATCATATACAGTTAGAAGATGACTATTCTATTTAATATCGAGTGCTAGTTATACAGTCAATCACAGACAGTTATAAAATGTTGCTTGCATTTAAATTTAGACTTAATGAACAAGTCAACCTTAAAAACCTTTTTAGATATTTAAACAAATAAGATAAAGGAAATAATACCCACAATCCAGAGTCCTATACAATATTTAATCTCAACTTTCGAAATGCAGTTAGTGATAAACTCGACCCTTCTCCTACATTGGCTAATCTGATTCTCTGTGTGCCTTGCCTTTCAAAACCTATTATCTGTCTCTGAGGCAGAAGGAAACATGGAGGGAGAGATAGAGAGACAGAGAGACAGAGAGAGAAGCTTCCATTGTTCATTTTATGTCCACAATAACGTGTAATCTTATCACTTGTCACTTTGATTAAACTGTCACTTTTACAAATGATTATGGTTCAATTGATTTATCTTACAGGTGTTTGGCTGTTTTCCAACTTTTCCACAATGTTTTCTCAGTAGTTTATTGTCACCTATTCAGACGTTGCATACTGTACATTTTACTTCCATTCAATAGACACTTCTTTTCATTAAATTGGTCATTTCCTTTACAGTGTCCCACTACACCTTGTCATGACTGGAGAATGTGGGACAAGTTTAAACACTTTGTTTTGAGTCGAAAAAGTTGAAAGTTTAATTTTGTCCATTCTATATGCCTGAATACGTTTGATTTAAACAAGAACGCTCAAATTGTGCACACTATCCTTGATAAATGAAATCAGCCACAATGCAGCTTCATCCAGGGTTGCATGGAACACAGTAACAGGAGGAGACCATTCAACCCCTTGAATCTGTTCTGCTATTCATTGAGATCATGGCTGATCCGTGGCCCAACTCCATATATCTGCCTTTGGCCCATCTCCCTGAATGGCTTTGCTTAACAAAACAATCATCAAATTTTAGACAGGCATAATTAATATTTGAATTATTATTTTGAAAGTTAGAAAGTGTCAGGTTTGAATAGTGGACATCGTACGGTACATGAATAAGAAACCGAAGGTGCACTGGGTCTAACATAGGGAGGCATTTTGACCTGTTGCTGGAAATCAAACTATTCCCAAAGTCCGAACAAATGTGAAAAGGTTTAATGAAACTATTCAATTTACCTGACTCGTAAACTCTGGTCACCACAAAGTTTGTATAATTCACCCGAAGAAAACTATTTATTGTGAACAAGTTGTCCTTTAACCAATGGTAACAATAGGAATTATTAATTTCAACTTCTCTGACTCTATTCTTTCTAAACTATCCAGAAAGACAGAGACACAGATTATAAGGGGGGAAGATAAAAGCAGGGGTAATGTAGTTCAATGGTGTTAATCTGGAGCACATGATTCGGTGAGTGGCTCTAGCTCGTTACCTTCCAGTTTCATCAATACCTCTTCAGTTCTTTGTTGGTGGCCGGAGGCTCTTTGCACAGAAGTTCAGCCTTTTGGTTACTGGTTGCGAATGGTTCCACAAAATATCTTGGAAGGCTTTGTTTTCCCTTTCTTTGGCAGGGTACGGGTAAAGCGGATTATTGGAAAATACAGATTGGACAGCAAGCTGGAACAAGGTTTACTGGTACTTTTCACAGTCAATAAAATGTCAAGCTGGACAAAGCACAGCATCAGCGGAGAAGGGAAGTCAACGTTTCAGGTCGGAACCTTTTGTCAGGACTGGGGGAGGGGAAGGGGGCTGCGAAATAAATAGAGGGAGGGGGTGGGGTAAAGATGGGTGGGAAGGCAATGCATTGATGCAGGTAGGAGGTGTATGAGATTGGTCAGCGGGAAGGGTGGTGTGGATAGTGGGAAGGGAGATGGACAGGTTCGGTCAGGTCAAGGGGATGGGGTGGG
>NC_057713.1:11273520-11276917 GCF_004010195.1 Chiloscyllium plagiosum
GACAGAGAAAGATAGACATTTAAAGAGAGATAAAGTGAGGGAGGGGAGAAAAAAGACAAAGAAACAGAGGGAGAGATGGAGAGAGAAAAAAGGGAAAGAGAGAGAGAAAGAGAGAGAGAGATGAGGAGAGAGAAATATCTTGATGTTTTTCTTTAGACTTTGGGTTCTTTGCCCTGCTCTGACCTACACAGAAAGTTGATCTCCTCTTCAACGGGTTTGGAAAAAGCAGTTTACAGGAAAAGGTTGGTTGTAACAGTAATGGGCAGCACGGTGGCACAGTGGTTAGCACTGCTGCCTCACAGCACTAGAGACCCGGGTTCATTTCCCGCCTCAGGCAACTGTCTGTGTGGAGTTTGCACATCCTCCCTGTGTCTGCGTGGGTTTCCTCCGGGTGCTCCGGTTTCCTCCCCCAATCCAAAGATGTGCAGGCCAGGTGAATTGGCCGTGCTAAATTGCCCATAGTATTAGGTGAAGGGGTAAATGTAGGGGAATGGGTCAGGGTGGGTCGCGCTTTGGTGGGTCAGTGTGGACTTGTTGGGCCGAAGGGTCTGTTTCCATACTTTAAGTAAGTAAGCAGGAGCTAGATTTACTGGGCTGGTTTGACTTGAATGCAAAGATGTGGACACAAGTTATGTGGAACTGAAGAGTAACACTGGACTGGACTTTCCCATTCTTTAACTCAGTCTGAATTACATCGCGCTAGTTGGAGGGATTTTCACCGTGAGCTTGTGGGTTTTCTTGCCTGATTTCACCAAATGTGATTTGTTAATAATGTGCCACACCCATGGTGTCTCTCACAACTTTTCACATATTGTAGAAGCAACTGGACAGTATTGTGCTCCTTTCAGCTCCACATAAAAAAAGTTTTTTCAAGAATTCGCAATCTACTGTCAGCAGCTTCCTCTGGTCCTTTTAGAACCTTCTCCAAAATGCTGAAGACTGGCCTCCATTGTACCTCTTTAAATACCCGCAGTTTACCTGGAGAAGGACTGGCATTCTGACGATGCCCGCTGGTGGACAGGCAGAATGTGAACATGTTGGAAGATGGCTCCATGATTCTCTGATAGGGCCCTGGAGGTCCTGCTCGAGAGAGTGCTCCAATGAACAGGTCTCTTCTTGAAAGGCCTGCCAGTGGAGGCTATGCCAACCTGGTCTGGGGGTCAACACCCAGGTCAGTGCCATCTCTGGGGTAAGGAGGATTGGCCCACTGTGTAGAACCCAGGTCAATGACCATCTCGTCTCCACCAGGGTAGGTGCTGCATTCCACTTCCCCTTCCTGGTACCCCAGCCTGTTAATCCCACAGGATTAACACCCCACGTCATCACCCAACTTCCCACCCCACGTCATCACCCGACCCATCTCCATTTCCCTACCCTTCCGTCCCAGAGCCTGGTTTATCATTTGTACATTCTCTGCCCCTCCATTGAAGCTAGGGGGTTTCTGATCATGGATAACCTGTACGGTCCCTCCACTGTCCCACCTTCCCATGGTACACAATTTCAGGCATGCTTCACACCGCTATTATTTATGCCCAGTGAGGAGTAGTTGTCACATCAATGCAGTGTTGTTCCAGGGTGTGAAAGCCCTTACACAACAGGATTGAAATTTAACATTGCTATGTTTAAGAAAGTGACTCAATGTTGACTAATTTGTCAGGTCAGAGGTCAGATGTGATCAGTCCAGGCATCAGCACCTCGTAAAATAGTCAGGGCCCTTTTGTTTAAGGCTAGCCAGGTGCCTGCCTGATACACAAGTTCTGAGCACAGATTATATTGCCCACGTTTTATCAGGCATTTTGGAGAAGGTTCTAAAAGGACCAGAGGAAGCTGCTGACAGTAGATTGCAAATTCTTGAAAAAACTTTTTTTATGTGGAGCTGAAAGGAGCACCACACTGTCCAATTGCTTCTACAATGATCGGTGGCTCCTGTCAATCCCCTCATCTCCCTCATCACTCCAACCCCTCCAATCCCATAACCACTCGTCTGCCCAACCCTTGTCAATCACATCATCTTGTGTACAAGATGATTAGGGGGTTAGATAGGGTCGACAGTATGAACCTTTTCCCGCGTATTGAGTCGGGTATTACAAGGGGGCATAGCTTTAAATTAAGGGGGGGTAGATATAGGACTGATGTTAGGGGTAGGTTCTTCACTCAGCGAGTCGTTAGTTCATGGAATGCCCTGCCAGTAACAGTGGTGGACTCTCCCTCTTTATGGGCATTTAAGAGGGCATTGGATAGGTATATGGAGGATAGTGGGTTAGTGTAGTTTAGGTGGGCTTGGATCGGCGCAACATCGAGGGCCCAAGGGCCTGTACTGCGCTGTATTCTTCTATGTTCTATGTTCTATGTTCTAACACCCTGTCAATCCAACCTTGCCAATCCTGTCACCTCCCTGTCAATCCAACCTCTGCCAATCCCGTCACCTCCCTGACAATGCAGCCCCTGCCAATCCTGTCACCTCCCTGTCAATCTAGCCCCTGCCAATCCCATCACCTTCCTGTCAATCCAGCCCCGGCCAATCCCATCACCTCCCTGTCAATCTAACCCCTGCCAATCCCATCACCTCCCTGTCAATCCAACCCCTGCCAGTCCCTTCACCTCCCTGTCAATCCAGCCGCTGCCAATCCCATCACCTCCCTGTTAATCCAACCCCTGCCAATCCTGTCACCTCCCTGTTAATCGAACCCCTGCCAATCCCATCATCTCCCTGACAATCCAGCCCCTGTCAATCCCTTCACCTCCCTGACAATCCAGGCCCTGCCAATCCCGTCACCTCCCTGTCAATCCAGCCTCTGACAATCCCATCACTTCCATGTCAATCCAGCCCCTGACAATCCCATCACCCCCTGCCAATCCAACCCCTGCCAATCCTGTCACCTTCCTGTCAGTCCAACCCCTGCCAATCCCGTCACCTCTGACACAGTTTCATGGCAATCCCCAGTTTCAAAAGGAAAGACTCAGAGAAAGTGGCTTTTTGTGAAAAAGTGGAGGGCATCGTCGACTACGTCTGGCGGGAAATTGCGGTCCTTGAAGAAGGAGGCCATCTGGGTTGTACGGTTTTGGAACTGGTCCTCCTGGGAGCAGATGCGGCGGAGACGAAGGAATTGGGAGAATGGTATGGCGTTTTTACAGGGGACAGGATGGGAGGAGGTGTAATCTAGGTAGCTGTGGGAGTCGGTCGGTTTATAGTAAATGTCCCTGTCGCAGACATTTACTATAAACAGACCGACTCCCACAGCTACCTAGACTACACCTCCTCCCACCCTGCCCCGTGTAAAAACACCATCCCATATTCCTAATTCCTTCGTCTCCGCCGCATCTGCTCCCAGGAGAACCAGTTCCAAAACCGTACAACCCAGATGGCCTCCTTCTTCAAGGACCGCAATTTCCCCCC
>NC_057713.1:11277535-11281514 GCF_004010195.1 Chiloscyllium plagiosum
TGGAGGGAGGTCAAGGTGAGGGTGATAGGCCACCAACCTCCAACTCCAGCCTATCACCCTCACCTTGACCTCCCTCCACCTATCGCATTTCCAACGCCCCTCCCCCAAGTCCCTCCTCCCTCCCTTTTATCTTAGCCTGCTGGACACACTTTCCTCATTCCTGAAGAAGGGCTTATGCCCGAAATGTTGATTCTCCTGTTCCTTGGATGCTGCCTGACCTGCTGTGCTTTTCCAGTAACACATTTTCAGTTTTGTGAAAAAGTGATCAACCTGGCATCTGTGCTGGCAGGATTTCCCAGCAGGCTTTCCAGAATAAGGACACACCTTCCTCTGGGGAGAGATGCCCAGAGGTATATCGTATCAAGGGACAGGCATAGAAATGGGAATGAACTGTGAACAATGGAGCCTATCTAGTTAATGGGATAACGATTTACTCTAATCTGAAAACATTGGGAGGCTCAATGCAGTCATAAAAATTTCAGTTACGTAAATTTGGGACAGAATTGACCCTTTTGTTTCCATGAATGATGAGATTAAACCAGCCCCAGCAATCACTGGAGATGTTTTGTGAGAGGGCGGAGCCAGACGGCCCTTTGGAATCGCAAGGATAAAGGGGGCAGCAGGGCCAGCTACCAGGACTCTTACCCTTTCACTGTCCTCACTCTGAGCTCACTGCGTCTCTGGATACCAACCCTTTGGGACTGAAGTCATCAACCCTGTCCACGGCCTCAGACTTCGGAAATCTACAACTCCCGAGGCAGAGAGTGAGCCCCACTGGACAGGCAACAAGTCCCTCTGAGACCGTAAGAACCCTTTTCAGGCCTGGGACACTCTGGAGTAGTTGGTTAGGCCTAGGGGGAGGATGGTTGTGTAATTCTTAAAGTATAAGTACCCTGTGAATTTGTAGGGTTAAAGATTTACATTGTGTCCGCTCCTATTTTCTTATATTTTATATCATAGTATAGAGTGTAAATTTCATCAAACTATTGTACGGATTGAGCAAGTTGATTTTTTTTTCTGTAATAAAGTTCACTGGTAATTTTGAACTCATATTTAAGTCTACCTGTAGGGTATACCAATTCTGGGTACACCAATTCTGGGTACACCAATTCTGGGTACACCAATTCTGGGTATACCAATTCTGGGTACACCAATTCTGGCTGAGACCACATCAGATCCCAGATTATAATTCCAGTGTCAAGGACCAAAGGGTGATCCGGGCAAATTGAACCGCTCACTCAAGGGGAATCGCTGGCCAGGATAAGCAGTTTGATCTCCCTTTTTCTCTCTCCTGGGGGCACTGCCCGTTTGGGTAGTACCAGATGGCCGTTGTCCCAGAAACAAGAGAAGGAATCACCCAGGTATTGGTAGTGGTCGCGATTACTGTGTGGAGATAAGTTCCGACTCACTCGTCAGGCTAGAAACAGTAAGTTGGGTTCAGCGCTCTCTCTCTCTCCAGCGGAGTTACCCTAGTGCGGCATTCCAGGTCTTTGAAGTTTCAGAGCCTGCTGGAGAGAGACCACCACAGTATTCAGCAAACACCAGACCACGGCCTGAGTGTGGAGTAAAGGAAAGAGGTCCCTCCACACCCCCCTTATCAATCCAACCTGGCCAATCCCATCACCTCCCTCGTCACTCCAACCCCAGCCAATCCCATCACCTCCCCTGCAATTCCAACCCCTGCCAATCCCAGAAACTTCCTCGTCATTCCAATCCCTGCCAATCCCAGCATCTTCCTGTCACTCCAACCCGTGCCACTCCCACCACCTTCCCCATCACCCCAACGCCAGCCACTCCTACCACCTTCCAATACACCCCAACCCCATCCACTCCCACCACCTTCCCCATCACCCCAACCACTGCCACTCCCACCATCTTCCCATCAGACCAACCTTTGCCATTCCCAGCATCTCCCCCCACTCACAGCCCTTGCTTCTAGGCCTGAGCATGATTGATGCCAGAAGCTTACCACCTTCACTCTGATATGGTGGAGGATTAATCTACCTCAGTGCTGAAAACATTCCGCATCCAGTGCGTTAGGGAACTGGGAGGCCTCCGCCCTGCGCTGCAGCATTTCTAGTCAATGTTGAGAGTAGATTATGCCTACAAACCATTGTGTGAACGTAAAATATCAATGTTTCAGACATCGAATCACGGCAGGAGAAAGTTTTAATAACGAGACATCATTCAAATAACACAACACTATGATGTAAAAGGAGGAGGGTAGTGCAATCCTTTTTTTTTTGGTCGGTATGACAGTACTAATTTAAGTTATTCAGACGGCCTAATTGTCAAAATAGAACAACATTCACTTGCTGTGCGGTGTGACTTTGAATTATGCTACTGGCCAGTCAGCCATGAAATACTGGCGATGTAACTACCTTGGAGGTTGCACAATCGAACTCGGATATTCAGTTGAAACATCCTGCCTAATGCTTAAACCGTATGCCGAAAATCCTCTGATGTAAACCAATGTTAATATAAGCCAATGTGGTAATTAAGATAGGGAAGGCTTAAATAAACAGAACAGGATTCTCAGTTCCTGGGGGACAGGGAATAATGGTGTGACTGAAGATCTATCAAACTGGCTTGGTTTGCAAATAATTAGTGAGGAAAAAAGTTGTTTTTTTTTATTAAAATGCACAACAAACATCAGTCAGCAAGTCCCTGAATCCCTCATTATTAATTTGAATATCATGCATTGCTTTGTATTACAGCCTTTCCCTGAAGATGGAGCTGAATTCTAATTGTATCGCACACAACATTCCCCAGTGATACCTTTGTGAAGGACAGGTTCCTCGAGGACATCATTAATCCTGTGACGCTGGCTTAAGATTTCTGCAACAAAATGGCAGAAACATCCTAAATTTGCAACGCAGCCTACAAAACGACTTCAGAACACTGGCAGTAAACGAGCTGCACAACCCCCTCCCTCTGTTATCCCCTCCGAATACAATAAGCAAATAACCGAATCATCATTTCATTGACAATTGGGTCTCATTTGCATGAAGCTAAATTATGCCAACGTTTCATACTACAGTTGCACTGTAAGCAGATTGCAATTAAACAGTTTCACTGAGGCAATCTACATTAATTTATTTAATTACTTTGAAAAGCTGATACTCCGATGGGTTGAATTCTGTATGTGCAAACTCCATGAGTAGAGCCAAAGCAATATTTCTGCTCTATCCCTCCACCTCCCACTCTACTCCCAAACTCTTTCTTCTCCCCATTTCGCTCTCTCTCTCAATTTCTTTCCCTCTGTTTCTCTCACTCTCTCTCTCTCTCTCAATTTCTTTTCCTCTGTCTGTCTGTCTCTCTCTCACACACACACTCTTTCTTTCTCAATTTCTTTCCCTCTGTCCCTCTCTTTCTCTCCCCCTCTCTTTCTCTCTCAATTTCTTTGGACTCTTATTCTGCTTTGCTTGTTATAAACCAATGAAACGAACTCTTGAAAGCTTTTATCAACAGGCTCATATTTACACATTCAGCCCTCAGTTCATTCGATATGATCAGGGCCTCAACTCCACTTACCTGTCTGCTCTCCAGAACCCCTCAACTCATTACTCAGTAAAATTCTCTCTTTCTCCTCCTTAAAATTACTCAATATCCCAGCATCCACCATATTCTGGGCAAGTGAATCCTACAGATTCATGACCCATTGAGAGAAGTAATTCCCCCTCAGATCTGTTTTTAAATCTGTCACCTCTTCACCGAAAACTATGACCTCTCTTTCCAGATTACCGCACATAAGGAAACATCCTCTCTACATCTACTTTGTCAATCCCCTTTAGCATCTTATTTACCTAAACTAGATCTCCCCTCATTCTTTTAAACTCCAGTGAGTATAGGCCTAAACTGCACAAACCCTCTTCATAACACAAGCTTTTCATTTCTGGAATCAATCGAGTGAACCTTCTCTGATATGTCTCCAAAGAAATCACACCTTTTCTGAAGTGCAGGGATCAAAAGTGTACTC